>NW_020229954.1:0-420000 GCF_003227715.2 Harpegnathos saltator | reverse complement strand
TCGTTATACATTATCCAGCTTCGTCGTTACATTGGTTTTAAACGGATCCCGCAATTTTCGCCCACTACCGACACACATTTTCATTAAAAATCAACGTCTCGCGCTTCGCTTTCCTCCCCTTCCCTTTCGCCTCTCTCTCTCTCTCTCTCTCTCTCTCTCTCTCTCTCTCTCTCTCTCTCTCTCTCTGTATTCCTCATTTTCTCTACTTCGACCATTTCTTCGAGCCACGCAAGTTTCTCACACACAATTAGCCGGTCGCGCGAGTAAACGTCGGGCCTCGGTCGGCCGGCCGACCGGCGGCTATTTCAAGTTCGATCAGTCTTCCACCGTTTCATGAACGCGAGGGATTCTCTCCCTCCCACTCTTCCTCTCTCTTTCTCACCACCTTCACCTGCGCCATTGTTTCCTCGAAGTAGCGGCGGCCGAAGGGTGTAGTACGTAGTACGCGCGCGAGATACGAGCCCGGAGTGGAAATCACGAAAGTACCCGGCGTCGACGCGCGGGTTTCGCCCCTTCTAATCTGGTCTCCTAGGTTTCGCCATCAGGCTTCGTCGAGGAGCGCGGCGGTGAAGACGGCGGCGAGAACTCAGCCATCGGCGAGGGGATGAGAAAGAGAGAGAGAGAGAGAGAGAGAGAATGGGAGAGAAAGAGAGAGAGAGAGAGAGAGAATGGGAGAGAGAGAGAGAGAGAGAGAGAGAGAGAAAGGAAAGGAGTGAGAGAACGAGCGAGCCGGTTTCCCAAGGGTGCAAAGGGGAAAGAAGGACAGAGAGAGAGAGAGAGGAAAGTCGCGCGAGGGCGGGACGAGATACGCGGGTTCCCGGGGTAGAGGACGGGCAGGGGGTGTGGGTGAGGACAGGAGGCGGTTTAAAGGGTAGCGAACGTCTCGACAAAAGCAACCCTCTTAAAGTTTGCCCTACGCTCTGCCTACCAATGCGCGAGTTCGGATCAGGCGGACTCTCTCCGCGTGCCAGATTCGCCCTGAAAGTGGCGGGCCTCGAGGTCGCCGTAGAATGAACGAAGCCGCGAATCACCACGGGCGAACGAAACGACGGCGACAACGATGTCGAGGTGCGCAGACGCGCGACGGGCTGCGGGTGATGACATGCAATCGACACGATGACTCGAATTCGCAAATTAAGGGTAATTTCGGGGACCCATCGATCCTTCAGGATGGGCGTCGATGCGATTGTCGGTCGTTATCGCGGAAATATTCTCTCTCTCTCTCTCTCTCTCTCTCTCTCTCTCTCTCTTTTTCTTTCTCTCGCTCGTTCGTTCTTTCGCGAAACTTGAGCCGTTCTCGTGGCGCGAAAACTTCCCGCCGGAGGAAACAAGGATCGAAGAAACGGAACTGCTGGTACGTCGACATCGCCGACACCGTCGTCGTCGTCGTCGTCGCCGTCGTCGTCGTTGGCAGTCTAATCTGGGATGCGGCACGAGAGCAAACTCTAATCCAGCTTATCCAGAAAGTAATTTTGAGTCCTTTGAAAAGCGCAGCCAGACCGCTCGGAAAGAAATCACAAGCGCGTACGAGGGATAAAGGGGTGTTGCGGATGGTGGGACCGCGGAACCCATGACTCCGCGTGGCAGGGCCACCGGGTGACGGCGGTGGTGGCGGTGCTCGGGACGAAGAAACAGCTTTACCATCTTTGCGAACACAGAGAGACATGAAACTTTTGCTCGTTCCACGGCTTTTCTGACTATCAGCGCACGCGGATCGCTTATTTCTCCTCTCTCACTCCTCCCCCCCCTCTTTCTCTCTCTCTCTCTCTCTCTCTCTCTCTCTCTCTCACTTTCTCGATTCCGCTCGGGGAAATTAGCAGAGCAGAAAGGGGGCCGGGAGATAGAGAGACAGCGGGGAGATCTCCGACCGCGATAAGACGATAAAATCCCGGCAGGAGGAAAAATTAAGCGCCGCCACTACGAGTGTTTAAATCCTCCTCCGGTTTTCCGGAGGACGAGCGACGCTTGTACAGCATGGCCGCGATTCGCTGTCCGTGAACCGCCGCCGCGATGTCTGCCCCTCTCGCAAGGGAGAGAGAGAGAGAGAGAGAGAGAGAGAGAGGAGAGAGAGAGAGAGAGAGAGAGAGAGAGAGAGAGAGAGAGAAAGGAAGACGACGACGCTGAGGGGATCGATACTCGGAGATTCTTAATTTCGAAACGATGCCGGCCCGCCGGCATCTCGGTATTTCGGGACGTCCCCCGAGATAAATTTCTCGCGGTGTATCGAGCGAAAAATATAAAATTTCGTCACTTATCGACTCCCTGGAAACTTGCGCCTCGCGCAAGTCTCCTCGGGTCTCTATCGCCGTAAGAGCTCGAAAACCGTCGACGACGACGACGACGTCGACCGGCGTCGTTCATCTTAGTTTTGCGACTCGCCGTCAAAGTCACGGGGAGAAGAAAAAGAAGGAGCGAGAGCCTCTGAGAGCGCGACGATATCGATCGCGACGGCGCGCGTTTCGCTCGCGCGTGATTCTCCTCGTCACGGCACGCGCTCCGTACCTGCGCTGCCTCGCGAATCGATCGCAATTTCGTTGTTATCGCGGGGGTGCGGAGGGAGGGGGGAGAAAATCGGAGCCTGCCGGTAAAATCCCGTCGTTCCCGCGGTAAAATTACCGCGAGCGACACTCGAGACACCGACGTAATCCGCATAACGTTCCTCGCGCGGGCGCACGCTAGTAAGTCTAGCCTATCCGATTTCACGGAAAGCTCGCTGGAAAGATGAGATACTAGAGCCCGCTGTTCTACGAGACGACGGCGACGGAGCGAGAAGCGCGACGGATTTTATCGCGCTCATGGGGAAACGGGCTCGAGAGGAAGCAGCGGTCAGACACGTCGCTCGAGCGATCACCGATTGTCAACTTGTGCGGCCGATTCGCGAGGCGAAGTCGCGAATCGGCCTCGTACGACATTTCGTCGCGTAAATCCTCGTGACGTCAGACGTCTCACGGGAATTTTCGGTGAAACGCGAAATTTGTCATATCGTCTTGCCCGTTAACGCTCTGTTCTCCTCGAATAAAATGGATTAATGCGTGATTTTAGGACGGAAAATAATATACGGTAATTTCATTCTTGTCTTTTAAGCATCGCTCTCCGAAACTTTCAGTTGCATCTGTTTTCAACACTGATAATCGTTAGACTCTTAAAAATTTCCTGAAAACAACAGAAAACAGGCGGACGACCTCTCAGCACTGAACGTGTTCGAGAAGTAAGCGTGACCTCTGCTGGACTAACTTCGCCGCGACATTAAGCCAATCAGGAGCTTATCGGAGCGCGAATCAGCGAGATTATCTAGATAACTCGCGCGCGCACTTTAAACGCATGTATCCGAAAGTGTAAGTTTTTAATTTTTACATCTTCATCTCTGAGTCATATTACATACCTGGACAGGACGTGCAGGGAGGCGTAGGCGGCCGGCGACAATGAGAATCTGGAATCTGGAATCGAAATGGCAAATTATCATCAATCACAATGGACCAGCGGACGGGGCTGCAGGGCGGTGGGACTAAGAGACACTCGGCAGGGAGGGAGGGAGGGATGAGGAGGAGACGCGCAGCACGCAAACGTCAACGATCGACATGGGCGAGACGGGCGAGACGGGCGGGAGAGTGCGCGCATCCTGCGCCAGGACATTTCGAGAGTACTCGATGCATTGTCACTCTCGGGGCCTGTCCTTGGTCCACCACCTCGGTGGCGATTCGAAACCACCCCGTCCGCGCGCGCTACCCCGTCGATTCGTTGCAAGCGTTGCATTCGACGCGAACATCGATCGCGACCGATCGACACGATTCGAGCTGTCGCGCTTCGCGTCGCGACGCGCAACGCTTTTCTCAAGTTTCTTCCGGCGGGATTAGGAGAGCATGAAACGCCCGCGATCGTGAGCTTGCGCGGTAATCGGCTGCGGCGGCAGCCGAGACGATATCACTTTTTCATTAACCGACAGAGATAAGAGATATAAAAGAGATAATAGTGTTTCTCGGGAATGCTCCGGCGAAGCGCGCTGTGTGACGTCGGACGTCACTTCAGCTCCGCAGTCACATCGCTGATTACTGCTACGCCGTTATCTTCGCGATCCGTTGATCCAAAGTCGGTCTCTAGATGGCGGGAGACACACCATTTCGCGCTCGAAGCTTCTCAACCTACCGGCCACTCGGCGTAGGCTGTATAGATTAGACGGAACGAAAACCGGCCGACAGACGCAGAATATTAACTCAGCGCCAAACGGACCACCGCCGTCGAAGGCAGCATGAGATCTCTCACGAGGACGCGACGAGTGGCTTTCTCGCGAATTCCCGCGACTTCCGGCTGCGCGTCGGCAGCTCCAGACTGCGACGCAGTCGCGCGCGCGCGCGCGCGCGCGGGAGGGGGGAGGTCGCCCCCGGCGCAGGTGACCGTGAGGCCGCAACCGGGTGGCAGTCCCTGGAATCCGATCTCGCGACGGTACACCGCGGGTCACCCGTTACAATTCCGTAGGCATGCGTGGCTATTACCTAACTCTCGCGTAGACTGTCTCTCTCTCTCTCTCTCCCCCTCCCACCCTCTCTCTCTCTTCCTCTCCGCGTACATAAGCGGGATTGCCGGCCGGCGGGCCGCGCCGGTACATACCCGGTCCACGGCGCGCGTATCTAGAAGCCGACCGACGGTTGGTTGGTTGGTTGGTAGGTAGCTAGGTAGGTAGGTAGGTACGTAGGTAGGTACCGTATTATATACGTAGTGAGGGCTGGAGGGTCCTCACCGCCGCAACATTACGCTGATTGCCTGAATTATCCGCAACCAGCCCGCCTGTGCTCTCCACTATGTATGTACGAGCCTCGCGAGCTCGTACATACAGCCGCCCGGTACGTAGCGTACATATATATGCCTTTCGCTCGCGTTCGCGCTCGTATATACCTCGTGTCTGTGTGTGTGTGT
Source organism: Harpegnathos saltator (assembly GCF_003227715.2). NCBI lineage: Eukaryota > Metazoa > Arthropoda > Insecta > Hymenoptera > Formicidae > Harpegnathos > Harpegnathos saltator. The sequence continues at coordinate 415,089 of NW_020229954.1, read as the reverse complement.
GTGCGTGTAGGTGTAGATGCGTACATATGCATGCGCGCGTGCGCGAGCGCTTATGTATGAGCGACTACGCGCGACGGCGACGTGCCGCAACCAGCTCCGCGTACGCATTCGCGAGCTACGCGCGCGCAAATTCATGCGTCGAGCGGTGTTACGTGTAAGTGTGTGTGTGTGTGTGTGTGTATACGCGACGCGGCGTCTACGTGTGGGCACATATATGCGCGGCCGAGCGCGGCGGCGCGGCGTACGGCGTGTGTATGTATCGTCACGCTCGTAGGACGGCGACGAGGAGAAAATTGAAAACGGAGCTGCGCGCGAGCGCGGAAGACGATAGCGCGATATATTCATGAAGGCGGAATAATGAATCGAGACGAGAGAAACACGCCGCGCATCCACCCTCGCGCCGCGCCGCGCCGCGGCATGCGCGTTATCTGCCGTACCGGCAAACCGCCGCGAATCGATCGCTTTATTTTTCAGCCCCCGACGCGGACGAGGCGCGCGCGCGCACGGCAAATTTCAGCTGCGCCGATCGCGACGCTCCGCGCCGGCGAAATCGGCTTTAGACGCGACTCTCCGGAGGACCGTGACGAATTTGCTCGCGCGTGCCGAGTCTCTCCTCCGCTTCTTGCTCCGGATGCAACGGTCCTCGAGTAATCGGACGAGACAACGACAACTCTAGATATATCGGGCCACCCCATTGAGTCACGCACAGAGTAGAATCGATCGAGTTGGAAAATCGGCCGCCGATCGCTAATTTTTCACCGCGGACGACGCGCGCTCAGAAAATTGCCGCACCGTCATCAAGTTGCGCATATCGCGCGTCTCATCAAGAGACGCATTAAGCATAACTAATTGCTCCGGAAAATTAGGAACTGCGAGTACATAATCGTTTAAACGTTATATACGAATTACGTTCAGCTTTGGCGATTCGGAGTAAGCAAGGGACAACGAATCGGACCTATAATTAATCGGAGGCGCGACTCGTGCGAGTTATCAGGTGCGAAGGCTCGGCGAAAAGCCGACGGACGAGCAGCCTGCGAAAACGTCAGCTCCGTCTGCGTGCTAGCCCTGGCCATGAATTCGTTTGGACCGGAGCGCGGACGGACGTGCGTCAGGACGGCGCAGGGGGACGGAAGGGCGGAGGAAGGGTTAAGGACGCGTATCATACTGCTTGATTAATGTACTTCGCCCATGTATCCGCCTGCCTCTGCGCGAACGCGGCGTACACGCGCGGATAGCTCGGACACGCGTGTCATTTGTTAGTTACGCCAGCGCGCGCGGCCGAGCTACGGCGATATACGGCGGTAGCAACAAAACGCCACGGCGAGAGACGACGCATCGCGCCCGCGCGTGAATTTATCACGCGGCCGGAGACGACTGCGAGATGAAAATCTATCAGCGAGCGCGCTCGCGCGCGCGCGCGCGCGCGCGACCTTGTTCTCTCGCGGATTTCCGCGAAACTGCCGGAGAGACGTGAGAGGAGCCTTGCAAGGCTTGCACTTGAACCTTTGCGCAATCCACGTCCTGACTAGAAATTTTGATCAGGTTCACCTAACATTGACTGCGTTCAGCAGAACAAAGTGATCAGTGAGCGCTTGGTGATTCTCGCTCCTGATTGGTAAATACTTCTGGGTCTGTGAAGAATCTAAAAGAATGCTCCAATCACAGACGATGATCACTAAGCGCTCACTGATCGTTTTGTTCTACTGAACGCAGCCATTGATAGGACCTAATAGAGTGAATGAAAGGTAATCCTAAGTAAGTCAGTCCTTATAATGTCCTAACGACAAATGAGTAAGGAAGACCTTTATAAGGTTATAATGATCGGGTCCACATTAGGACCTTGATGTATCAACCTAGTGTATGATATAATATGGTTCAGTTAATCAGGTCCTTGTCGGGATCTTATTCATTGTACGTAATATGATTTGCATTATCAAGTTTTAACAAAATAATTTTTCGGTGTCATTTCCAAATATAAAGATGTTTGCATTGAAAGAAACACTTCAGATCACTTGAATATATTTGTAAAATACTATAGAAACTATCCTTTCTTTAGCAGTCAATAAATAGTTGTAAAATTAACGTGACATGCAACTTTTCTCTTTAACACTACTTTATGTCTTGTCACCTTGTGACACTTCATGATCTTATGATATTCATTTTATGTTTCTTTTCCGAAACGTTTTACAAGTATGCTCAGGCGACCTAAAATATTATTTCATGCAAATATCCTTTTATTTGGAAATGACATGAAAGAATTTTCAGCGTGTTATTTCTCACCTCTAATGTCATCATCCAATATAGCCGTGGCGAGTAATCAGGAGCCATAATTTGAAAAAAAGATAAACGTAATAAGGATTCCATAAGGTAACTCAATAAGGATCTGACTATGAATCCTTACTAAGGTCCTGACATCCACGCTGCGTTACATGACTTACTAGGACCCGATAGTATTGGGACCTTATTGGGACCTGATGTCCAAATGAGGTTAACCTGATCAGGACCATGGGATAAATTTCTAATCGGGATTCCTCCGGAGGGACTTGAAATACGCGTACGCTGCGACGTGCGGAGGAAGAAGAAGTCGGAACTCGCGACCGCCATCGTCGAGGTCCTATTTATCCCACTTAACTGCATGCTTGATCGGTCGCCCGGGGCGGGGGCTGGTGGACGTTGCACCGCGGGATTAGTCGAGCGTCGATCCGGAGATACGAAAAACACGCGCGTCAGCGACGGCGACGTTGAGGCACGATAAGGCGGGCGATCGCACGCATTATTTCGCGACTGAGCTCACGCGTATTATTTACGCTCCTCCTTGGGTTATCGCGCGGATCGAGTCCGCCGGATATTCGTACGCGATGCGCGACGCACGCGTAATTACACGCACCGCACGTGCATTTGCATCGGAGCGTCACACGCGACACGCGGTTATCACGCGCGTCGCAACTGTACTTCCGTATATACGCGAGCTAATCGCCCGGTGATATCTTCGCTTCGCGAGAGAGGTAATCACTAAACAGCTCGGAAACGAGAAAAAATCACGAGAGCGCGCCGATAAAGCATCGCCGGCTGACGCGTTCGCGCCGGGCGGCGGTGCGGATTTTTTTCAAACACGCGCGCGAGCGAGTACCGCTCGCTTTTCCGCTTTAACTTTCCGCTTCCGTCGATATCGCTCGCATTGCATCGATGCAGATTACGCATCGCGATAGCGTCGTGACCGAAGGCGCGGTCAATTGAGATGTTATCACGCGACATTTCAAGGCCCCGACTGATAACGGAAGATCGCGCTGCGTCGAAGGATTCGCGCGCGTGCGAGCTCGCACCGAGCGCGATAGGCGAAAAATATAACTCGGAAAGCTTTAATAACGATAAAACGTTCCGCGCCGATCCGGATTGTTATCTAGCCGAAAATCGCACGCACGCAATTCGGCCTGTGATCTCGTTGAATTTATTACGCCTCTCTTTATCGATGATAGATATAAGCCGCGCTCGATTAAAAATACGTTCCGCGTGACGAATCGAGCGAATGATGTTTGTTAATCGTTGAAAGCTACCGTATCGAAGAGAATCACGAAAATGCTGTCACGGGCGTATATTTCATCCCGGTGTGTGTATATTTTTTGTTTTAAAAATAAAAACAGTCAATTAAATGCAATTAAATGTCTTGTTATTATTGAGTATTAGATGAAACGTAGAGAAGTTATTGTTCGCAGCGGATAATTTAACATTTAATGAGAACGAAACGAAATTCGCATGGGGCGAAATTTCATCCAGCCTTTGAGGGTTAAATCGCAACGCCCGAAACTCCTGCTGCTTATTCGCATACGTCAAAACGGCTTGCGATCGATAGTACACGATCCGGAAAGATTGCTGTGGACAGCGACAAAATTCTGTCGCGAAACTTGATTGATTATTGTCTTCCGGACAAGGACAAGGAAAATTCGTTACAGTCAGATATCATAATCCGCGCATCGCGATAACGCGATGCATTTTTATAAAAGCTGCCATTGCTTGACCATTCTGGTCAAATTACGCACTCACGCATGTCGCGGACGGAATCGCGCAGTCGACAGGACGTACGACGTACATTTTCTCTCTTCCACGTTCGGGAGTAGGTGAGGGACGATGAAGGGTGAGTATTGAGACGCCTAAGTATCCCTAATTACGACGCGATCGTGATCGTGAGCGATTGAGCGATGTCGCAGGACGCCACTCAGATGCACGAGTAACTTTTCCAACGACTCCAACACCTTTATTTTTTTTTTGATCACCCAGGTGGGTACCCCTTATGGGTACCCGCAAGTCATAGGGGTGACGTGTGGGGGTTATGTCGGACTCGCATCGACTGGGGGGTGCCTGCCTTCGGGGATAGCGATTGGCGGCCGCAGGAACGAGTCTCCTATTCCTTCTGATAGATAAACCGCCACCCAACGACTCCAACACCTGTTCATCAACTTTCAATCAAGTAATTGCGACTAATTTTCTTGTTTTTTACATGCGGAACAGGGATATACCTGGTCGTCACCGCCATCGTCTTCCTGGCGTCATGGAGCGTGATCGCCGCGGAGGGGGAGGAGGAGGAATTCGACAGAATTCCCACGAAATGCCCAGCCAAGGACCCGAAGGATACCACGATCCACCTGGCGCACGAGTACGATTGCACAAAGTTCTACATGTGCCAAGGCGGCAAGAAGATCCTGCGACAATGCCCCTACATGAACAAGAAGGGTGACAGGCTGCACTTCAATCCGCGCCTTCAAGTCTGCGACTGGCCATGGAAAGCTGGTTGCAAGCACAGGAACTTTGACGAAGAACAAGCCGTAGGGACGGAGGACAAATTTGCTTTGATGGAAAATCACGAGAGGGTAGCGCTCACGGTAAGTGCTGCTGAATGTCCTGCTGGAAACCCTGGCAACAACACGATCCTTATTCCGCATGGTCACGATTGCACAAAGTTCTACATGTGCGTCGGGAGTGAGAAAATTGTACAAGACTGCCCATACATGAACGACGAAGGCGACCGACTGCACTTTAACCCGCGTCGCCGAGTTTGCGACTGGCCAGGTGACGCTGGCTGCGAGGACCAGGATTCTGCGGAGGAATGGAAAGAACGCGAAGGAATGGAGGAAGAACCTATTTCAGACGAGGAAGAGCACGGATCGTCGAAAATCCCCAGAAAGTGTCCAGCCAAGGACCCGAAGGACACTACGATCCACCTCGCGCACGAGTACGACTGCACAAAGTTCTACATGTGCCAAGGAGGCAAGAAGATCCTGCGACGATGTCCTTACATGAACGACAGAGGTGACCGATTGCACTTCAACCCACGGCTTCAGGTCTGCGATTGGCCCGATGATGCGGGTTGTCGATCGTCATCGCGCGGCCCAGAGCCCACATGGCATACGGAGCCGACCTGGCGCACACGACGCACCAGACCCACAGAGCCGACCTGGCACACACGACGCACCAGACCCACAGAGCCGACCTGGCACACACGACGCACCAGACCCACAGAGCCGACCTGGCACACACGATACACAAGACCCACGGAGCCCACATGGCACACACGGTATACAAGGAACCACACACGACCCACGCGACCTACGCGACCTACGCGACCTACGCGTCCACCTCCAGGAGACGACGAATGTCCGTGGGGCAGCGATGGTCTCTTGCTGCCTCATCAATGCAATTGCGCCATGTTCTACGAGTGCGTGAAGGGCGACAAGATCTTGCGCGAATGCGCAGACGGTTTGTACTTTAGCAAGAGGCGTCAGGGTTGCGTCAAGATCGAAGATTCGGACTGCAAGAGGAAGAAGCCACCGCCTAAGTGCAGCTGGGAGGGCGAGTTCATACCTCACGAGTGCGACTGCACCAAGTACTACAAGTGTCGAAGGGACGATCAGGTGTTGCGAAAGTGCGATGACGGTCTTCACTTCAGCCCGAAACGTCGGAAGTGCGAACACCCGGACAAAGCCGGTTGCAACGGCGGGGGCGAGCCTCCTGGTCCTGGCGACTGCCCGTATCCCACCCCTGAGCACCCGTGGCGCCATGAGTGCGACTGCAGATTGTTCTACAAGTGCGAAGGCGGAAAGAAACGTTTGTACGAGTGCCCCTGGGGATATTACTTCGACATGAAGAGAAACGGATGCAGTCCGCGGGAACGTATAACCGATTGCAAAAATCGTTGGGAAGACTGAGAGCCCGAGAAACACTCGATTCCAGTAGGTCTTGGAAGGCCTTTTAGTCTTGGAGGATGTTAGAATAAAGACAAAAAGGAGCTCGAAGTAGTGACGAGCTCGGAAAATAAATTGCACGCTCGACTATTCCGGGCATCCGATTTTCGGCATCGATGACTTCGCCGCTCAACTCTCCCGCTTTTTCTTTCAGGAATATGTACATATCATTACCCACGTAGAAGAGGTAATTAAGCCGCGCTAATGGAAAATAAAAATAAAATGGTCAATTGTAATCGGCCGAGATTCGCCTCAAAATTGGCGTCGTAAAAAAAACTGGTTGAACTGGAGTGTCGATGAAACGAAATAAAAAATATATGCGTGTCCAAGTACGTTTCTTTTCTTTATCTTTAGTAGTTTGACCACCACTTCAGCTTCTGTGCAATCAATGAAAATCGGCACCGCGATCAACGCGTTGACCCTGAAGTAGTATTACTGGGAGAAACGTGAGTCTACGATTCCCGAATCGCGAGCTTTACGCTTCACGACGAGCGATCCCCCTCCCCCCAGAAGCGGCAGATCGTCACGTTCCTGACATGACGCGGGAAGCTATAATTGGCTCTTGATCCGATAAGACACAACACTATATATTATTTATGCACTTTCAGCTCATAGACAATATACGTCAGACAAGAGACGCGTCACCTCTCGATCTCGGATATGGAACTTTCCAGATCGCGATAATAATTGGAGAGTACGAAACACAGCCAGAAATAGTTTACATCGCGATAACTCGAAGCTCGCGATCAACATCGTTGAAATCCTATTTATTCTATTTATTCTACTTAACTATATGTTTTATTGATCATTCGACGCAAGCTGGTCGAATGTCGATCCCAGATAGGATATTCGCGACGAGCGAGTGCGATGAAGAATTGTGTTTTAAGTGCACGCGTTACCGCTCGTTTTTCTCATTTGGAGTTTTCGCTCTCGGCGATATCGCGCATTGTATCAAAATAGATTATGCGCTAACGATAACATCGACTGACCAAACGCGCGGTCAATTGAGATGTTGTCGTGTGAAATTTCAAGGCCTCGGCTGATAACGGAAGATTGCGCCACGGCGAAGAATTAACGCGCGCGCGCGCGCGCGCGCGAATAAAACGCGATGCATCGAAATGTAGGATAAAAAGTTTTAATAACGATAAAACGTTTCACCAGAGATCGAATCGTTATCTGACCGAAAATCACACGCGTGCAATTTACCTCGAGATCCTATTGATTTTTATTACATTTCTCTTTATCTCAATTTATACAAAGCGTAAGTCATGCTCGATCGAAAAGTACGTTCTGCGATAAGAATCAAATGAGACGCTATTTATTAAATACAATTGTGATTTTCATTGTAAAAAGTCTCCTCGACCTGCTGACGTACGTCGAATGTGCGACACTACGATTGCGGAAGGTCGTTTATCGTCTGACAGAATGCGTATGCGCTCAGTTGAAAGATCTCACAGAACAAATCTTCTACGATATCGGCTCGACTACCGTGTTCCGAATAAAAAAAGGTTCGTCATCACCTGATATGGTAATCTGTCAGTCCACAGCGATAACGCGCAAAGCATGTTTATAAAAGCCGACACACCGTGATATAATCACTTACGTTGAACTAAATCGTGAAGTGCGCGCATAAAACGTATATTTTCTCTTTTCCACGTCTAGGAGTAGGTGATAGGCGATGAAAGGTGAGCATTGAGAAAAATGACTTTAATGACACAATAGTAATAAAACAAATGAGTTATATCACACGACCAGACCCGTGTGTGTTTTGTTCATTACTTTCGGCTTTGACAAAATTTCTATTGATTCATTTCTATCGACTAGTTTATTTTTTATATTTGAAACAGGAATATACCTAATCGCCATCGCCACCGTCTTCCTGGCGCTATGGAGCGTGACCATCGCGAAGGAAGAGGGATCCGACAAAATTCCCACAAAATGTCCAGCTGTGGACCCGATGAACACGACGGTCCACTTGGCACACGAGAGTGATTGTACAAAATTCTACATGTGCCTAGGGGGCATGAAGATTCCGAGAGACTGTCCCTATATGAACAAGGAGGGCGACAGATTACACTTCAACCCACGTCTTCAAGTCTGCGATTGGCCGTGGCAAGCTGGATGTGAGGACTACAGCTTTAATGCAGGTTTGGCTGAACCGAAGAATGTACAATCTCACCTTGACGAAAATCAACATGGACCGTACGTTATGGACGAAATTCCCACCAAGTGTCCAGCCGTGGACCCAAAGAACACGACGATCCACTTGGCACACGAGACTGATTGCACGAAATTCTACATGTGCCACGCGGGCAAGAAGGTTCCGCAAGATTGCCCCTACATGAACGAGAAGGGTGACAAATTACACTTCAATCCACGTCTTCAAGTCTGCGATTGGCCGTGGCATGCTGGTTGCAAGGACTACCGCTCAAGCGAGGAGCAAATTGAATCAAGAAAGTTTATTCCTGAGGAAGATCATGGACCATTTACCATGGACGAAATTCCTACCAAGTGTCCAGCCGTCGACCCGAAGAACACGACGATCCACTTGGCACATGAGAGCGACTGCACGAAATTCTACATGTGCCGCGCAGGCAAGAAGATTCCGCAAGTTTGTCCCTATATGAATAAGGAGGGTGACAGATTACACTTTAACCCACGTCTTCAAGTCTGCGATTGGCCGTGGCGTGCTGGTTGCAAGAGCCACAGCTTTAACGCAAATCCGGATAAATCGAAGAATATACAATCTATTCCTGAGGAAGATCATCATGAACCATCCCTTATGGATGAAATTCCTGTCAGGTGTCCAGCCGTGGATCCGAAGAACAGGACAATCTATTTGGCACACCCGGCTGATTGCACGAAATTCTACATGTGCCACGCGGGCGAGAAGATTCCACAAGATTGTCCCTACATGCACGGGATGCGTGGCAGATTACACTTCAACCCACGTCTTCAAGTCTGTGATTGGCCGTCGCGTGCTGGTTGCAAGAAATACGGCTCGAGCGACGAGCAAACTGAATCACAAAACGTAAAGTTTATTCCTGAGGAAGATCATGGACCATTTACCATGGACGAAATCCCTACCAAGTGTCCAGCCGTCGACCCGAAGGACACGACGATCCACTTGGCACACGAGACTGATTGCACGAAATTCTACATGTGCCACGCAGGCAAGAAGATTCCGAAAGATTGTCCCTACATGAATAAGGAGGGTGACAGATTACACTTCAACCCACGTCTTCAAGTCTGTGATTGGCCGTGGCATGCTGGTTGCAAGGACTACCGCTCAAGCGAGGAGCAAGTTGAATCAAAAGAGTTTATTCCTGAGGAAGATCATGGACCATTTACCATGGACGAAATTCCTACCAAGTGTCCAGCCGTCGACCCGAAGAACACGACGATCCATTTGGCACATGAGAGCGACTGCACGAAATTCTACATGTGCCGCGCAGGCAAGAAGATTCCGCAAGTTTGTCCCTACATGAATAAGGAGGGCGACAGATTACACTTTAACCCACGTCTTCAAGTCTGCGATTGGCCGTGGCATGCTGGTTGCAAGGACTACCGCTCAAGCGAGGAGCAAATTGAATCAAAAAAGTTTATTCCTGAGGAAGATCATGGACCATTTACCATGGACGAAATTCCTACCAAGTGTCCAGCCGTCGACCCGAAGAACACGACGATCCACTTGGCACACGAGAGCGACTGCACGAAATTCTACATGTGCCGCGCAGGCAAGAAGATTCTGCAAGTTTGTCCCTACATGAATAAGGAGGGTGACAGATTACACTTCAACCCACGTCTTCAAGTCTGCGATTGGCCGTGGCGTGCTGGTTGCAAGAGCCACAGCTTTAACGCAAATTCGGATAAATCGAAGAATATACAATCTATTCCTGAGGAAGATCATCATGAACCATCCCTTATGGATGAAATTCCTATCAGGTGTCCAGCCGTGGATCCGAAGAACAGGACAATCTATTTGGCAGACCCGGTTGCTTGCACGAAATTCTACATGTGTCACGCGGGCGAGAAGATTCCACAAGATTGTCCCTACATGCACGGGATGCGTGGCAGATTACACTTCAACCCACGTCTTCAAGTCTGTGATTGGCCGTCGCGTGCTGGTTGCAAGAAATACGGCTCGAGCGACGAGCAAACTGAATCACAAAACGTAAAGTTTATTCCTGAGGAAGATCATGGACCATTTACCATGGACGAAATCCCTACCAAGTGTCCAGCCGTCGACCCGAAGGACAGGACGATCCACTTGGCACACGAGACTGATTGCACGAAATTCTACATGTGCCACGCAGGCAAGAAGATTCCGAAAGATTGTCCCTACATGAACAAGGAGGGTGACAGATTACACTTTAACCCACGTCTTCAAGTCTGCGATTGGCCGTGGCATGCTGGTTGCAAGGACTACCGCTCAAGCGAGGAGCAAGTTGAATCAAAAGAGTTTATTCCTGAGGAAGATCATGGACCATTTACCATGGACGAAATTCCTACCAAGTGTCCAGCCGTCGACCCGAAGAACACAACGATCCACTTGGCACATGAGAGCGATTGCACGAAATTCTACATGTGCCGCGCAGGCAAGAAGATTCCGCAAGATTGTCCCTACATGAATAAGGAGGGTGACAGATTACACTTCAACCCACATCTTCAAGTCTGTGATTGGCCGTGGCGTGCTGGTTGCAGAGGCTACGGCTTTGAAGAAAACCAGACTGTAGAGAGAAGCATGAAACTTATTTCCAAGAAGAATCACAGTAGGGTAGCACGTGCGATAAGCACTCAAATTGAATGTCCTAAGCACAATCTTAGTAACAAAACGATCCTTCTTCCGCACGAGTACGACTGCACAAAATTCTACATGTGTGTCGGCAGAGAAAAAATAGTACGAAACTGTCCCTACATGAACAAGAAAGGGGACCGGCTGCACTTTAACCCGCGTCACGAAATGTGTGATTGGCCAGATAAGGCTGGTTGCGATGACAAGGATTCCGAAGAAAACCAACGTGAAATAGACGGCCGACATTTTCCAGGCAAAAATGACGAATCATCAGAGATCCCCACGAAATGTCCTGCTAAGGATCCGAAGGACATCACGATCCACCTTGCTCACGAGTACGACTGCACAAAATTCTACAAGTGCCACGCGGGCAAGAAGTTTCTGCTAGATTGTCCCTACATGAACAAGAAAGGTGATAGGCTACACTTCAACGCGCGCCTTCAGGTCTGCGATTGGCCATGGGCAGCTGGTTGTGAGACATCAGAACCAGGAGACGATTGTCCCTGGGACAACGATGGTCTTCTGCTACCTCACGAACGTAACTGCGCCAAGTTCTATGAGTGTATGGATAGCAACAAGCGCTTGCGCGAGTGCGCAGATGGTCTATTCTTCAGCAGAAAGTATCAAGGATGCGTTAAGATCGAGGACTCGGACTGCGAGTACAAGAGAGCATCGTCCAAGTGCACCTGTGATGACGAGCTGATACCTCATGAGTGCGACTGCAGCATGTATTACAAGTGTCGAGGAGGCGACCAGGTGTTGCGACAGTGCGACAAGGGTCTGCACTTTAGCCCGAAGCAGCGTAGGTGCGAAGACCCGGCCGAAGCTGGCTGCGGAGACGACGACAAGCCTGGTACTGGCGACTGCCCGGATCCCACCTGGGAGTATCCTTGGCGTCACGAGTGCGACTGCAGATTATTCTACAGGTGCGAGGAAGGAAAGAAACGTATGTACGAGTGTCCTTGGGGATATTACTTCCATGTGGAAAGAAACGGATGCAGCCTTCAGGAACGCGTAAGCGATTGTAAAAATCATTGGGACGACTGAGATTCCGGACCGCCCAATCTGGAAAGTCCTAGAAACCTCCAGGAAGATCTTGGAAGGAGAGGAAAAGGGAGCTCGAAAAGTAGCGACGAGCGCAAGAAGCGAGTTGCACGCTCGCTAAAACTACGCTGTGTATTCGTGTAGAATATTTTTGCTAAAATATTTTAATAAATGCGACTGTGTGTAATTATCCTCCGAAGACTTTCCTCTCGGTCCGATCCTCCGATAACGCGTATCATATCGCCTCTTCTCGAGCGTTATCATTTCCGATTCGGATAAAAAGTTTCAGGGCGTAACAATCTCGATTGATAATGAGTAAGCGAAATGAATAAACATGCTGACAATTGTCCCGCGCATAATCAACGTACATGTGAAATTTGTGTATCATTATGAAGTATTACGTCATCTCTTTCAGAATTAAAAGATGTACAGATTCAAAGAGCAGATATCAAAATAATCGATAAAAATCCCTCCTCCCCCTCCTCTTCGCCGTTCGAAATCTTATCACTTATTCGTATTAAATTTCATCGTTCGTCGAGTATTTCGCAAGGTTCGTGTAAGTATTCGCTTGGCGGCGAGCGCGGCGAAGACAAAGGTGACGACAAAGAGAGGGGTGAGGATGGCAGACAGAGAGAGAGGGAGAGAGAGAGAGATAGAGAGAGAGAGAGAGAGGAGAGAGGAGAGAGAGAGGGGGGGGGGGGGGGGGGGGGGAGAGAGAGAGAGAGGGGAGAGAGAGAGAGAGAGAGGGAGAGAGAGAGAGAGAGAGAGAGAGAGAGAGAGAGAGAGAGAGAGAGAGAGAGAGAGAGAGAGAGGAGAGAGAGAGAGAGAGAGAGAGAGAGAGAGAGAGAGAGAGCGAGCGACAAAAAGCGGAGAAACACCGGTAGCGTTTCGATTCCGGTGACACAGTGACACGGAGCCTATCAGCCGAGCCCCTCTCTATTCGGCGGCCGTTCCTGATAAATAGAACGGTACCGGGAACAGTGTCGCGAGTCCCGACAATGGGCCGCCGGAAGACCGGGGCAGCTTTAATTTCCCCCCGCAGTTCCTGGCAATTACCGCGTGGCGCGGCCCGATAGCCATCTCTATCTCCGACCACAATGCCGCCAGTTCCGACGCACCCCGTTCCTTGCCACCTTGCCGGCGATTTACCCACCTCCACCCCCGCCATTGCCGTCGCTCCCGCTCCCGCCCCCGCCCCCGTCCACGAGCCCCGTGTCGAGCGAAGTGTCGTCGATCTTCGGCGACTTTTCTCACCGCGATGTTAACGCACGAGTCGCCGTTGACGTACGAGCGCGCGGATTTGCCCTGAATTTGTTGGCGAATTGTCGGCGACGATGAGACCACCCCTTTCTCTTTTCGTCGGAGTATCGAGAAATTTATTCCACGATTTTACACGATTGCCTTGACGCGCGCGCGCGTCCGCGGGCGCCGAGGGACGAGAGGGACGCATGTGCGAGGCGCGGTGGAGTTTGGATCGGGTGTTTAACAACTCGCGGCCGAACTCCTTGGCGGAGTTTGCAAATGGTTCGAGACGATTGGAGCGCGACTGCTTAAGTTCGACTAACAGAGAAAGAAGAGGAAGAGAAGAAACGGGCGCGCGCGCTAGAGAGGGAGAGAGAGAGAGAGAGAGAGACGCAGGCGAAGCGGAGACGAAACCATCCGCTCCTCTTCTCTCTCTCTCTCTCTCTCTTCTTCGTTCACTTCGCCCGCTCGAGCTCGCTCTCTCTCTCCTCCTCACGGCAACATTATCGTGTTTTAATTTAACTTGCAGCTGCACTTTAATTAGACTTTGGCTGAATGAGGAGATGACGCTCGACGGGCAAAGCGAATAAGGACTGGCAAGTAAACGGGAGGCGAAGCGAGCGAACTCCATTCCTCACCCATTTCCCTGTGCCTGGGCGACCCCCGCCCGTCTATCCTCCCTTGTACCACCTTTTCCTCTTCTTCATCTATCCACGGTTACACAGAAAATTCAAGTGATAAGGAAAGAGAGCGGGAGAGAGAGAGAGAGAGAGAGAGAGAAACAGCCCGCGCGCCGGAAAAGGAAGGTAATTGGCCGATGCCGACAATGCGTTGTCGGCAACGTCGCTTCTACTCGATTTTTCCTCTCCGTCTTTCCGCGACTCCGGGAATGAGAGAGGTATTCTTTGAGATACATAAGTGTCTTCGAGAGATGATTGTAGACAAAATTCCAACAATTTCCCGGAGCGTTCCGCGACCTCGCTTGCGTCGCCTGAAATGCATATTGGGCGAGTGCAAAACTTCTGACGTCTTCATCCAAAATGTGAGACTGAGCAGCACTCGCGAATACGTAGACGCGTAATGCGTAGCAAGGATCACAGGAGACAATGGCGATTAGAATCGGTAGAATCGACAAGTCCTCTCCCTGATAAAATTGCTCGGTCCATTCATCTATCATCAAAACTTTCGCACTCACCGTCACGGTGCACGCAAGACTTATCACTCCTCCCTCTCTTTCGAGCTGTGTCATTTAGCGAGCCTCAGCTACCGACCTCGTCGTCCACTGTGGATCCGGCCGAGAAGGAAAAGCCGCCGCGCGTCTCCTCCGTAGTTTCTTCTCGCGGAGTTAGACTCGCCGGACAGTCGTCGACATATCGGCGCGTTCGCTCGCGCGAATCGCCTCGCCGGCGAGACGCCAGCTACTTTCTCCGCGCCGTGGCCGGCGCGCATTCTCTGCGAAACTTGCGACGCGAAGCGCAATAAATCTGCCGGCTCTTTCGCTCGCGTAGCGTCTCGCGTTGCTCGAAATAATGACATCGCGAAGCCGTGGGGACTCGCATAAGTCGGTTTTCAATGGCACTCCTCGTCTTCCTCTCTCTCTCTCTCTCTCTCTCTCTCTCTCTCTCTCCTATTTCCCCCACCCCTCTCTCTTCGTTCCATCTCTCTCGCTCTATTTCTCCATCGCAGCCGCACGCAGCCGGTATCTCTTCGCGCTTAATGAACGCCGCCGAAACTGTCGCGAAACCTCGTCGGTGCGCGACGCCTTCCCGCCCTCCTACGCGCCCTCCTCGCAGGCACCGCCGCGCGCTTCGCGCAACAATCGCGACAATGGAACGCTCATGCTCCGACGATCGACATCAAAGGCGATTGCGAAGTCTTACGGCGACATCGCCGTACGTTCTCGGCCGGGGGGGGGGGGGAATTAGGCGGGATGATCGAACTCGGCCGGGGCGCGGTCCTCGAAATCGCGCGCCTCGTCCTCCTCCTCACGTGCTTTCGCACGTGCGCAATCATCCAGCATGCTAATTGTGCCGCGGACATTCTAATAATCCCGACGAGACCTCGGGACACGATCCTCATGGGGAGTGAATGACAGAGCCAAGGGGAGGGGAGGTCGATTCACGGCGATGCATCACATCGTCATAGACCCGTGAGCGCCCCACGAAGAGAGGCTCCGCGAAGAACGCACGTGTGAAAAGGACGGCCGCGGGCACTCGATCTTTGTCCAACTTGGCTTCCATCGGAGAATGCTGGCCGATGCTGGCCGATACAAACAGTAGCAGGGAGATTTAGCTGCCCTCCGTGCAGCTCAGGTTTGTCTCTGCCTCTCTCGGCAAGCGGAGACGGAGACTCGAAGGAGAGACAGTTAAACTTGAAAAGAGACAATCGAGATGTGGAAGACGCGAAAGCGAGCTAGTGCGAGATAGCGCGCGTGATTGGCCTCCAGGAAACAAACCTGGAGAAGTCTACGAGTGTATCCGAATGAACACCGCGCACCACCGTCCCTCCATTTCCGACCCCGACCCCTCCCCCCGAGAAAACTCTCTCTCCTCCCCTTGGCTCTTTTTCCGCGACGTCCTAATACCATCTCCGTCCTCCGCTGAGAACCTCTGTTCCAGGTCGAGAGCACTTATTCGGGCCATAACTCCCGCGCGCGCGTACCCTCCGTTTCTGCCATCCCGCCCTCATAAATACACGAGACGAGGCGAGCGGATGGGGAAGGAGGGAGAGGGAGAGGGAGAGGAGCAGCGGCGGCACGGAGGCAGTCCGACGAAGAGGCACGCTACCGCTACCGGGCGGCGGGCGGGAGGGCTCGCCCGGGACGACGAAAACGGCGGAGTCGCGGTCGAGCGGGGCCGAGCGGGCGGATCGACGAGCACGGCGTCGGCCAGAGAAAATCCGGGACTTTAAAACAAATATATCGCGCGTAAATCCAGCGTGGATGTTACCCAAGTCTGCCGGCGGGGGATGTATCCCGTAGTCGCGGGGGACGCACGTGGGGAAGAGAGGGAGAGAGAGAGGGAAAGCGAGACGCGCGAAGGAAGGAAGGAAGGAAGGAGAGAGCGGCAGCAAATCGTCGACGTTTTGCTTTACATATTTCCCGCGGAATTGTCTCGGTCGCGCCGAGCGACGAGGGGAAAGACACGACGCTGTCGGCCGGAGGAATACGAGAAAGTAACAAGGCGGACGTTTAAAATCCCATTTCTCCTCTTCTTTCCCTTCCGTCCGTCCCCATCTCTCTCTCTCTCTCTCTCTCTCTCCCTCCGTCTCTCCTTTTTTATTTTAGACGGCGGTGACTCGCGCGACCACCGTACGTACGTGTGTTTCTTCTTTATCATTTCTCTCTTCCTGCTCCCTCCGCCCCTCTCGCATTTTCGCGCGGTCGTGGACGTTTTTATTCGCGGCCTCGCGCGAGCGAGCCGACGTCCTCTCTCTGGGTCGAGGGGGTTGGGAGGAGGCGACTGGAGGAGGAGGAGGAGGAGGAGGCGGGAAGAATCGGTTTTCCAGACGGGAACAAACAGACGTCCGAGGGTTTGTTCGCACGCCGCCGCTGCCGCACGGCTGGACCTCTCTCTCTCTCTCTCTCTCTCTCTCTCCCCCTCCTGGCCCTCGCCCTCTCTCGCTCTCTTGGCGGATCGAGCGCGTGCATGTACGTACATATCCCGTGGGCGAGTGCGCTAGGATTCATGAATACCAGAGTATTTGCCGAGCGCGTACCGATACGCGGAAGCGTCGCGCGGCCCCAATCCCGCCGCCACCCCTTGCATGCGCGCGCTCGCACCCTCGCCGCCCGTCTGCCGCCTGTCCGCGGACACATCGAGTGTATCGCAAGTCGCGCGATTCGACGCGATGAAGAAGAAAAAGGAGGAAGAAAAGCGGGAGAGACGCTCGAGACGCGGCGAAAATGCCGCTCTCTCAGACCCCCCCCCCCCCGTCAGAGCCGCCGCCGTCGCTGCTCGTCCTCTCGCGCCGGTCGAATCGCGCGATACCGCGAAATCATCCCTCAGCAGGACCACGTCGACCATCTTGCTCGACCGACGGCGCCAGAAGCGAGGACTTTCGATCTCCGCGCCGACTGACGACCTCCAGCGATTTCTGCGCGGGAACAGCGGAACCTCGCGGGACACCCTGTATAACGCGCGCGCGCGCGAGCGCGAGCTCGGTAGTACGCGTCGTGCATGTAGCAGCCCCGGCAAAGTCCCCGCGGGCTTAATACGGTATGCACGTCTGTCGTTCGCAAGCTCGACCCTATGCGGGCTCGAATCCACTACCAGCTAATATTCCACGAGAGGGCCCTGGGCTACGTGCTCGGACTCGGAAAACTCGCCGGAGAGCCGGCCTGGCCAGGCCAGTAGTCCTGATAGGTCCGAGGAGCAGTCGATGCCGCTGCTGCGTTGGGTCAGACAAAGACGCGAGTAATTGCCCCTCGCCCGTTTGCTGCCGGACGCGATATAAATACAGTGGACGGGCTTGAGTTACTGCACCTTTGACTTTGGCGACGGAAGGTGGCGATTTGCCATCGCGTGACTCTTCTCGCCCGATCGCTCGGCTCGGCTAACCCTTCGTGATCTGAGCTACCCCCGACGACGACGGTTCTCTCTACGGTTGGTCGATCTACAGGAACTTCGTTCTCTCGCTATCGGCCCCATTTCGATATTTTCGTATCTGATTCATGGAATTGCTTGTAATTGGTACAAGGTGTACCAATGTATGCTCTTGGATATCTCTTCTCCAAGGATCTGTTTCTCTCGAGATTCCATCTCATCGCGGGGGAACATATTTTAATTGAGAGAAAGGACCGACTTTGAGCCGCTGTGTTAAAGCTACGTCTGGTTCGCTTTTTATTTTTTGATTAGAATAATATATGGTTGGTTAAATATAAATTGATCTCTCGGTTATACATACAGTGAATTTATCGTTTCTCCTCGTTGGTCTAGACGCAAAATCATTAAGCAGAACCTCGAAGGAACAGGACCCATCCTGACACCCATCGGTTTAAAAAATATTCAAATGCGTTAAACAAAATGCGACATCTGTGCTTTATATTGTTTCATATGAAAAATAAAAGCTTTCACGCTCAATCGAGAAATAATACTTACAACTATAAATCACTTAACCGCGAAGGTTAAAAACTAACTACGCGAGAGTCTCTTTGATGTTCTCTCTAGTAGTAGCTAGTCTCTAACGTCAAGCCGTTAATATCCAGACTACATTCCCCCTCGGACAGCCTGTGGGCTTTACCGTTCGCGGCAGAGAGATTTCTCTCAAAAAGTCCGCAGAGATTTCGTCTGATTTCCCGTCGCACGCTCGGCAGAGAGTAAACGGATGCGTGTCGGTCAAAGGGTTAATCGCAAGCCGCACGACCGCCGCTAACGATCGTAATGATCGTCATTTAATCGCGCCCCGTAGATGATGTAGTCGCGCGCGAATTTGCGCGAGGGTAGAGCGGGGGGGCGGGGAAGGAGGAAACGAGACAGAGCGAGAGAACGAGCGGAAGTGAGAAAGAACGAGGACGCGTAACGTCAGCGAATAAAAAGCCACGCATAGCGCGCGCGTCGCGTGCGCGCGCGATCGACAATGGTCGCCGAAAGTTCGTTTGCGTCCCGTTTGCCGGCAGCCGGATGGTTTTGAAGCTACCGCCGTCGGTGGTGGTCGCGCCGCTCGGTGGCAATGGCGATGGTGGGTAGGGTTGGTGCCGATATGCGGATTGGGAAGGGCGTCACAATGGCAAAGCGAAGAACAAAGCCTATCCACGGGTAATTCGAAATTCGTAGTGCTCTCTGTGCCTGCGCGGCCGTAATTAACGGTAACCTGGTGTTCGGGGCCGATTAAAAAAAAAAAGGGGGGGAAAAAAGGCAAAAGAGCGGGGAGGGCGGAGAGGGGTGGGACGCCGTATAATTGCACGCCGAGGCGAGCGCATCCGGTCGATAACGCTCTCAACGATCTTTGCTGAGCGAGTCTGAACTGTGCGTAAGTTCGAACGAGCGCGACCGATTTTACGGGCTGCGTGCGGACGACCGGATGTTGACGTCAAGAAATCGTCGTCGACGTCGTCGACGGTGACTCGTTGCTCGTTCGGAGAGTCGCCGCCGGCTTGTCTCGCGACTCGTTCGAGTAATCGTTATCGTTCCAACAAACCAACCCCCCTTCCGTCCCCTGTCTCTCTGAAATTCGGAATTACCGGGGCGCCCGGATGTCTGGCAAAATCGCCGAGCGCCAAATAGCCGCCGCTCGTTCGTCACGAACGAGTGTCTTTGCCGCGGCCGACCGATACCGCAATCAAACGCCGTTAAACAGTGAGACGATGACGACGACGACGACGACGGAGGCTCCTGAATATTCATTCAGGCGTTCTCTCACAAACAGGTCCGCGGCGGTCGGAGCAACGCCAGAACTCGCGGAGGAGGGGCAGGCGAGGAGGAGAAGTAGGAACGAGCGAACGAGAGGAGGATGTGACATGTACACTTGAGGACGAAAAGAAAAACGAGAAAAAGAAGAAAAGAAACAAAGCCCAGGAACGAAGCCCGCCGGAATAATTGCCAAAATATTCTAGACACGCGGTTAAGACAGAAGGAGAGAGAGAGAGAGAGAGAGAGAGAGAGAGAGAGAGAGAGAGAGAGAGAGAGAGAAAGGGAGAGAGAAAGAAGATCGGGGAAGGAGAGAAGTGGGCGGATAAAGCGGGAGAATGAGATGGTGGTGCCGAGGCAGGAGACGAAAAATAGGAGAAACAAAGAGAAACAGCGGGAGGGAATGAGGGCGAACGGACGGGAGGAGGGGTGCTGGCGAGAGGACGGAGGAGGAGGAGGAGGAGGGGGGCCGGCGAGCACGGGTTTCCTCTCGCAGCTGGCGCGATCGAGACGGCGACGGAGCATGAGCGAAAGAAGGAAAGAGGAACGAAGAGGAGAAGGATGAGGTGGAGGAAGAGGAGGATGAGGATGAAGAGGATGAAGAGGAGGAGGAGGGAGTGGGAGTGCCCAAGATGGCGCCACGCGGCGAAGCTGCCGTAGGAGGTAGGAGGTGAGAGGAGGTAGAGAGAACACGGACACGCGGGCACCGTAGGTAGGGTGAAAGATAAATGACGTGTCCACCGCTACAACCACCACCATCGCCACCATCGCCACCACCGCCAGCACCAGCACCAGCACCAGCACCAGCACCGACGGCAGACACCATCTCCGCGTCAACGTCGTTGCCACCAACAACGCCTCGCGAGAGAACACGAGAGCGGAGCGGCGCGAGGAAGAAGGTACGGAAAGACGTCGGGGCAAAGAGAGAGAGAGAAAGAGACATATGGAAGGAAAAAGAGTGTATGAGAGGGAGAGAGAGAGAGAGAGAGCCTCCATTAAACATAAGCTACTCGCCCGCTCTTCGGGATTCCCAGAGTTCCCATTTCGGCCGACCGTCGCGGACCTTGCCTTTACCCGGGCTTTACGCTGTTTTCAGCATTCGACGGATGACCAGTGGAGCCAAAGTTCACGTTTCTCAAAGCTTACACCGCGGGTCACCCGCGACGTAACCCGCTTTGTGCGGGTAATCCGGCGGCGCTCGCGAGTACCTTAAGAATCAGCCCATGCGCTTATTTTCCTTCTTCAGCGGTACCACCGCTGAGGATCTTCGATCGTGATATCGCGACATGCGCGATACTCCAACTCGGACATCGATAATCTGACACGATTACTTGATCGAGTCCGTCATCTTCCTGCAGCTGATGTTCATTCGACAAACGGCGATGCCACGAGGGCGGGAAGGATTCAACACTCGGACGCCGACGAAACGGAAAGGCAGGAGCGATCGCACTTAATGAACCGTTAAATATTTACCGGCTCGTTATCCGTCTTCGGGAAAAGAGGCGGCGGCGCGGTCGCGAAGCGCGCGCAGGGCGACACGTCGATCGCCGGCCTCCGGAGAAAGGCACTCGCCAGAAAGCGGAATACCCGGAGGGGTAGCGGCTTCACGAGTTTACGACACTGCGAGTCGACGGGAGAGACACAGGGGAGGCAGAGGGACAGAGACAGAGACAGAGAGACGGAGAGCGGCGGCTGAGAGAAGGATCCGGCGCGCGTCTTTTTCTCCCCGCCGCGCCATTCCGGGGCGTTATGAACTATCGGAAGACACATTAGCGCAAATCTGCGAGCCGATAACGGCGCGACGCCAGCCGATGATGCCGCGGCGAAAGGTCGGCGAAGGAGGAGGCACAGAGGAGAGGCCGCGCGGGTGGGTGGGTGGCCGCGCGCGTAGGGATGCGTCGCCGGCTCTGTCGCCGGGGCGTCAAATTATTCCACGATTAATAATCCGCGCGTTACACGCGTGATCGGGCCTTTATCGCGGCGCTGCTACGCCCGCTGCACGTCGCTCTCTAGCCCGCCTGCCTGCCTGCCTGCCCGCCCGCCGCCTTCCTTCCTTCCTGCCAACCAACCCCCCGAAGGTATCAATGCCCGTGGTACGTCAACGCGATTGTCCTTGTGTGTCGAGAGCATTTATCGCTTCATGGGACGCATATAGATCGATTGCATGACAGCGCGCGTTAATGAGTCGCATCGCGACGACGACGACGACGGCGACGACGACGACGACGACGACGACGACGACGACGACGACGACCGGGCGGCGGCCGGCGGCGGATGCGGCGCCAATGACCGCGGCCCTCACTCGAAGTTCTAACCGATTTGTTCTATAATTACTACTCAAACGACAACGAAGGTCAACGTAAATTTCGACTCTGCTATCTATCTCTTCACCTCTTCCCGGTAAGGTAAACGGTAAGGTAAACACATAAAAATCGGAAATATCCTGCATAATAAATGATTCGATACACCTGGCGGTACACGATGTCCTGCCGCTCGATTCTAATCGCGCGTTCCGCATATTCCAGCTTGGCATTGACATTGACACCGGCATTGACATTCGCTGTTTACAACCCGATCGTGGAAAAGTGTTAATGGGATCGCCGACGGGAGAACTCGAAGAAATATTGTGTAAGAGTCCACGGGAGTGACAAGTAACTCACAGCGATGCGAACGCTGCGCTGCGCGTCGTGTGTGCAACGCTGGTCGCTTATATACGTAATGACGCAATGACGAGTACGCGAAGTTTGAGACTACCGAAACAATCGGCAGAAAGAGCCGCGTCATCCCGTGGTCAATCGCCCACCATCGTCGCCCGCCAATCAAGCACCCCGCGCGCGCGCATGGCATCGCCGGCCGAGAGATCACAACACACGCCTTCAGGATATCCCGTACCTTGAAGTTTGCGCCGACGCTGTCTTTTCATTCGCGCTTAAAGCGCCGTGTACCGTTATTGTACCGACTGCGTCTGGACTTCAATCTTTATCTGCGCGCGGTATTGCGCGGTGCACACACGACGTCTGTTTCTGTCGCTCTCACAGTCGCTTCTCTCCTTTCCGTTTCCTGAAAAAATCTGTCGATTCTACCGCGATGAAAAAAGAGGGAGAATAAAGAAAGAACGAAAGTTTGTCGTCTCATTCGGCCGTTATTTACCGTTTATTTAATATCGCTCGCTCAATATTCGCTAATCGCGCGTACATACTAATTGAAACTGAGAAAAACTGATAAACTAATAAATCCAAATTGAAAACTTGTAAAAAACTTGAGACGCGAGCGCAACGTCGGCAATAACCGAGTACAAGTCTTCGAGAGCAACTTCTTCGATCCTCGACACGGAGAGAACGACAACGAGAGGTCCGCATACTCGTAACCTCGAATGTGGGACACCAACCGAAATTTCGACCCGAGATAACTCGGAGCGGAGGGGTTATCGTTACACCCATTGTCATTCAACGCTCGGCAGCGTCGGCTGCCGACTGCTCGAAATACGTAGACCGGCGCTTCCCGCCGATCCTTCGCCGAACCGGCCGTAAACGCGACGCTCGCGCATGCTAATCGCGGCGGCGCTAGACCGGCCGCGCGCCAGCGGATATATCCCAACTTCTTATTCCACCTTTGGGGAATGCGGGCTTTTTAGCCGCGCATTTCGACGAGGGCCGCACAAAGGGAGAGCCATTGAACGGAAGTCCGCCACGTACGCGAGCGCGCACTCCGTACGTCATCGGCGCCGCGCGCTCGCTCGCGTCGTATTCGTACAAAGGAAGAATACGGCTCGCGCGCGCGGGCGTGCTGCTCGTGCGCAACGTGTCCACGTGGCTGTGCAAAAGGGTGATATCATCCCCGTTAATGCGATGCAGGCGCGATGATCCGAGAGCAATATACCGTCGCGGAGTCGCCCTCCCGAGCCCCAGGCGGCCCAGGATAACCCCCGGCCCAGGACACCTCCCTCCGGGACACCCGGGACACCGCGCGCGATATTGCTTGTTTTATTGGAGGAGCGTGGAAATGCTCGCTCGCTCGCTCGCTCGCTTCCTCCTCCTCCTCCTCCCCCTCCACCCTCAATGCTTTCCTCCTCCGCGCGAACTTGAGCGCGGCAAGCAAGAGGGAAGACAAGGAAGAAATCATCTCGCCGGATACTTAGAAACAGAGTCCGCCGGAAGCACATCCTCCCCCGCCGAGAGAGCGAGCATCGTCTCGCCCCCGGGTCTCGCCAACGAGGGGGTGCTGCAGTCACGCTCGCGATAAACGAAACAGATTGCGGCAAGGCAAGGGGGGCGTATCGCCGCCGGCAGCACGGAGGAGAGACACCGGTGGCCGCGGGCCTGTATATGTTCGCGTTTTATGGAAAACGCCGCCGCTCTCTCGCCGGGTCGCACAGAATAATTTAATGGCCCCGTGTCGCTCGTCTCGCCAGCCCCCGCCCCCGCCCCCGCCCCGCCGCCGCAGCCGGCTCGCGCGTTCATAATCGACGCGGCTGGCCGGATGATTATTTTCGTTCTTTGTACCTTTCGTACTGTATACCGCATAACCACTGCTGCTTGTCTGTCGCGCCGACGCCGACGCCGACGCCGACGCCGACGCCGTGCCGGCCGCGCTGGCTACTTCTCACTTTTGAGAGAACAAACGACGGGCTCGTCGATGCGTAATGAAGAAACAAGTCGGGTCTGCGGGAGCCCGCAACACGCTATTTGAGCGATACTGCGCCGCGTCGAGCGTGCATCGTCGAGAAATTGACGTACGATTTGTCAAATCGTCCACCCAAGCTTGTAATCATTGTTCCCCTTTGTTGTTTTTACTTTTGTAGAATTATGTAGTGTTGCGGATGATTTAATTTAACGTCGACAGCAACACCGCGTGCTCTCTCTCTCTCTCTCTCTCTCTCTCTCTCTCTCTCCCTTTCCGGATGCGCCGGTACGTAGACAGTTTGTTCCGCTCAGAATCGTGCAAACATGTTGTGTACAATCGTGCGAAAAACACAAAAAGTAACACGAAAACGAGAACAATGACTGCCATCGGGCAGTTAATATCTACTTGACCGATACAAAACCAAATCAAACGGAGATTGCCTCAAATTATTTACAACTGCAATACCGTGTCGGCTCTAATCCGTTACGCGATCGCGTCTCTCTCTCTCTCTCTCTCTCTCTCTCTCTCTCTCTCTCTCTCTCTCTCTCTCTTTCCATCGTACGATAGAACGCCCGACGATTCTACAGCGAGTTGTCGCTCGGTCGGAAGACCCGTTGGCTGTTCATTATTACACGAGGCGTATCAGGCTTTCTCGTAATAATACCGTGGAGTGTTCGTTTCTCGGCTATCCAACGTTGAATATTTAAACCCGGCGAAAATCCGTCCGCGCGCCGCTGTTTCGAACACAAAATGGCGAGAGAACGGCGCGTCAGCGTCGGTGGCGGTGGCGGCGGCGGCGGCGGCGGCGGTGGTAGTGGCGAGAAAGGGAGAAAGGTGAAGGACGGCGGGGTGGCCGCGCGGGGATGAAGAGCGCCGCGCGTACAACCGGAAGCGGGAGCGTGCGCGACAGAAGAGAGGCCGCGCCGGGCCAGAAAGAGAGAAGTCTACTAAATTTATCAGTGGTCATCCGAGGGCGGAACCGAGGCCGGGGGGACAAATTCCATCGCGAGCATCGCCCTCTTTCGCGAACGAGCACACGAGGAACGTTAGCCGACGCGCGCGGGGGGAGGAGAGGGCGCTCAGAGCACGGTCGGGGGTGAATGGTTGGCTCGTTGGCCGGCGACCGAGCAGCTATCTCTCTTCTCCCCTTCGCCTCTCCTCTTCCTCCTCCCCTATCCGTCTCTCTCTCTCTCTCTCTCTCTCTCTCTCCCTCTCTCTCTCTCTCTCTCTCTCTCTCTCTCTCTCTCTCTCTTTCCCTCGTCTCGTCTCTTCTCCCTCGCTCTCCTAAGCCCGCCACGACCCGGCGTAAGTCATTGCGGCTGACCGGAAGTCGCGGGATCACCGGAACTCGGGATATTTATGCGAGCGCACCCACCGACCGGAGCATTACCCGTAATAAGGAAATTGCGAATTTATTACAGCAGGAGGACCCCCTGCTCTCCTCCGCCTCTCTCTCTCTCTCTCTCTCTCTCTCTCTCTCTCTGCGACTTCTCCGTGTCGCCGGCTCTATGAATCCCCGCCGCCCCCTCAGCTGCCCTCGTCCTCCGAGCGCGCGCGCGGTCTCTTTCCTCTTCTTCGATATTGTCCGCCGCGGAGTCGAAGGGGGTCCGCGGCCCGAGAGTTATTTCGGCTTTTATGGGTCGAGACCGCCATGGGTCATCCGGCAACGTTCCAGATGATGGGGAAAAAGCCGCGACGAGACGGTAGGGCGAGGGGGCGGCGCGGGGCGGGGCGGGACGGAAGCGGGACGCGACGGAAGAGAACGAACGGAATTGATTATCCGAGCTGTTGGCCGTCGCGACGATCTGTCCTGCCGTTCTTCCCGGACTGTCGCGAGAATTGATGCTTGACGCGTCGCACGAAGGACCAAGGACTCCGGACACGCCCCGGGGGCGTGATGAACCTCGACGCGTCGAGGATCACACGCGAGGATCGCGTCGCGGCTCCTCCGTTCGTTATTTTCCGCCGAGCGCGCAGAATCTCCCGAGAGAGAGAGAGAGAGAGAGAGAGAGAGAGAGAGAGAGAGATTTTCCCGCTCGGGTGATATTCGCGAGGAAAGAGCGCGCGGCGACGCGTCAGAGACAGAGAGCGAGGGCGCATTCGCGCTGCATTTTGACAAGCGGCCGCTAAAATGAGATTACATTTCGTGACGCGCGAACGTGCGAAGCGCGTTCGTTTCGGCTGCGCGCGCGCTACGCCGAAATCGCGGCGCGGCTTGCAGCCGACATGCAAAATTCAAGGCATTTGGTACATTATGCAGCGGCTTTATTAAATCACGAGAGATACGTTAATAAATTAAATTATGGATATTAAAAGGGGCTAATGCCAAATAAAAGCACATTATGTCGCGTCGGTGCAAATTTAATCAGCCGACGAATTAATAGCGTCGTCTTCATCAAATATGCAGCATGGGCTAATAACAATATGATTATAATGATTATTATCGAGTCGTTGTCGTCGTTAAGCGCCTTGAAACTACGGCCAAGAGGGAGGGAAGTCGCTTCGAGGGGGAAAGTCGCCGGTGAAAACCGCGAGTTGTCGCGCGCGCGCGACGAGAATATTTGCGAGAATCCTCGGCGCGGAGGAGGAGGAAGAGAAGGATGAGACACGTAGATCCAGCTAGAAGAGAGAAAGAGAGAGAGAGAGAGAGAGAGAGAGAGAGTTAGAGGGAGATAGAAAAAAAGCGTGTCACGGGGCCTGGATACTGTGAGCCAAAGCCGCGGGGGACTATTAGCACACATCATCGACAGTCGGGTCGCTGCTCGTGATGCGCCGGCATTGTTGTGCCCGGTTGAGCGCTGGCAGGAGGCGTGGTTCCGCGATAATTCATTCTTGATTGCGTGTCTGATACATACGATCCGTAATTATACCGCTGTGCCATGTGCATACGCTCGTTCTCGAAATCGTTCGAGAGAATCGCCGGCCGAGCGAGACGAGAGAGAACTCGCCCGCTCGCTCAGTTCGCGCGATCTCGTCTCGCCCGTAGATATTGTTTCGTTTTTCTCCCGTCCGGGATATTTCCCTGCGAGACGAGGCGACAGGACGCGCTGCTAACAAGTCGCGGTCGCGGCGACTCGCGGTCTTTCAGACTAGCGAGTACGATCAATGGAACGACGTGTGAGAAAGAGCATTCAGAGACTATCGCGAGCGGTCTCCTCGCTCTTCTCTCTCGTTCGAGGGAGGTGGCACTTGACTTTCCGCGCTCGAAAGCCGCATCTCAAGTCGCACGATTTGTGATCCGCTTTCGGCAATCCGACCAAGTCACGTCGAGCCGCGGACGAGAGCTAGGGAGGGAGGGAGGGAGAGAGGGAGAGAGGGAGAGAGGGAGGGAGGGAGGGAGGGCGAGAGGGAGGGAGGGAGGGAGGGAGGAGGGAGAGAGAGAGAGGAGTCACGTTTGCTCCGCCGCGAGGACAGAGAGGGAAGGAGAGAGAAAGTGCGAGGAACTGGGCGAGAGACGAGGCGACGAAAGGCGGGACGAAACGAGGCGAGGTGAGGGCGAGAGGAAGAGAGGCCAAGGTGAAAGAGTCAGGAGAGTTATTGATGATGCATGGGCACGGACACCGCCGGATACTGGATACTAACGTAACTCCCGTTTCATCCATCAAGCTAAGGGATTCGGCTTAATATCCCCGATGACCGCGAACGTGGCTCTGCATCTCTAATTCGTCGCCCCCGCCTCTCACGGCGCGCGCGCGCGCGCGCGCGAGAGAGAGAGAGAGAGAGAGAGAGAGAGAGAGAGACAGCGTCGTCATCGCGATGTGCTTCTTCCTCCACTCTCATCTCTACTTTTCTCGCTCTCTTTCTCCGCGTTTTTCTCTTTCTTCTCTTCTTTTTCTCATGCTCGTCTCCCTCTCCCCTCTCGCTTTTTCTTACGACCGCCCGGTTCGTAGTCCTTGACGTGCCGAAGACGGGATTCCTGGCCTAAGCGTCGAATAATTGGGTGAAATATTAGCGGCCGCTAACATCGTCCCGCTACTAAAAGGTCGTCCCGTTCGCCGGCCGACAACGCGTTGCTGAAGATCGTGACGAAACCACGCGAAGATTAAGCGACGGGACCGCTGACTCTCGCAGTCGAGTTGTCGCGCGAGCGCCAAGTGGGAACCGAGATCACCCCGCTTAAGTAGTTTTTAGATCAATCTTCCGGATCCATATCGCGCTCTCTACTAACGTCCCAACGCTCCCATTAACATCCCCCGATTAACATTCCCCCATTCGTTAGTTCGTTCCGCTGCTGAATCCAAGTTTCAATCGCTAAAGATGCGGTGAGCAAACGCAATTCGCGATGCACGTCAGCTCGCGTCGTTGCTTCTCCATCGGCCGCAGGGAAATATATTTAGCAAACTACGAGGGCAGTCTGAGAAGTTCTCTGCCCTAACGATGAAAGAAAATTTTTTTTGCCGTGAAATATGTTTTGTCTTTCAATATAATCTCCTGAAACTTCAATATTCATTTATTCTAACGTCTTTCCAATAATGCAATACCATCATTAAAGTGTGATTCCGGAAGGTTCTTTTCGCTCTGGTATACAGTGGTGGATTCAAGTTTCATCAACAGTTATGAAACGACGCTTGAAATCCATTTTATTTTGCTCAAAACGACTAGAATGCTTGCTGCAAACACGCTTGAGAAATACGCATTCGAATGCGTTTTTGGTCAATTTTCTTAGCAGATGCGGCACCCATCTTGCACCAAGCTCTTTCAACTGGCGCTACTCGAATGACTTAACAGATCGAATAAAATTTTACATGGGTTTATATCAGGGATGCCACTTTCCAATACAATTATATAGTTTAACAGTTTCTAATGCCATGTATGTGTCAGGTCGAGAACTCTTCAGACCGCCTGCCTACGTATACCAATTAGAAAATAACTTTCGACAATGGCCGCGCGCGTTCATCTCCCAACAGGAACAAATATACAAACTCTAAAATCGCATATAAGGACACGGGGCAAGTCTGTCTCTGTCTTTCTCGCGCGGTCAATTAACCGATGGCAAAGCCTCATCAGCGAGAGAGATTCCGACAAGTTCGCGGAACTTAATTCACGACCGCACGCGGTAGATCGCGTCGGCTCTCCGCCGCGGCGATCGACTCTCGCTATAAACTCGTCGAATCCCCTCGATCGAGCGTTTCCGTTCTGAAGCGCGGGCTCGCGCCGAGCACACGCCTGTTCGCAGCGAGGCGGCCGCGGCCGAGCCGAGTGTCCCCGTGAGTGGCGGCGCTTTTAAAATAAACGACACGATTGACGGCGCCGTAATTTCGTTTCCGCGCGCGCTCGTTTCCACTGACCGAGCGACGCGCTCGCGGCCAAGTTTGCGCAGCCTCGTCCCCGGGGTAGGCCGATCCCCGAAGAATTTCCGCCCTATAAACTTCAAATCCAATCTGCGCCGCGGTATATCGAGCGAGTGAACGTCAAACGTGGCCCCGAACCCTGGCAAAATATTGGACCTTCGTACACGCGTACGTGCGTGCGTGCGTGCGCGCGTACACGAGAATCGCAGTTCTCTCTCTCTCTCTGCCTCTCTCTCTCTCTCTCTCTCTCTCGTGCGACGATGGGCGCGCGCGGGCCCGGCCACTTTGTACACCGGAGCTGTATCGTGCACACACTTAAACACAGGCGAACACGAGCGCGCGCGCGCGCGCGCATGCGTGTGCGTGTGTACGTGTGGTTACCATGAAATCCCCATAGGCTGTTTGGCCGCGCCGGCGAGGCGGTATTATGTGAGCTTGATTGGCAACGGCAAACGTTTGCTATCGCTGTTGCAGATTTTGGCTGGCATAGCCGATCGCTTAACCAACGACGGACGGACTGCCGCCCCGTCTCGAAGATCGGTCTCGGGATCGAACAGCGTGCGGTGCGCCGGTAGGTCACGCTGAGGGGGAGACTCGATCGACCGCACCACCTGTCATTTGGCTACGCGCTATTTCGGCCGAGAGCCGGCTGCAAAGTGCGAGACACGAGGCTCCTCCTCCGTTTTCTTACCCGAGTCTTGATTAATATAGAATTACTGATTGCGCGATGATCGCTCGAGCTATGGAATGTGGCGCATCCCACGCATCACCGGGGTTCGTTTGGGGAACATTCCCCTCCTCCTAGTCGCAGCCTAGCTTCTTGCATTTCTTTGGCTGTTGTACGCGGGAAGAAATGTTATATCGTTGTCACATATGTACGCAAAGTAAATTTCTTGACTCTGTTGGAAATCAAACACCGACGTGTTCTTCGTTCGGCTTTGTCGCGCTAAAATCCGTGCGCAGTTTCTTACGGGAACTTTATGCTCTTTGTTCGACGTGTCATCGGTAGAGCCTTTTTTCCTTTAATCCTGAACCATAGAGAAATTCTGACCAACGTTACAATAATATTTGTTTGAAAATATTTTACACGTTCGACTCTCTTTTAGTATCGCGGTGATTACTTGGATATTTTGCTTCTCGCACTGCTTGTCGTTTTCGCAATAATTTTCACTGCAATCCATCTATTCAAAATTTTTGTAAAAAAGGATAGAAAAACGATGCAATTTTTGTAATACGATATTTTCTCCGTGTATAAATATGTAATGATCCAAGCGTCTGTCCAAGTCTAGAAAATAAAGTGTAATTCTCTAATTGCTCTAACTAGTCAACGGCATGCTGGTGCTTAATTCCACGGGGATATTCGAGTCTCTTCGCACATGCGCCGAGGGGGCGAGGAGAGAGAGAAACAGAAAGAGAGAGAGAGAGAGAGAGAGAGAGAGAGAGAGAGAGAGAGAGAGAGAGAGAGAGAGAGAGAGAGAGAGAGAGAGAGAGAGAGAGAGAGAGAGAGAGAGAGAGAGAGAGAGAGAGAGAGAGAGAGAGAGCTATGTGTTCCGCGCGAAATTTCTTCGCGGAAAGGAGCGCGTGTCGAGAAACTCAGGCACAGGGCCGGTCACGTCCGCGCGCGCGGTGAATATGTTGTCCGGCGCGTCGCGTCGCGTCGCGACGCAGCGCGGAGCGGCGCGGCGCGGCAAGTTATTTCGCTAATGCAGCCGCGACGAATCCATCCGACGAAGTGCACGAGTTTACGGCGCGAAGGGGTTGTTGGCGACGGCGGCGGGAAGAAAGGAGGTGCTCGACGGAAAAAAACCAAGTCCACGGCATTCCCGCTCGGTAGAATGCGCTGTCGAGAAGTTCACGCCTCGCGTCTCTCCCCCTCCTCTGCCCGCGCGCCCTCCCGCCGGGAATGGTTCTGCCGACGTGAGCCTTATGATTGTGGCAAATTACGAGAATTTCCAGCGACCTTGAGAGAGAGAGAGAGAGAGAGAGAGAGATGCTGCACGTACGCGCTGCGTCGCGTTGCGCGCGTTAAGCCGTCGCAAAAATTCAATTAAATTTGAGCATCAACGAGCGAGCGCGTTTCGACGACTCGATGAGCGAGTTGCACGAAACGGAGATATACCGAGGAGAAAAATCGCACAAATGTTTCTCCTCCGTCCTCGGAATCCGCCGACGCGACGGTGCAATCGGTTGGGCTCACTTGCTGATTACTGCGTCTGAAGGCAGCGTGGTGGTGCGCGTTACTTTCTGATTTCCTGAGAAGTCAAGTGTCGCGCAGTCAGACGCCACTTTTTAGTAAATGTACTGACTCCCGCAATCTGAGTATCACAGACTTGCATTAAGAGCGTAAAGTCTAATAAAAAATAAATCCAACAGGGATGATACCTTTGTATACGGCATATTTTTGAGTAAATAAATGCAAACGAGACCTGCGATTATCTTCTTTATCCGTCTCCTACCCTTGCTGTATCATTCGATTTTAATCAGAGAGCCTTGCAATCTCTCTCTCTACGACGCAGAAAGAAAAAAAAAGAAAGAAATTATTCGACTTCTCAAGCAGTTTCGTAAATCAACGGGATCAACTCGCGCGGGCAACATTCGCACATGGGGCAGATAATGGCCGCGACATGTGAGGGCTTGAACTAATTTCACGTAGCGCCGCAATTTCTTAGCTCTCTTCCGGTTCGCGGAGAAGTACCGGCTCTCTCCGACGCGAATAAATTCCAGGCATACTCCGGGGAACGTGCACAGACGCGGGCTTGCCGCAGTGGCGCGCGCGAGTAATCGGGATGGTTAACGAATAAGCGGAAGCGGAGTTAAGGATACGAGGGGGGAAAAGAAGAGGAGGAGGAGGAGGCGGAGGAGGAAAAAAACGAGGAGTCGTAAATACAGAGAGGAACCGGAAAAGCGACTGCGATGGCGCACGCGGAAGCCGCGAGCCGGATGATGGCGTAACCGAAATTACTTAGGCGCGCGCTTTCAGAGGCAACCGAGGAGAAAGGACTTGTTGCACGAGTAAGCCGCGACCGCCGGTTAAAATATCGGAAATTTAAGCATCCCTCCTGCTCCACACCCCCGCGCACCGCCCCCGCGCGCCGATGCCGCCACCCTCGCGCGGTACATTTGCATTTCGCCTGTTCCTTCCCTCACCGCCTCCTGCTTCTCTTCCTCCTCCTCTTCTTCTTCTTCTTCTACTACTATTCCTATCTGTTATTTTGCCGCCGCCGCCGCTGCCGCCGCCACCGCCCTCCTCCCTCTCTTCCTTCTCCGCCCTACACCGGAAATTCTCGACGTCGCTGCTGATTCTCGACCTCCGGCTGGCGTATACACGCCAGATCGGCTGATAGCCGTTCACTTCGACCTCTCAATAACGATAACATAAGATCCTGCCGTTTGTGTTTTGAAACGGTGCGTGCTCTCTCTTCTTCTCCCTCTCTCCCTCTCTCTCTCTCTCTCTCTCTCTCTCTCTCTCTCTCTCTCTCCCTCTCTCCTTTCTTCTCTTCTTCCCTTCCGCCGCGCACAGGGCGGTTCTCGCACGCACGTTGCCGAGCGATCGGGAATATCGCGAAATTATTCCTCAAAGTATTCGCGAACGGTTGACCGCACTTCCGCGGAATAGCCGCGGTGTATAATCGTCGCTTTTACAAAAGCGCGGCCGGCGGCGAGATAATTTACATTATACGTACGACTGCGCCGCGGGGATGTACGCGCGACTGTTGGGCGGTTACCTAACAAAGACAGGCGCACAACGCGCGACACGGTGAATCGCGAACGAGTCCATTGCCGCGATATTAGCCGTTTTCTTTCGCCGCGCGGTCACCTAAATGTAGGAACGAGCCGCATTAGTATTGCCGCCGTCCGCGCGTCACATAACGCAAATTCTACATAATCACGTGCGCGCATCTGCATTAATTAGCGCTCGGCGCGGGCGGGGCAGGTGAAGGGGAGGCGGACGGACGGGCGGGCGGGCCTCTGTGGTATTTATTAACGTGATTGTGTACGCAAAACCGATTCCTCCGGTCATCCCCGCGTGTATCGCATAATTCCTCGCCGCCGATATTCAATTTCCACTGAATATTTCACAGCGCACGTCATTCTGCCGTTCTATTATTTCCGGATATCAATTAAGGCATTTCCCCCTTTGTGCCCGCCGTCGTGACTAATTTTCTTGCCATTTACGACACGCGCTAGCCGTCGACGCGCCCGCGCCCAAGCTCTCGTACTGCTCTAAGAAATAATCGCGGGAAATTTGAAGAAAGGGTTAGAGAAAGAGAGAGAGAGAGAGAGAGAGAGAGGGGGGGGGGAAGGGTGACTAGGTCGGCGATGAGGAGAGACGAAAAAAGAAGGGGATAGTGGGAAAAAAAAAAAACATACAACCAAGCGCGTCGGCAAATCCGAGCCTCGCCGAGAGAGCCCGAAGTCTTTTTCCAAATAAACGACGCGTCCATTAATTAGAGGCCATTAAATGGACTCAGTCATCCACGTCGACGTTTTAACGAGCAGTGTCACTAGCGGCGCATCGATATTGCGCGCGCGATGCCAGTGTTTCGGGACTTTTCTCCACTCGCGTTAATTAGTCGAAATTAGTGACGGCGCTGCTAATTGTCGTAACGATTGTCCCGACGCGCGAAACCAATTTATTGTCTAGCTGCCGCGCACGCGGGAGCGCTCGCGCTCGCGAGCGCGAACGCGCGGAATTGCCGGCAATATTCCCGCGGAAATTCACAGCAAAGGCGAATATACCGCGAGGGATTATCATCGGCGCCGCACGTTGGCGAACGCGCCGAGGAGAGAACGGGTCTCTCTCTCTCTCTCACACACACACACACACACACACACACTCTCTCTCTCTCTCTCTCTCTCTCTCCGACGCCTCCCGATTCTTACTTTTTTCCTCTCTTTCTCTCCTCCTCTCTTCCGCTGCTCCTCCGCACTCCTACCCCCCTCCTCCACCCGCCGCTCCTCCTCCCACCGGTGGTATTAATGAGAGGAATCAGCGGCGATAAATGCTCGTCACGTTCGTCCCGCGAGAGACTCACCGGGGGAACGCGATCATCCGATGCGTCGCTCGCGATTCACGCGCTAACGCGCAACTTCTTTCTTTCGTTCCTTTTTCTCCCCTTTGTTTTGTTTTTATCTCCTCTCCGTTTCACACACGCGCGACTCCCGTCGTCCACGGGGAGTCTACAACTGGCGCTTTCATCTCTCATTATCGCTCTTGCCGCGATCCAAGACGAATTCGCGGATCGTGCGACCGTGGCGGGGGTGAGAGAGCGAGGGGCGCGCAGGGTCGTGAGATAAAGCCAAGCGTGAAGGTGGAAGAACATCCGACCGGCTGGCTGTGCAGATTCCGGGGGGAAAGGGGCTCATCCCTTTCTTCGTACACGTCATATACTTGGCGATCGGCGGAATATCGAGAGGCGAACTCGCGGCGGCTCATCGTACATCTCCGCGGCGGATCCGGCCAGGCGGGAGAGCGACAGAGAGGGAGAGATGACGCCATCGCGCAAATCTACCGACGAGCCAAACGATTTTTCTCACAAGCCCAAGACGACCCTGTGTACTCGCGCGAGGCTACCTGCTCGGATTCTGACGTGCCCTCGGCAGGCCCGTCGTGCTCCAGTTGGCAAAAAGGTTCCCACGACATAGGATACGCGCTCGCGGTGCGGTCGCCATCTTAGGTCGCGACGAAGAAAAGGGGCACGGATTCGCCTCTCTCTCTCTCTCTCTCTCTCTCTCTCTCTCTCTCTCTCTCTTTCTCTCTCGCTCTCTCTCTCTCTCTTTCCCTCTGCCGCGGTACGACGAGCCGATACCCCAAGAACCGTCAACGAGAGAGAACTGGGTTTCCCCGCTGTGTCGCGGACAGATCGGCGCGTATTTTTATTCAAAAGACCGGCGACCGCGCTCGGGATCTCTTCGTTTCCTCGCGTTTGTTTTAATCGCAGACGCTCCTTGTGCCCCGTGTCACGCTACGAAGAGAGAAGCGATAAATCGCGAGAGGAATCTGTTACGCGCGTTCATCTCTCGAGCGGGAGGAAACTCGCGAGTCGTCGGGAGAGCGATCACGTTTTTTCGCACGGATTATCGCGCGCGCGTCGGATTCTCTCTCTTTGTCAGACGTACCTCGTCGTCTGCTGCTCTCCTCTCTCTCTCTCTCTCTCTCTTTTTCTGCCTCCGCCTCTGGTTCTTTGGTCCGTCTCTCTTTCGCCCGTTTTTAGCCGGCCGCTCGCAAGGAACGAGGCATGCGCGTCGCCGCCTTTATTGGCAACACAAATTTTCTCTCGGCTGTTTATCTGACAGCTGATCTCTTTGTTGCGCGCGCTTCGCCCGCGGCTGGTAATGGCGAGGAAGACAGGGTCAACGACGTCAGGCACAAAACGCTCCGCGCGGTCCATGGACAAAGCACCTGATCCTTTCAGATTTTATTGCTGCATAAACACAGGTAGCGGGAACTCGTTCGCAGCATATTAAATTATGCAAACGCCTGTAACTGCCTCGTTTGCCTAAAATCCGAGCCCCGGCACACGCACCATTGCTATCCATCTGCCACGGTTTTGTTATGTAGCCCGCTTAAGCGAAAGTAGCATTCTTCGCTAACACGTTTACGGGCCGGCCACGAGAGAGGGAGACGGAGAGAGAGGGAGAGACAGAAGGAGAGATGATCTTAGTCTGCCGACGCCCCTAATAATGGACGTATAAAAGCTAACGCGACTCTCAGGAGGCTAGTAGTGGTAGTACTATGTCACGTCCGATCATCTGTGAGATATCCGAAACGCCGCTATGGGAAATGCCTAAGCTCCCTCCCTCCCTCCCTCTCTCTCTCTCTCTTTTCTCGGCTCCTTTTTATCGTACGCAAATTCCACCTCGACGTGGCGCAATTGCAGACACCTCGCGCGACACCTTTCAACGATCATTCACGAGCGTCCTAAAAGCTCGTGTCCCTCGCACAGTCTCCACGTTGTCCACCACGATATGTTTCCACCGCGCGACGACACTTTCGCGGAGCGACCTCGACCGGAGAGACTCGCCGGAGAGATATCGCCGCGCATAATACCGCGCGGTACGTAGCCGCGCTGCGAGATGCCGAGCTACAACGGGTTTACAAATTGACTCGCGGGGCGGACTGAAAAGACACGGATGCCTGCGTAGTATCGATTTCGGCCCGTCAGATTCCTAGCGGACTAGATCACGGGGTTGTCGGACGTTCGCCGCTATAGATCGCGGAACGGCTATCGGCATTGTGACGCTCTCCGGAGATCGTTAATCAAGTGAGAGCCACTGGGAGTGCTCATTGTGGGTGGGTTATTAATCAAATGAGAACTACTGCAGCCTATTGTCGACTCCTGCCGGGAGTTGGGCGAGAAGCGGAGAGAGAGAGAAGGAGAGGGAACGGGGTAGTTTGAGAGAGAGAGAGAGAGAGAGAGAGAGAGAGAGAGAGAGAGAGAGATCTTAGAGAGGACAGAAGAGACTCTCTTCCTCGTATCGACCAAAACTCAAGAGAGTAGCGCAACCACAAAGATAGTCCGTACTTCACCTACATATGGAAAAACAGCCGCAAGACGCAATTCCACTCGCCAAATTCCTTGCAGTATGACCTTCCCCAAAAGAAGCGAAAATTCACCCGAAGCGATGATGAAAAAATATGATCGCTAGGAATCGCACAAGGACGAATGTTTAACGCAGACTGTTACGGATTAAAAATCGATTAGAATGAATTTTTTTCCAATAAGACGACAAAATACATTCAATTTCGAACAATAATTTCGAAATACTCACTCAACGGTCCAGAGTGGGAAAATCCATTCTGTAGGTGTGAATAAAATTTACTCCAATTCGGCTGTCATCCTACTTATGAAGGAATTTTAGAGAGAATTTTAGCAATACCTTCAAGAATGTCAAGAAATTTAAAGCATAAATCAATATATATATATGTGTGTGTGTGTGTGTGTGTGTATACACACACACACACACATACACACATGTACGTAATTAAGTTTGTGTTAGTAGCGGTGGTCGATAATCGTGTTGGGAGTCGCGCGGCCGCGCTTGACGAATTTCAAATAATTCACGGAGTTGACGGCAGAATTCTCGTGTCGAAGAACGTAGAAGTCCCGGCGATATCGTCGCCGCGCACGTTTTCCCTGACAACAGGGATCCAGGATTCCGCCGGCGATCCGGAATCAAAGCGAAATCAGTCGGCACCCCCGCTGTTAGAAACGCCGATGAAGAGACGTCGACGGCGGCATCTGGAGATTTCCAGGGATTACAACGACGACAACACCAACGCTGCCGTTCGCTCGTAGAACGCGCATAGAGCGCCTCGTTTCGTTTTCTACACAATGACGGATAACGAGAACTTTACGACCTCGAGTCACGGGGAGTTCACGCGTCTCGTGTGATCCAGATGCTCGCGATGACGAAAAAAGTGTGCTCTCTTTCTCCCTCTTTCTCTCGTTTTCTCACCGGCTCCAGAATGAAAAAAAAACAAAAAAAAAAAACAAAAAAAGAAAACAAAAAAATTGCCAAAGAAAAACAACTTTCCCACGTTTCACGCGTGTCGTTCCGTACGCCCCGGAAAATATAACAGCTAGTCACCTGCGATGATTCGCGCGCGGATCCACCCGAAGAACGACCGGGAAACGAAACAGCGACGCTTTCGCGCGACGACGTTTTCCCGTCGGGGCCGTCGGGGGTGTCTCGGACGCGAGAGCGACGTGCGTGTAAAGAAGCCGGCGGGAGCCGGATTAGTCGAGTCGCAAGAGGAAGCTTTCGCGACGCATCGGAAAATTTCTTAATGCGCAAGTGGATGCAGTACTCAAGGCCCAGACTAGCTAGCAAGCAAGCGAGCAAGCAGGCGAGCGAGCAAGCAAGCAGCAGGCGAGAGCAGGCGAGAGCAGGCGAGAGCAGGCGAGAGCAGGCAGGCAGGCAGGCAGGCAGGCAGACTTCGCACCCCCGAGGATTATTCCGTGTAATTAAGTCGACGGAACTTTTCTCAGGGCTTTCAGGCCTGAATCTGAAAAGAGGGCGAGAAACGAAACGAAAGAGGGAACGCAAGGACGAAGGAAGGAAGGGCGGAAGGAGGGCAGAGAGAAGAGAGGATGGTGACGGCGGCAACGGCGGGTCGGCGGCGGAGAAGAGGACGAGGACGAGGACGAGGACGAGGACGAGGACGAGGACGACGAGGGAGAGAGAGAGAGAGAGAGAGAGAGAAGGTGGTAGTGGGTAGTGGTGGTGCTGGTGGTGGTGGTGGTGATAGGCGGACGAGGACGAGGAGGTGCCACGGGAAGTGGAGGCCGACGAAGTGGAGAAGAGGCGAGGAAGTGGAGGCGGTAATTAAGAGAGTTAGTTGCCGGTCTCCCAATTAGGAGCCAGTAGGAGCCAACTCCGCTACCGCGACGCCTGCCTTCTCTCTGCCCTACAGCTAACTCCACCTAAAGACTACCCGTTCCCCGGATGCTACCGGTGCTGTATAAATGCGAAGATCGATGTTCCACGTCATAGACGGCCAAACCCGGTGACCAAGTCGCGGCGCGGCGCGGCGCGGCGCGGCGCGGCGACCAAGTGACGGGGGAATGTCACTTCGATCGCGCCGATACCGCGTGGCCGCGCGCATGCCTGTCCACGTTCACGTGGCTAATGATAACGTCCCCAGAGGGTGATGAACGAAAGACACCGATTATTTTCGCCGATAGTCCCTCGCGAATCGTGAGACCTGCACCCCTTTAAGCAGCAGTAGTCTTCCTCCGACTTTCGAGTCCGGCAGAAGCTATTATTCCGACAAATTGGACACGGTCGAAGACGATGATGATCGAACGCCTAGCCGACCCCTTTCCTCTAATGCGCAGCGTCAGATTCGTCTGCTTCCTGGCGAAAAGGGTGAATAATTGTAACGAGCGAAGATCGTGCCTCGGACGATGCGATAAGATAATTCAGACGCGAGGCGGAAGCGGAAGAATCGCCGAGCGAGTCGAAATGTCGAAGGGACGAAAGGGTTGTAGCCCGCTTCAATTCAACGAGACCGTCGTGATTCAGTCGGGGGAGACAAATCGTGGAGGTCGACAGGGGTCGCGGGACTCTGGATGATGCCGCCTCGAAAATGCCGAGGAACAAGTCGTTGTTTCATTCAATCGCAGAAAGCCCTTCACTTTCTCTCGCCCCCAGACGTCTGTAAGCTATTTTCATCTTCTTTGACTCGCGTGATTTCCCGGCACACGGGGACTTTCTCGCTCGATTTGCGAGAACAAGTTTCAGATAACGAAAATGGAATATATTAAAAGTTCGCTCCTGGCATGAATTTCAATTTCTAGTTGATCCTTTCAACACGATATTCATCGCGATGGTCGTACTTGCACGTAGAGCATTTTCATGTGTTACATTCTCCGGTGAAATAATTTTATATCGATATGTACAAAGATTGCTACTCGTAAGAAACAAAAGATCAAGATTTTGTCAACGAGTAACACTGAAACTGCCGCGAAGCGGCACTAAACGACCGGTTTGCGATTTCTTGCGTCGCTGCTTTCTACAGTTTCAACTGACGTTGAATAAAAAGACTAGAAAAAAAACTAAAAACAAAATGAAAATTAAAAAAATATACAAATAAAGGTATTTCCTTTGTCGCATTATTTCGTCGTGTTTTCAAAAACCCTGTTCTTTCAACAGCTTCGGCAAAAAATGGCTGGTTAAAGTGCGCGTGATAACGTTTATGCTTTCGGAAAAGCGTCGATTTCGAATTGGTCGTCCGACCAAGGAGAGACTGGGACGCGCGCGAGTCAAGGAAAGTGAGCGATTGTTCTCCGTCGAAAGATCAGATCGGTCCTTCGATCGCTCGCGGATTAAATTCGTCGCGATTCGCCCGTCCTCGGCTGCGCGACCACCACGAAAACAGCGCGATCGCGCAATCGCCGATATATTCGCATGTACACACACACACAGATCTTGACACGTGGCAGGCGGGCAGACGCAGTCAGATAGCGGGAAAGGGGTTGGCAGCGGGCGCGAGCGCGTCGGGCGCTTACCAATCGAAGAGTTGAAAAGGTATCGACAGATCGACGGGCGCGCGCGGGAAACGCGCCGTTACAGAACGCTTTTCGCGACAGCGCGGGCGCGCGCTCGTCACGCGCGCGCCCTTGCTCGTCGGCGAGCATTCCACACGTCCTCGTCGTCGTCGTCGTCGAGCCCTCAACAGGTTGCGCGTTTCTCCGCGGCGAGATAACGCGCCGACGACGTTGCGTACGTCGATAGCGAGACACCTCGTGATCCCGATATATGTGCCGATACCGCTGCGCTCCACGTCCCGTGTATTTTTCTCTCCATTCGACACGACGACGGCGACGGTGACGTCGGATACTCGTATTTCCCACATCTCGCCGTCGTCGCGGCCTATCTCGATGTAACGTCGAGAATCCGCGGCGCTCTCTCGTCGAACTTTTCCACCTATCTATATTCGCGGAACGCGTGATAAATTTATCCATTTATCCACCCCGTCTACCCTACCTACCTACCTAGACTGTCATCAATTTATCTATTTATCTGTCTAATCATAATTAATTCTCGCGGCGTGTCCGCCATCACCGCGCGGGTCTCGTGTTTGCGTTGCCGACT
This sequence comes from Harpegnathos saltator, assembly GCF_003227715.2. Lineage (NCBI taxonomy): Eukaryota > Metazoa > Arthropoda > Insecta > Hymenoptera > Formicidae > Harpegnathos > Harpegnathos saltator. Next base: position 373,910 of record NW_020229954.1, on the reverse strand, counting down.
GCTCTCCACGACGTCAATGAAGACGAATGGCGAGCAGCATCGTCTTATTCGAGCGGATTACCGAATTCATATACCGCCCCTCTCTCTCTCTCTCTCTCTCTGTGCTTCTCTCCCTCTCTCGCTCTCTCAGCGTCCCGACAATACGGTTGACACGAATTGCCAACCTGCGAATTTTGCGTGCTCGAGGCGGATGATGCTCGGATGATTAATAAGGCGCACGACGACGGCCACGCTACCAGGCCGCTCGCGCGCGCGCGCGCAAGAGAGAGAGAGAGAGAGAGGACAGCACATGAGCGAGTTCTCGAGGGTAATACGCCATCTATATAGGCGCGAGCCAACTCTTCCGCCGGTCCTCCCCTTTGTCCGAGTTCCTGTTTCGCTGTCGGAGTCGTGGTGGATCAGGAGAAATCCCTCCTTCCCTGATCGGATGACAGGAGGGTCTCGAGGAACTCCTCCAGGCACAAGGGCCGAACACCTGGTCGTTTAGCACAACGGCAACGGGGAGTCGCGGAGGAGGGAAGGGGGAGGGCACGGAGGGGCTCGAGAGGTGGCCTCGGTGGCACGGGGCGAGGCGAGGCGGTGCGGTGCGGAAGGGTAGCGGCGGGGTATTATCATGACAAAGGTGCCCCGTTGCGGTTCTTGGCCCGGGGACCCAGGTGCGTGGGACCGAAATTCGGGGGCCCGGTAGCCGCTGGAGGGCGGTACGCGCGAGTCACCCCCGCCGCGCCGCGCCGCGCCACGACGCGTACGTCTCCCTTTCTCGTGTCGTTTCTCCGCCGGGTCCCTCTCGGTCCCTCGTCGATTCGTTCTTGCGTTCTTCCGGAGGATGAAACTTGCGCGCGGGTGCGCGCCGAGAGAGAGAGAGAGAGAGAGAGAGAGAGAGAGACTAGATAGAATCTTACTGCGCGGAATCCCGAAGTGCTCTCGTTGAAGACGGGATCCTCCAAGCGCTTAGAAATTCGACGCGCAATTAGAAGGGCGATTAAGGTCAATTAGGGAGACGAAGCTCGTGCTTTCTGCGTACTTGGGATGCGGTTTTCTGCGACGTAGTATATCGGTGGCCGAAGGGCGCGTGAAGCGCGAGAGCACCAAGTCGAAGCCGCTTCTTTCACTTTGGCCGGTGTGCGGCCTCGAAATGCCGGAGGAGCGACGTTGCAAATGGCGACGATGACGGCCGGAAAGCAACGAGAGATGCAGGGTGAGTCGGGGCATGTTCGAGATACAGGGGTTTTGTTCGCGATACACGTCGTTTGTAAATTTGTCATGAGAATAACGGTGAAAACGGAATCGCGTGAGACAGTCGTTTAAAAACATTCGTATACTTTCCGCCGACGTTCATTACAATCGAAAAAATGTCGCACTTGAGGAAGAAGAAAGTCGTTTACGGGCGATCGAGTGAGTTTTCGTGCATCTCGAAATCTCGTCTTTACGTTTTCCGTCGCGAATGAATTGACTCAAGCGATGCGTTATTGGTTGGAATGAAATTTTCTACAACTGTGCGAAACGCCACTTTATACATGAAATAATTGAAATTGAAGAATTGAACAAGCGGATAGCGTACGCCTATAGATGAGGTTATATTAATGTGAAGTATCGCACGACGTATCACACGCGTAAATTTACTTATTTTTATAGCAATTTCTGTTGCAAAATAGTCTCAGACGAGGAAGTGTCCTCAAGCTACACGAATATGTTTGTTAACCCGACCTGAACTGCTTGCAGACATTTCCCAGTGTCACAATGATGCTGCATATTTATGCTTGGATGATTAGAAGAAAATATGTACAATTTATGTGCCAGCGTAAAATGGTAGTCTGCATTTTTACAGTACAGTCAATCGTAACGACATTAGTTGAGAGGAAAATTTCAACGAAATTCCGGAGAGCTTGCGAAACGCTTCGTCGTTCGAGAAACTGTCTATTGGTAGATGTGTTTCGCTGTTGCCTCGGAGAAGAGAATGCAGAGACTAATTTCCGATTATCAGAGTCTGGTGAATTTACTTGCTCATCTCTCGCCATCGCCCGCTTTCGCTTTCCCAGCCGCCGCTTGCGGAGAGAAGACGATACCGCAATTTCGAGTTCCGCTGGCTAAACCCTGAGTGAGTCGCTCGACGATTGCCCGAAGGATCGAGTAAGAAGAAAGCGGCGGAGAAAATCATAGGCAGGCGAGAGGAAATACAAGAGTGCCGATTCCCGTTTGAGTCAGCCATGACGACATCGTACCCGTTTAGCGTGTCCGTTTAAGCGACGCGTTTAAGCCGCGTTCTCAGCATGCCCTCACACTCCTCCTCACCACGTCGTTCGTTTCCCTTTCGCGGGTCGTCGCGACACTGCTCTCTCTCTCTCTCTCTCTCTCTCTCTCTCTCTCTCTCTCTCTCTCTCTCTCTCTCTGTCTCTCCCAGCGTCCATGACGGCGTACGCGCACCGCTGACGCGGCGGCGGCGGGCACGAAGAAACGCGTCGCCGAGGAGAGAAAGCGAAGGGCGAGAACGTCGGAACGAAGCCTCGGAAGGACACAGCCTCATGCGCGAAGCATACGTGGACGAGGCTTTGCGTAAGCAGGTGTGACGATGCGCAGACACGCGTCTACCAGGAAAGGTCGACCCTCGCACGGAGTCGCCGTCGCCCCGTCGCCGCCGCCCGCGACACCAGGTGTTCTTTATTGCGGATTTCGTCTCATAAGCGCGGGGGATCGTCGCGCTGATCTTTGTTTCGTCTGCGACGGGAGGGGGGAGCGAGGGCCAAGGGGAGCTCTCTGTCCGCGAGTCCGCGACGCCGTTCTTTCCTCCTCCACTTTCTAGGTGACGATAAAGATAAAGGATAGCGACAGCGATAATGCAGTCCCGGCGGAAACATTAGCGTCGCACAAAGGACGCTTCGACGCGCACCGGAGAGACCTGGAAAACGCGAGATATGCATGCGATACACCGGGGAAAATTTGGCTGGAATTTTGTCGCACGGGCTGCAGTCCGGGTCTAATTGGATAGAAATCGAGTCAGAGCAATAATCAGGATGCGTGAGGTCAAACTGCGGAATTTAATAACCTTTTGCAGCTTGGTAATGTACTGTTGACGGTGAGAAGTTCGCGAGAAACCAAAGGCAGTTTGACGTACACGTCTTTTTTAATCACCAAAAGATTTGTCTGACTACATAATGGAGGTCCCCACCTCTTGGTTTAAAAGTTAAATAAATCTAACGCAAGTTTAATAATGAATATAAGCAATATACATGTTGAATCAGTTTTACGATGGCCTGATTAAACTAATTTTCGAGCTCCGTTTAACGGAGGTGAAAACTTGTGAAATAAATATTTTGCCGAAAGAATCGAGGGCTAATTAGTTCGCGATAAAGAATTCCGAAATTGAGTTCCTTCGGCTCGGTTTAAGCCGCCGATTCGAGACTGGTTTCTTTTTCTAACTTAATCTTCTTTGTGGCTAATGCGAGAATCCTCTCGCACGTAACGGGAAATCGAATTTGCTCTCCTGCGGTTATTGTAACTTTTCTCGAATGAACAAACAAATTTCAGCAGGTGATCCTCTCTCTCTCTCTCTCTCTCTCTCTCTCTCTCTCTCTCTCTCTCTCTCTCTCTCTCTCTCTCTCTCGCTCCGCGACCTGCCGACCTCTCGACGAGCTCGAAGACGTGAGCGACACGCGTCTGGCCGGCGAAACGGCAGCGCGAGGTTTCAGGTGGAGCCGCGCGGGAACGCCGGGAGCGCCCGAAGTGCGGTACAAAAGGTATTTATTTTGGGTTATTGACGTCGCCAAATATTACACGAGCCGGCATTGTGTGCGCACACGGGTCCTTGATATTAGCATAGCGCGCGATGGAGCCGGTGCCCGGCCGCACATTGTTGGTGAACGCGTATATTGCTACGGCCCTGGGGGCGAATACCGCTCATTGTGTGGGTCGTGCCCCCACGCACCGGAGGTACCACGGCACCACCGCCGGGGTGGTTACCCCGCGGCCGGGAGGTAAGTTGGAAAGGCCGAAAAACGATCCGATACAAACCGGATCTGACAATCTCCTGGAAACTCGCTGCTCCGCTCGCCTCCCTCCGTATCCCGACGGCAAATATACCAACATTCAATCCCGAATCGAAATTTTCATCTCACTTCCGACCTCTGGATACTCCGTTTCCCGTATCCCGTTTAACGCTAATTCAGTGCCCCGAAGCTTGCATATCAACCTCTTTCGATGCACATTTAGCCTACAATCTTGCCGAGAAACCTTGCTCTTCAAAACCTACAAGTGGCAGATTGTGCGTCTCCCTGGCATCCCGAGACATTGAGCAGGACTGTGGTTTCTACTTCTAAATTAAATCTATAAACTGAGGATAGTTCAGGCCGGAGATAGAGCCAAAATCTCGACCCGAGTTCATCTCGATCGCCGCGCGCTGATCGTCCAACAATTTTGCTGATAATGAAACTTGTACCAAAGACCCGTTAAATCAATGTAATTCGAGACCATGCCTACGCGATAAGAAAATATGAAATGAAAATACATAACCTCTACCTCCTTCCTCCGATCTCCTACTAGCCACATAACCGACTTTTCATACGCAATTAATTATATTTTGTGCACATAATTAAACGAGACACGACGGTATCACCGCGACTAACCGCCGTGGCTATCCGTGTCACGGCATTCAGCGTGTTGATGAAAGCGAAGCCACGAAGGCTGCGCTTCGGAAGAGTATCTAAGCGTCGCCGTGTCTCTTCGGAAAACGGCGACGACGGGGGCGACGGAGCGAGAGAGAGCGCGCGAGAGAGAGAGAGAGAGAGAGAGAGAGAGAGAGAGAGAGAGAGAGCGCGCGAGAGAGAGAGAGAGAGAGAGAGAAGGTGAGCGACTCGCGAAAGTCCTCAAGTGTCGCTTTTCGCAAGCAACGACATTCAACCGGTCTATTCGGCCAAGACACGCCAAGAATCGCCAGGTTGACGTGCTCGTCAATCTGGACGGAAAAGCGACAGCTTGCAGCGGGGACGGGCGGAAATCGGTCGCATTGTACGGCCGGTCGCGATTAATAGCGCGTGCGTCGGACCGCGACGCGGCGGGTCAGCATCCTCCAGCGAGGCTGTGAAATAGCCGAAAACGCGCGAGCGTGGACGTCCTGTCACGGCGTCTTATCTCCCAGAAACGTGTCGCGCCAGTTATCATCGGCCGGCGGCGGCCGTTACGCCGATATCGTCGCAACATAGCCGAAGCGATTAATCTTAGCTGCAGCCAGGACGTGCTGGCGGCGTCCCGGAGCTTCTGCAGCCCCGTCAGGGTAATGATCCGTGGCACGCGTGATAACCCGCCGCCGACCGCTCTCTTGCGTGGCCCCGCAGGCTGTCCTATGGCCTTGTAACGTCCGCCCGACGTATCGATGACCCGGAAACTCTGACCCCCGGCCCCTCCTCGTGGCTATTCAGTGGCGGAAAAAATTCGCACGAGCGCAAAAGCACGATGCACGCCCCGCGCGACGCGCCGAGAGGGGAAAAACGGGAGGTTTTACGACGCTTTACGTTCTCGTCGCGCGCGATATTCGCGGTCTCTCAGCGGATAAATATTTATGAAAACAGGAGAGAGAGAGAGAGAGAGAGAGAGACTCGGATGCAGTTCGGGGAAAATTGATCGATTGTTTCGCAGGATTTGGCACCGAGAAGAACCAGTCGCGTCATGCGCGATGATCCGGTACTCGAGCGAGCCCGACTGGTTTGGCGAGTATTGAAATAGACTGCCCTACCGGAGACACGAACTCGGACGCAACCACTTTCGAATATAATGATCTACAGGGTGTTTGCGGCGGAAAGATATTGGTACTGTCGAGGTCCGTCGCGGAGTTGCCGGTGCGCTCAGCTTGCCGCCGAGTCTCGATCCGAGTTCTCGTCTCGCGATCCCTTATCCTGTTGATCCCTACCGCTACAGCGCGCCGCGTAGGATCCTCGCGCGTCCTCGCAAGTGTGCACTTGACAAACGAGTGTCGCGAGCATCGTCTCTGCTCGGCCGCGCGAGTCCCGCGGAAGCGTGAAAATCGCATCGGTCTAACGGAGCACCCCGTATACGACGTCGTGAGAGCGCAGCCGGTCGCGTCCCGGCCGCGTGAAATCAATGTTTCATAAGCACAGTTAACAGAACCGACCGCCATGTACACCGTGACCAATGTACATCTTGATTTAGTAGTAGTCCGGTGGACGCGTTTAGGTAGTAGCCTCGTTTGGTCGTTGAAGGTAGGCTTAGGGTGAATACGTTGGTCGCCCGGTTGCTTCTCCGCTGCTCCACGAGCTGTCTCGTTAGCAGCCAGACGTGAACGGACGAGCCATGTCGGACGAGGGGAGGGCAGGCGGGAGTTAGGTAGGTAGGTAGGTAGGTAGGTAGGTAGGTAGGTAGGTAGGTAGGTTACAAGAGGGAGGATGTCTAATAAAGCAATTCCGTTATGGTGCTCGGCGTAATATGAGAAGCTCTCCGCCCTCGTTGAATGCGAGATTTTTACGGCGTTACCTGTCGGCCAGCCCGAGGAGGGGGTGACGGAGGCGGAGGCGGCGGCAGTGGCGGTGGCGGTGGCGAAGGCGAAGGCGGAGGCGGAGGCGGCGGTGGCGGCAACGGCGGCGGAAACAGCGTGAGGAGGGCCCTGAAGAACGAAGGAACGAACGAATGGGCGAATAAACGAACGGCGGGCACGTTCGCGTGCGTCGTAAAGCAATACTCCGGTCTTCCGGTAGTTTCCGAGCGAAAAGCTTACTCGAGAGGACGCACATCGTCGTAAAACGGCCGACCTACCTGTCGCGGAGAGCGCAACTCGGCAAGTATGGAGAAATCGGCGGTCTGCCGGGTTTCTCGCGACGCGTTCCTCGACTTCTCGCCGGGACCTCGTGATTCCTCGTGATTCCTCGCGATTTCTCGCGTCTTCGCGCCGGCCGCGCAAAGTTCCCCCGACAATGGCGACCTATATAACTTCATTAAACGCGCGCGGCCGGCCATTCGTCAAGGCGAACGGCATCCGCGACGTCTGTGGACTCTCAACGAGCGAATTAGGGAGATTTACGTGACCGCCGCCGGCGCGCGTCTAATTCCGAGCGGTCTGTATCCACTTTTCGGCCTGACAACACTCTCGCGCCTCTCCTCGCCTCACTCTCGTGGTCGCTCTCGCGAGATGATGACGACGACGACGTTAAGCAGCAGAAATTTCATGGGCGTCTCACGGCGCTGCAGGACATCGCTCCGCGGGGACCTCGCCTCCCATTAAGGACATTCCTCGAGCGATTTACGGCCGTTTTCATAACACCGGACGCAGAGCGTCATTCAAGAGCCGCTCTCGATACCTCTCGAATCGTTTACCCGGAGACTCCAGCCGCTCATCGGCAAGTTTCCCTGCTCGGGTCCCGACGCGTCTCACAGCCGCGACGTGTTTACGACACCGTGCCGCTGGGACACGCGGACCCACGCGTTTCCTCGACAAAGAGTGCACGCTAAAGCCGAGGCACCGACGGCAGGCGACGGCTCGGCTTGGCTCAGCGCGGCGCGGCGCGACGCGACGCGACGCGACGCGACGCGGCGCGGCGCGGCACGGCGCGGCGACACGGGACGCGCGGGGACGAGAAAAGGAAGAAAGGGGGCCGGGGCAGAGCTCATTGTTTTTAACCAGTCCTGGTGGGAGGAGACCGCAAGGGAGTTCTCACAGGGAGCCGGAGCCGTACTCGACCGGAAGCCGGTGTCGCCGCACACACCAGTCCGTGCGGCGCGCGCGCGCGCACACGCACATTCTTTCTCTCCCTCTCGCGCATTGGCTCGCTCTCTGTCTCTGTCTCAAGTACTCGAGTAGGGCCCCCGGAGTAATCGTCGTGCACAGGAGAGCCCGTTCCAATCTCTCACGGCATAAACGCCGCGGGAGTCCGCAACAGGATTCTCTAGTTTGCACATCGACGCGCGCGCGCGCGCGCGCGCACACGCACGCACGCACGCACGCATACGCGCGTGTACACGAGCGAGCGCGCGTCGCTTATAAATCATTAGCAGGGCGAGCGATTAGTCCTTGCAGAGGGGTTGCAGAGGGGGCGGGTAGAGCGTCGCTCGTGGTGCTGGCGGCGATGCGTGGCACCCGGTGGTATACGGTCGGGCGCGAGGGCGGCGACGGGCCGGGAGGGGGTGGGAATGATTATTGCCGCGGCGCATAGGTCGGTTAGGGGGAAAATTATTAGTAGTCCCTGATTGGAGCTACTTCCCTTCGACCAAGAGGGTTCTAATGTACTAACGAGTGCCTCCATATCGACCGAGCCATCCGAAAAGATTTATACCGCGATCCACCACCCTCTTTTCCCGACGTGTGTCTGTCTCTGTCTGTGTATGTGCGTGTGTGTGTGTATGTATGTATGTATGTAGCGTACGTGCCCGCAGCGTTTACGTAACGCGGACGCGTGAACGCGTGGACGGCGGATTTCCTACGAGCGAGAGGCGACGACGCGCCAAGACGCGTCATGCTTGATCCGCTGACATGATGCGGAGAAAGAGAAGGGGAGAGAGGGAGAAAAATTCGCCGAAAAACGACGATGGCGGTAGACGACGTTCATTAGCGACTTTAGTCAGCCTATCATTTGTGCGCTTCATCGACCCCCGGTACATCGACGAGATCGATTAGACCGGATTCTTCTCGAGAACGAAACTTTCGATCAACAGCGAGCGACTTGATTTTTCTTCTTAACGGAATAAATCTGTCCTTTAAGTTATTACAATTAATTATCACAATTAATACAATTAACAGCACGGTGGGAGATCGACAATCTATGCGTTTGTCAACTTCATATTCTTTACTCGTTGTTGCGAAGTATCAGTCGTGACATCAAGTACTTTGCTTTGGAATTGTACCTACTTTCTTCAAGAGTTCGCCTTAAAACGTTCGACAAACACTTCACCGATCAATCAATCAATCAACGATATCAGGGGTCCAATGTCAGCGTCGAACAATAACAAGTTCCAGCTTGAACGACTCGAAGTGATCGCGAGCGAGGCGACCGTAAGAATAGCGAGAATCAATTTGGCGACGAGCGCGCGCCTCGAATTTAGCCCTGAGCTCAGCCGACCGTTGATTACCATTATCAACCCTTGGCGGCTCGCCTCCCGCCACTCGCGTATTCGCCGCGCCACTCGAGCGGCGGCTCTGAACGGCGCCGCGCGGCATAATGAAATTATTTACACTATACGTCCCCGCGCTCGCGTCCCCCCCCCCGTCACATCCATCGACGAGAATAAAATTTCGTCACGGATACGCCATGAATATTCCCGCGCCGGGACGCCGGGATCGTCCGCGCGCGCCGAGGGTCGCCGCTTATAGCCCTCCCTCCCCCGCCGTGTTCGGCCGCGCAGGAAAATTGTGCACTCTTGCAGTCGGGGATGATATTCTAACTATCCCACAGAGGCGAGGCATCAAGGGCACCGTGACGCGCGACCACCCCGCCGATGAGGATCATCCTCGATCACGAGGGGGTGGTCTCCTCGTTTCCCGCTTACGGCCGTTTCTCCGTCTCCCGGCGCAATCCCCCGATCGGCAATATGCCACGCTCGGTTCGCGGCATATGCTCGCCTCGCCTCGGCTCGTCTCCACCCCTGCGCGGCCGTCTATAATCCGATTTATCATGTACGCGCGGCGCGTGTGCGAGTATCGAGATTTTATCGCCCGGCGCCGATACATCGGCGCCGCCAAGGGTGGATTAAGTCCTCGGGCCCCGCGCGCGCGCGCGCGAGTTTTGAGAGGGTCGCCGCGAATCAACGGGTGAATTGTCCGCCGCGATACCGCGGCGAGTCCGCGAGACTTCCGACTCCGCTCCGCCCCGCGGACGAGGGAACTGGAAGCGTCAGCCGGCGCTGCTCTCGCATTCCGCGCGTTAGCGTCGACCGATGCGCGGGCGCGGGCGGGGCGGGAACAATTAGCGAATTGGCGCATTTTAATGCCAACGGTCGTGGTATCCCAATGGCTTGTTGGCTATTTTAACAAGCCGCCGGGAACTCCCGGCGGAACGCGCTCGGGCCTGGGCTTTTCTCTCTGTGTTATTTTTTTTTTTTTTTCAGCCGGCTATGTGAAATTTCGCCGACACGTGCGATTTAATCTCGTTTCGCATTCAAAGCTTTAAATGTTCGGACAAAATTGCCGAATATACCCTCCGCGGATTAGCGAGATGGAAAAAGGCGGCGGCGCTGTAAGCTCGGGTGATTATTAAACTGTACAACGACCGGTTCTTGCCGGAGGATAGCCGTACGGAAAGGTGCCTCCGCGGCCGTGCGATTCACCGATGTTCCGGCGGCGACACCAACCCCTCTTGCGCAACCCACCGCCGCCCCAAAAGTACAGCCGCAGATTCACTTAGCACCAGTTAACACGGCCGTGAGCGAGAGCGAGAGCGAGAGCTCCCTTTCTTTCCTCCTGTCTCTCTTGCGCAAACTATTTATTCCCTTCTCCTCTCGCTTCGCGCGCTCTTTGGTCCCTCTTGTTCTGCCGTGAAACGTACTTTGCGTCACCACGTGGCTTAGCCGACCCTAAACTCGAGAAGGAGGGACACACCCCCTGTCACCGATTCACGCCCCACCGTGGTGCGTTTACATTGTCACGTACCGGCCGTCGTGTAATCGCCAAGTCCCTTTCAATTTTCGAGCCGTTCCTTGACCAGCGATCACCCGCTAATTGAACTCAATCGTCGCCGCCGCCGCCGCCGCCGCCGCCGCCGCCGCCGCCTTCCGCCGACGCCATCACCACGAATTTCGGAGCGACCGAGCTCGCTCGAGCAGCGGAGCAATCGGCCCCGATGCGGAAACCAAGAGATATCGATACCGAGACCGATCTCGATGCCTGCCACACGTTATTGTTCCCCAGGTCGCCGATTTCTCGGATCTTCGCCTACAAAAGCAGACCGAGGGTGTGTTCTTAACCGACGATAACAGCGATGACCTCTCGCACAGGTTAGCAGAGAGAGAGAGAGAGAGAAAGACGGGGAGAGAGAAAGAGAGAGAGAGAGAGAGAGAGAGAGAGAGAGAGAGAGAGAGAGAGAGAGAGACGGAGAGAGAAAAAGAGACGGAGAAAAAGGGAGAGAGGAAGAGAGAGAAAGAGACAGAGGGAGAAGGGCGAAAGAGAGAGAGAGAGGGGGGGGCATGTTCCAACCCTAGTGCGACTCGTAGGAGTCAAGGGGCGACGGAGTTCTCTCTGTCGTTCATGTAGGCGTCAATCACACACCGCGCATATATTTACGAGAATCGCGCTCCGGGGCGTCCCTACCCCATGTCTACTAGCTCGACTAGCGTGTGACGTCTACCAGGCTCGGAAACACACCCCCAAGGAGAGAGAGAGAGAGAGAGAGAGAGAGAGAGAGAGAGAGAGAGAGAGAGAGAGAGAGAGAGAGAGAGAGAGAGAGAGAGAGAGAGAGAGAGGAGTCTGCCTACTGCCTACCTAGACGGTACGGACGTACGTACGTACGTACGTACGTACGTACCTACCTACGTAGCTACCCCGCTACCCCCGGCCCGTTTCTCACCGCGCTCTCTCTACGCGCGGTTGCTGTTGGCTAAATAATAGCTGCCGAGGGGAGGGCACGACGTGTCAGTCGTCTTGACAGCGCGTGACGTTTCGTACGTGCGGAATATACCCTACGATAACCTGGCGACTTGGTCCTCCTCCCGCCCCCTCGCTCCTCCCCACCCACCGACACTCGATTCCTGCCAACGCACAAAAGGATATCGTAGGTATCGCGCAACCGCCGCCACGCATCGTCGAACCGGATACGTGCAAAGCCGCAGGAGGAGCTGTCGATTCGAGCAGCCACTTCGGTCGATCGATTGTTTATTCAAATTTACCGGCGAGTCGCGAGCTAAATAAGCCCAAACCGGAGAAGCAGGCCAAGCGGCGATGTTCCGGCTGGAGGTTTGTTGCTCCTTCTCGTAGATGGTAATAAGTCTCATAAGTGATCGCCTCATATGAGTAACTCGCTTCTGCCGCCCGAAACCGAATTCGCGTCCTCGTGCGGTTCGTAAGTCGTCGCAGCGATTCACGCGACTGATTATCGCCTTATGGCCTTTACAACAATCTCGCAGCCTGAGAGCGACGCCAAGTGTGCCCTCCACTCGAAATTCGCGCAAACAGCAGGATGAAGCGTCAAGCGAAACGACAAGATGAAGATCGAGCAAGAAAAGGGGCAGTTTTCCCCATAAGATTATACAACTGCCGATAGGTGATTTAATAAATCCCGAATCAACTTCTCGATAATCCCCATGGCCAACAATGTCGCCGTCAAGATTACTACGATCACCCCCCTCCCGTCTCCTCCTTCTCAAACTGCGTCCTTGATGTAGAAACGGCGAAGATACTCGTCCATTTTTGTCACAGCAAGAACCGATGTCGGAGCGCGTTTCGAACGAAAGAGTGGAGGAATGCCCAGGAGGAAGAGAAGGAGGGGAGAGAGAAGGAGGAGGAGAGAGAGAGAGGGGGGCCGGAGGAGGTCAAAAGCAACGAGTAGACGCGCGTGCGGACCTCCCCTTATCGACGTCTCGTGATAGCGCGCTGTCCCAAAGTGTCCCTCAAAATGTCGCGCGACCCTATTTCACGACGACGCCGCCTCCCTCGCTCTCGCCTCGCGGCGCGAACAATCGTGCGTCCCGCGCGGACAAAAAAGCTCCCGTCGACCTGTCTAAAGTTGCCGCGCGCTGACAACGCGACTGTTTCGTGACGATGACGGCTAAAGTGCCGCACGGCAACGCGATGCTCCTGGCTTTATCGACTTTGCTCGCGCGCTCTCTCTATTAGCATACCGGGATCATACGCGCGCGTACGTTTTCCCTTATTTTCTCTGCCCCTCGCATCCCCTTTCTCTTTTCTCAGTTCGCAAACAGTTGCCCCGTGAATTTCTCGCGGTAACGGCGCGCTCCGGGACGGGCGAAGCAATTAGGCTCGCAATTCGCGAGCTCGTCCGCGCTTTCGTAGATTTCGCGCGAGTGAATTTCGCTCCGCGTCTCTAGTCGTCATGTCGCTCTTCCCCCCCCCCATCGCGGGAGATTTGAAAAGATGTTCGAGCCGTAAACCACGGCGAAATGACTCCAACGGATCTTATCGCTCGCTCAGTACTCCCTTCGTCCGAGACGCTGCGCGTCCCCTTGAGAGCGATGTTTCAGACTTAGTTTAAAGTATTCCCGGCCGGTTATTGATGGACGTCGGGACGCTATCGCCAGAGTTGAGCCACTTGGCAATGGACGTGACGATGGCAGATCCGATCAGATCGCGGCCTGCCGACGCAAGATCGAGGATCCTCGATTTTTCGAAAGGCGAGCGCGAGCCCGGCGGCGGAGCGCGCGCGCGTGCGAGTCCTCGAAAAACGCGCGGGTCAACCGCGGGGTCGTGTATCGAATAGAACCGAGCCGACTATCGATCGGCCATTTGAATTTTAGAGTGGCCTAACGCTATTTACACGGGCCTGGATTTCGCGCTTCATCGCCGTGCAAATTTCGGGACGCATTTAAATCAGTCCCTCTCTCCCCCGGCCTCCGCGTCGCCGCGGCGGCGAGAACGAGCGGGCGATAAAATAATTTTCGTCATAATTACGTTACCCGTCGGCCGGCGCGGCGTCCGATTTGTTCGCTCGCGCGATTTTTCACTTTTATTATTCGCCGCAGCCCGACGAAGACTCGCTCTCGCCCGCGGCCGCGGCCGCGCGCGCGCGCGCGCGCGGGACACGTGTCGATGGTATCGGGGTATCGGCCGACAGGACGGCGGCGAGTCGCAACGCCGGCGCACAAAGAGCGCATCGCAAATTCTGAAATAATAAACCGGGCACGGCGGCATACCGCTGTAAAATAATCAGGAATTCCGCGCGCGTCCAGCCTGTCGTACGAGGCGCCAATCATGCCAACATTCAATCGCGCCACGTGCAACCGGCTGTACACACCGCCCGACGAAAGACGGGGGGGGGGGCTAAACGTACACGGTGTGCCGAAACATTTCACCCCCCCGCTGGTGAATCGAATGCCTACCTCCCTCTCCCCACCCGGTGGACAGTTTTCCTTTGCCCCTCCGTTGGCGCATCGCACGAGGCGGGCTCGATCGATTCAGTCATGATTGACGACTGTAACTCGCGATAATTTCTGTGCAAGGTTTGTGATACTGACTGTTAATTGCGTCGAAACGATTGGGGGTAATCCGGCGAGAGGTCGAGCGAAAGCGAGTCCCGTGGCGAGCTTACGGAGGAATTGTCCTCCGCCTGCTCTTTTTCGCCGCCCCGCTATGCGCCGGTTCTTTTTTGTTTTTTCCCCCCCCCCCCTCCAACGAGTCTCGATTGTACACCTGTTCCTTTTCACGTTCCGAAAATGTAGTCCGGCTAGTCCGGCGGAAAATAACGGGCCTTGTTTCGCGAGCGAGCGCGGGTGAATGAGCAGCGAATCGCTTGGCGCGAATTCGGTGGGTCGTTATTTCGAGTCGCGAATCGATGCAGCGACGAGAGCGACGAAATCGCGGATACACCGTGTATACAAAGGCAGGTAGGTAGAGGGCGATGCGACTTCAGCGAGATACCTCGGCGTCGTCGTCGTCGTCGTCGTCGAGCAACTAGCGCGATTCGCACGAGACTCACCAATTATTTGGCCATTCGCTGGCAACGTGCGCCAAATCTACAAGTGTTTACTCTGCGCTACACCTCTATGTGAGCGCCGAGCAACGAGTTTTCATTCGAGATCCGCCAGGCTGAAGGAGGAACAAAGACGAGTGCCGGATCGGGAACGAGGTCGAGAGAAAGAGGACGAGACAGTGATGACAGAGCGCGAGCGAGCGAGCGAGCGAACGAGCGAGCGAACGAGCGAGAGAGAGAGAGAGAGAGAGAGAGAGAGAGGCAGAGATGGAGAAGGAAACTGGGGAACAAGCGAGGAGCGAGCGGGCGACAAAAAGCTACGAAAGCGGACAAGCAAGCGGTGCAAATGGCGGAAAATCGCTGATTTCTCGTAAAAATCGAGCCGCATCGCCGCGACGCGCCGGCTACCAAGCGGCTCTTAATTGGACGACAATAATTATCAGTACCGCCCGCCTTTTTCGGCTTTTCCTTCCACGGCGAATTTTATTTCAGCCCGGTCCCCGGAAATTGCCGTTTCGACGATGCAGGTCAAGCTGAGCCAGCTTTCGCCAGAGAGAGAGAGAGAGAGAGAGACTCGGGGAGGGGTAGGGAGAGGGAGAGGGAAAGGGTGAGAGAGAGAGAGAGAGAGAGAGAGAGGGAGAGAGAGAGAGAGAGAGAGAGAGAGAACAGCCATGGGCGTCGCGACACGGGCGCGGCCGCCACTCCTCTGGATTTTCCAGAGAACGAAAAGAAAAATTCGACCGGGGGTATTTCGACGGCAGAAATTCCTTGCTAGACTCGGCGCGAGATTAAAACATTTTTATGCACCGACGGAATAAAATAACAAGTCCTGCGAATTTGTCGGCGAAATTCCGGAAATATCTCGCGATGCGCGAAAGACGTCGAATATTACAAAGAGCGATGAGCAGACGTACACACACACACACACACACACACACACACACACACACACACACTCACACACACACACTCACACACACGCGTACACACATATATGCGCGCGCACCCGCGCGCACACAAACGAAGAGACGCGAAGAGGCGTTCCTCGCGCACAAACGAGCGCTGATGAGTAGTGGGCTGCCGCGGTGTTTTATAATTGATTCCCCCGAATTCGATCCGCCGAAATGGCGGATGAGCACTAATTACGGCGCGCTCCGACTAATTAGTGCAGCCAGATTCGCGCAGCGGCTAGGTGTTAATTAATTAGAGGCCCTCTCGCGCCATAGAGACAACGCGTCTCCGCGTGTATTGATAAATTGGCGCAAGTGACGGCTAACGAGTATAATGTCATTCGAGATGTGTCAACCGCGACTTAACTCGCGCGCACCCCCCCCCGCCGCTCTCCGCCCGCTCGCATTGTACCCCGCCGACGCGCTTTTCACTTCATGCGCCCGCCGCTTGTCCGCCGAGACACGGATTCGCTCCGACCTCTCCTTGGCGTGTCCGAATTTCCCCGCCGCGGAGAACGTCACTAGAGAGAGAGGCGTCTCTCTTAAATTCTCGACACTGAATATTTCGAGGATAATTTACCCGAAGGGGTGAAAGAGGGAGGGCCGGGGCGAGAGGGGACTTAAACCTTCGCGTTCTCCAAGAGGCCCGCGCTCGATCGAGGCTGAGGCATATTACGCGCGGAAACCTGCGATTTCCCTCTTCCCTCCGCCATCTTCGAGCGGTTTACCACGAAGGAGGGTGGCCCCAGGTTTCACCCCGAGGCGGGAGAGAAGGAAAAAAGAAGATCTCGGAGAGAAGCGGGAGCGGAAGAAAGGAGATTCGAAGCCAGGAAAAAAGCTCGCCCTCGCCTCTCTTCCAGCGCTCTCGCCTCTCTTCCTCTCTCTCTCTCTCTCTCTCTCTCTCTCTCTCTCTCTCTCTCTCTCTCTCTCTCTCTCTCTCTCTCTCTCTCTCTCTCTCTCTTTCTCTCCCTCGTCAGCTCTTTGACCGATGATTGGCAATCCGTAAGCCGATTACCGGGGCCGAATGAATGTGCTCGCCGGCCCGCGTCTGGCCCGGTCCAACTCCGCGCGCGTAACCCCCATCTTCCGTCAGCCCCCGACCCGCGTGCATACCCACCGAAACCGCCCCTCCTCCCCCGCCCCTTTGCCACAACCCTCGTCCGTCCGTCCGTCCGTCCGTCGCAGGAAACCGCCCCTCGGTGATCTCCTTATTAACCACAGCCCGGTAATTGCGATCGACGAGCGATTATGCCGCGCTTCGCTGGGCGCTCTCTCCGCGCACGGCGGGATTAGGCAGATTAGTCGGAGGTTATACCGCCGGATAATTGATCGCGCCCTTCTCTCGATCGCTCTCGGGCGTCGGACCGGTGCAATTAACCGCGCGCTCGTGCGAGACGCCACGGGAACGCCTCGTCGCGAAAAACTGCGCCGTTGTTCGCGTCCCCTGCGTCTTCCTGCAACGAGAGAGAGAGAGAGAGAGAGAGAGAGAGAGAGAGAGAGAGAGAGAGAAAGGGGGAAGGGAGAGGGAGAGCGGGACGAAGGGAGCTGGTGATTCTTATCTCGGCCTATCAGCGGGTCCAGTCTCGAGTCAGCCCGGCTTGGGGAGAATTCGTTTTCCTCTCGGAGCGAAACTCCGCTTCAATTAAATCCATCCGATTAAAGTCTCTCTCGCTCTCGACGTCGCGTAGTCGTCGCAGCCGATCGGCGAGAACCTCGCACGCGGAGAATCTTTCGCGGCGTAGCGCGCGCGACCTACAGTCGCCGGGGTCTCGCTCCGTGTCGCGTCGTGTCGGCTCGCAGAGAATTATTCCCTCTCATTTTCCTCTCTTAATTTCCCGGGAGCCGAAGGGAGCGCGAACAGTCCGGGCGTCAGAAGCCGGCACATATTTAATACAGCGGGTGACACGAGGGGGGCGTGTGTACATCTGTCAATGCGGTACACCGAGTCTTTGCGATTTAGAGAGGCTAGATAGAGGAATAAAGAGAGAGAGAGAGAGAGAAGAAGGGGGAGAGGAAGAGAGCGAGAGCGGACCGAAGGCTTGCTTGAGTTATTGGAGGTTGTCAGCATTGGCTTCTGGTGCCAGGAACACGTGCTCCGATTTCGCGGTAAATCGTCGCCTACCCCGACGACTACCCCCGTGTATTTCGGTACGGTCGACCCTCCGCGACCTCGCGCTGCTCCGCGTGCGCGATTCTTTCTCTCGATCCGGCTGTACGGAGAGAAAAAAACGAGGCACGGAGAGAAAAAAGACCGGCTCTCTCCGCGCGAAAAATAATGGCGCTGCGGGAGAGAGTCGCTGCGACGGGAGAGACGAGAGAAACGCCGGTGAGAAAGAGGGAGAGAGAAAGAGAGGGAGGAAAGGCAACGGCAAATAAGCGAAATAAGCAAATATAAGTTCGAGAATATAATAGACTGCGGTATGACGCGGATAACTCCGATATCGCGATATCGCGGTTCGCTACCGCGGCGTTTTGAGGGCGGCACGAGAGGGGGGAGAGAGAGAGAGAGGGGGGAAGAGAGTACATTTGCTCGAGAGTTTCCGTCCTGCGTCTCACCCTTCCGTCATTCGCCGTGATTCCGCCGGGAAGGCCTCGCGCAAATACAAGGTGTTTGTAGTAAAAACAATACGCGCAATGCGAGAGCCCGCATATCGAAAAAGCCGACGTGATGGAGACGACGGCGGCGGAGGTGGCGACTCGTCGGTAACTCGAAACACGAAATGTTTGGTCTGCTAAAAGTTCTCTCACATCGCCGCGCGATACCTTTAAAACGGCGCCCCGACGAAGGGTGATCCTCTCGGCACTCGCGCGTGTGTCGAATCGGAAAGGACGGAGGAGCCTTAAAGGCCGCGTGTTCGCTTTCGCACGCTTGATTTCCGGCTGCCGAATCAAGCGGGCATTATCAAGCGCCACGAGGGCTGGTTTTATCAGCGAATTATTTTCGGCGCTACGCTCATTTGCCCGATCGCCTCTCGAAGCGAACAAACGTGAAGGATCTCTCCCGGTTTCGGCAAGACAATTACACAAGAACGACGGTGACGCGCGACGACGAGAACGCAGCGAGTGCGCGCGCTGAAAATTTAGCGAAAAAAGGAAAAGGAAATGAGAGAGAGAGAGAGAGAGAGAGAGAGAGAGAGAGGAGGAGGAGGAGGAGGAGGAGGAAAGGAAAAACGAAATCGGGCTCGCGTGTAGAAGCACCCTTCTTCTTGTCTATTCAATCGAGTCGCCCTTCGGAAGCTTTATCGATTTCTTTTCAGTGCGATACGAAAATAGTTTCGAGTGGCCCGACGGAACACGAGGGCTTCTTAAGGCCGACGAAAGGGTGTACTTCTCATTGACAGAGAACCCAAAATGGCGTTCCCGATACGAGAACACCCGGCGAATGGTTGTACATGGAAAATGCATTAAATTCTACGAGCGCCCAAGTGACGTCCGCCGAAAACAGGCCGCCGTCGCCGCCGCTAAAGATATCGGTCATGTCTCACGCGGGAAGTGTTAAATTAAAAAATCAGAACGTCTCGGGACTCGCGCGTGCGTTCCAGGGACGACCGGGACGCCGAATATATTTCGACGGGACGAGGTGTGCTCCTCAGCAGCCGTGCGATTGCCGCTTCTGCTTCTTTGTCTCGCGCGAAGAGCGTTACCGTGTAACCGAGTACCCCGTTAGCGCGTGTTGCTAATTAAGCACAAGAGCTGAATGGAAAGCGAGAAGACGTGGGATGCCAGAAAGAATGGCGGAGAAGTTAAAATGCGAGACGAACAGGCAGCGAGAGCGAGTCTCGCGCAGCGCGCTATACACGCTACAAATCTGCGATTTCAAAAAAATGAATGAAGGAACAAGTTCTTCAAGCGGAGGATCCCCACATAAATAAAAAGACGCGGCACTCGCGATGAGTCTCCCTCTCCCTCTGCGTGCGCGCGCGCCGCGGCGTGTGTGTGTGTGTGTGTGTGTGTGTGTAATGTAGATAAAAATTAAAAAATGCAGACGCATCGAAGGAGCACGAAGGAGTCGCGAGGCGAATTCGCGAGTCGCGCGGGTAAGTTCAGGGAAGCAGAAGAAAGGCGGAAATGTAAGTGCGCGTACAGCGAGCGCGCGAGAGTGGATGATGTTCGTGGAAAAAGAGCAACCGCGTGTTCCCATCGGACCTGAATACGTCGGATGACAAACTTGTCGTCGACTGAACCATTAAATTCCTTTGAGAGGAGCTCGCGGAAGATGCACGCGCGCGCGCGCGCGGTCGCGCGCTGCCAAGGAATGTTTACTCGCGCGGCGAGTAAGCCTTCCCTCTTCCGATCTTCACGGTGGCGCGCTTGTGTCTGCCTAACATAACACGGCACAATAGCGCAGAGAAAGAGAGAGACAGAGAGAGAGAGAGAGAGAGAGAGAGAGAGAGAGAGAGAGAGAGTCACGTGACGAGATGCGAATAACCGATATCGCGCGACGACGCGTGACAATAAATTGTCATATCGCGGTCAATATTGCTCGCAATATTTTACCGCAGCGGCGTGTTGTGCAACTTCTAAGACTACAAATTATATTTGAGGCTCCGCTTCTCCGGAGGGATTATGCTCGAATAACGGCCAAGTGTGAATATTAACAACTCCGAGAGAAGCCGGAGGTACGAGGTGAGCTCGTGAGCGAGAATCTTCTTGCGTCCCTCTCCCTCTTCCCCCACCCCAAAAATTAGTTGCATCAAGAACCTCGGTATATCTCGAGTGTGTCCAAACAGAAGTTGAAATTAAAAGAAATAAATAAAAATTCGAGCTTCGCACTCTAACCTCGATCGTCGTCGAATCATTTCGAAGCTCTGAATACGTGAGAAATTACTGCCTCTGATAAATCGCATCAACATGCTCGTCATATAACTTACCACACCGTTACCTTCCACCTGTACACATCAGTTTTCAAAATATATCAATTCCATATCACGCGATATCAATATCCCGTATCATAGCAGCGAGAGTATATCGTTATCGTGATTATATCGTTGCGTATTCCAACGAAATATCGGAATAACACGAATCCCGCGGCGGGTGGCTCGATTTCGGGGGAGCCCCGAGTATATTTTATCCCTGCGTGATGTCCTTCCCCCTTCCCCCTGCGGCCGCGCTCATTATCCCCGAAATATCTCGTTCCACGGCGGCGCGATCGCCGTGAGCCCGAGATTTAAAAAAGTCTTATCACGTCGAGGGTGCCGGCTGGCGGTCGCGGTGGTGAAGCGAAAATATAGGAAACCCGGGGAAAGAGAGAGAGAGAGGAGGGGGAGAGGAGGGGACGACCGGCGCCGCGAGACGCGGGGTAAACGTTAATTGTCCAATAAAGCCGAGTTACGCCCGGCAAAAATACGTCGTTAACGCCGCCGTAAGGAGACCTGGAAATGACGCGGAAAGACGTTACTTCTCGACGAAATTTCGCCGAACGGCCTCACCCCACTCCCCCCCCACCCCCTTCCGGTATCTATCGCGGCGGCTTAAAGAAAGTTATTGTCCTCGTAATGTCCGCGCGATGTCGGGCGCGTCGTATCGCGTTTGCCGCGATTGTATATCGGCCCCGCGAAACGCGGCGATTCTCCGCGATCCGGACGGATCCGCGAGGATCCAGGACTCGCGCCGGGGGTCGAATTTACGACAATTTCTCATTCCGCGCACGGGCGAGAGTGAAACGACCGTTCACGACCGGCGCGTTGCGCTCTACTCGCTCCCGCCGATGAGCGACAAAACTGTCCCGACACTGGAAAAACGTGATATTTGCAATTTACAAGATTTACCCGAGATTAACGGGCCATCCGTTATCATTTATTAATGATAACAGACGTGTTCGCGCGACGCGCGTCCCGCTACCATTCCGCTCTTCCCTTTTCTTCCGTCGGGCTCGCCGAGATACACAGAGAACGGAACGCACCGGAACGAGAACGGGCTGTCGCGCCGCGAACGGGAGAGACGGCGGATGCAGAGGGACAGAGAAAAAAGGAAGAACAGACGAGAGGGAGAGAGGGGGCGAGAGGGGGGGGGAGAGAGAGAGAGAGAGGGAAAGAGATCGAAGGGGAGAGGAGGAGAAGAGCTCCGGAGAAATTTCTCGAGAGACGGAAGGAGCTGGGAAAAATGAATTCGGTGTCCCCACGGCGGAGAGCGAGGAAGAAAGAGCGAGAGAAAGAGGCAGGAGGAGGGGGGAAGCTGAACAAGCGTGCAGGACTCCCGGGAACAGGATCGCGCGGGATTATGATTATCCTTGGCGTAGGAAAGGAGTGATTTATCCTGTCGCCGTCCTCATTATGGCTCCCGGTCACATAATCCAACCTGGTGCGCGCCACACCCTGAACCGCTCCGGGCATAGATTAAGGTACGTCCATACCGACGTAGGTGCATCCTGCGCCTCGGCTGCGACGTAAATGAAGCACCGCGCGGGGAGGAATATATGTGTGTGTGTGTGTGTGCCGCGTCACGGTGCATCCGCCACGCTTCTCGGACTCCCGTTAGCGAAATTTACGCGGGTATCGGGCGAACCGAGCTACTCGGTAAATAGCGGGAAGCGTCCGAGGTTCGAAAGGACAAGCAACGAAAGGATCGTCGCGCACCTCGCGTGCTATTTTTCACTGACGGCGAAAGGAAACGCGCGACAGTCGGTTTTCACGCTCCGCCGTGCGTGTATACGTGTGTGTGTGTGTGTGTGTGTGTGTGTGTGTGTGTGTGTGTGTGTGTACCCGGTGTGTACTAAACTTCAATAAAGCTGCCTGATGTTTAATATTTACTAGGCGAAAACTCGCACTGGAATTCTAATACAATCGCACGTCTGGATATAATACGGTGAGATACGATTCGACGTGTTACGGCATAACACAAAGTCGAATCAGTCAAATGACAAACGCGACCAACGCGTTGGATCGGTTTTACGATCCAAGCCAGATTCGGAGCTGGCGCGTTGCACAAACAGGAAATCACAAATTGCAAAGAATTAAGACGGTTAGCACGTGAAAATCTGAACTGGAGTTTGCTCGATTCGATTCGATCGTCCCTCGATCGATCCTTTTCAACAGTCACACGGCTCTGTCGAAGCTTAATATCCCGCCGATCTCCCCGCCGTTCCCCGCCGTATCCGCCAGGAGCACATCGACAGTATTTTTCCGTCGAGCAGGAATTCGCAAATTTTTCCGCCCGGCGCAGAGAGAGTGTGCCTCATCGCGCGAACAGGCACGAGGGTGAGAAAGGGTGTCGGGATGAACGGGGTTTTTATGGAGAAGAACATAAATATAGGGTATTATTCTGGGAGCGGAGCTGCTCGGTCGGCTGGCTGTCGCTCTGATTTATAGGCTCGGCTTGTGAACACGGTTGTCGGTATTTTTATTTAAATTTAATACAGTCCACTTGGCGCCCGGGCTCGCTCGCCCTCGCGCGGGGGTGTATTAGACGACGTAGGTTCTGATAAGCAACTATGTACAGGGCTAAGTACACGCGTATATGTCGCGCTGCCCGCTGATGATGATAAACGACTGCGCGGCTCTTGCTACTTTACTGCTAATTTACGAACAGGGCGCGCGTGCGCGCGAGGCGAGCGGCGTGGGACGTTGATTTAGCGGTCATTTCCAGCCAATAAAATTATCGCGCACGGTGCGGACTACTTCGAGGGAACGTCGCACCGGGCGCTCTTCCGCTTCTCCTCTCGAGCGAAGCCGCGGAGAAATGATCTTTCTCGAAGATGACGGGACACTCCGCGCTCATAAAGTGTCGTTTTTTCAAAAGAACCGACGAAACTGTCACTGCGAGTACTCATCTATACCTACGTCAAGCGTCACACACACACACACACAGAAATGCAACACGCGTTCGATTTCATACCGCTGAGAAGCGAGGCGGCGAGGCGATCTTACGCCTCGGCCGCCCTCGACTCGGTCGATAACCGTATTACCGTAATTCGATGCGAATCAATATGCCGCCGTGCCGGCAGGGGGAGGGGGCGAAGAAACGATCGTATTGCGCCCGGGGCGCATAATCGCTCGTTACATCGCGCGCGCGGGCGATGCCGCCGCCGGCGCGGCGGGCGAGAGGAGCGCGCGGCGCGTTACGCGAGAGTTAAGTCGATTCCTGCTGCATGATGGATCGAGTTAATGTAGCGTACCGCGGGTTTACACAGCACGCGGGGGCGCGGGCGCGGACGTTAGGCCCGCGATGATCCTAAGCTCGGCGAGCGGGGCGAAAGTGATCGCGTGGGAGAGACCGCAGCGGTGGGCGCCGGCCGGCGCGCCGCCGGGCCGTATCCGCTCCGCGCGGAATTCAGCCGCGCTGATCGAATGTCCTGTGTGTGTCTGTGTGTGCGCACGTGTGTGCAAGGAGAATTCCCTCTCGCCCGTGTGTGTCCCTTTTGTTTTCTTTTCCTGCCTCCTCCGCGATTCACGGGATCGCGAGGCCGGCTTTTTTCGGATCTCTCGCGGCGTTTAATTCTCGCACACCGATCGCGCTGCCGAATTCTTTCTTTCCCTTTCTCTCTTTCTTGCAAACGCGGAAGGTGCTCGACCAACTCTTTTCCACCCTCGGGACTTTTAATCGAGGATTATCGCTCACTTTCGATTACCGCCGCGAGAGAGATACCCGGCGAAGAAATTCGCCGGGACAGAAGTCGTCCGGTGCGCCGGGCGCTGATCGATTAATAGTTTGCTTGGCTGAGATCGTGAAAATTAACTCGTCGAGGAACTCGCGACTGCGACGCTACGAACGCTTCGATCGACCGCTCGATTGGCTCGATTGATCGTGCGCCAGTTAATGATAAATCTCATCAGCCGGTGAAATTATTCGTAATCATATATTCGACGCGAGCGATCGATTCCGCGGCGACTGATTCGTCGATTATCCGAGTCAACCAAGCTTCGAATCAAGATTAATACCCGACCCGCCGCGGGGGCCGTGTCGCATTACCGTGTCGGCAATTGGCGGAGGAACCCGAGAGCCGGAGTGTATTCGCGGACAATATGTTTTCTTGTTGTTGCAGAGGCGGGAGGACAGAAATGGTGCCGCGCGCAATGGGGACCGTGTGTTTTCGCCTTTGGGGTGGCTCGCGGGGCTTGTAACTTGGTTAAATCGGCACGGATATTTCATTAGCCGCCCCCTGAAGCGCGCCGACCCCACACACGACCCCAGAAAGCCCAGAAACGGTGGGCCGAGGGTGGGCCACAGGCCGCCGCCGCCGCCGCCGCCGCCGCGCGTGGATCTCGGAAGGTTCCTCTGCCGCCGTTTCGCTGTTCGAACTCGGCGGCATTAAGTCGAGTGGCCCGGGGCCACCCTACTTTTCGCTAAATTGTTGACACGACAAATATATCGCGCTGCCGCCCGTGACCCCGCCGTGCGTCACGCCTTGGCGGGCTCGCAATTTAAAGTTACCGGCGAGACGCCGAGCGATCGCGATTTGCGATTTTCAGTTTTCCGCACGAAACTCGGCGAATTGTTGTTATATGTGTATTATACGAAAGATCCTGATGGATCTATGTATGACGGAGAAATGGCTGTGTGATGTAAGTACGCAAAGGACGATATGTCGTTATTCGTGCACGCGAGTGTTCTTCTAAGAACTCAGCCGAGTCGCGATTGTGATTTGATTTAGTTTTGCAAACTCCGAATCGATCGGTTTCGGGACGTAAACATTGCGCGAGCTCTGTTGTCCTTTGACGTTGCAAAGAATTATTTGCTTTACTCCGCGCTGACCTTGAGAGCTTTTAGAATGGCGAGAGCTCGAGGCTCCAAGTATTTTTATAAGACGCATATTTCCGGAAACTGTATTAAATATTCGCGAATAGTCGCGGTGTGTCTTTTGTCTTCAATTTAATTATCGTCGTGCTTAATTCAATCATCATCGTTCTGAAATTAATGTTTCTTCTAAATTCTAATTACCAATGTATTAATTATATAATCCACTCGAACAAAGTATACGATGTAAGCAAATATTAAATACCCGTGGAAAATGGCGATAATGGAAGAAAACGATAAACGATAAATGTTTTTTATTAACAAAAATTGTAACAGATATCGAATCTCGACTCGAGTAATTTCTTATCCTCGCCAAACAAATTCTCATTCTCCTCAGCCGTCTCGCAATAATTCATTATTATTCGACATACCTGAAGATCCTCCTTCCTCCTCCGCTCCTGCTGGCCGATTCAGCATCCTGTTGCCGGCTACTCCGGGTACTCCGTCGTGGCACTGACACTAACACTTGCGTGGACACAATTCTTCAACAGCGCATTAAATAACACATGAAGAAAGAAACGCGCATTAAATAACACATATTCGCGGCAGTCCGATGAAATATTTTAGGAGCCGGCGGGAACGATATCTAACTCACCGGACACACACGCACACGCACACGTGTTCCGCGTCGCGATGTGTGCGTCATTCTACGGCTCGAGACGTAATGTAAAGTCGCAGGCACGGCGCAAGGCGCGAGCGTCCGAAAACAATTGGCACCTTGAAGGAGGATGTTGGCCACCAATGAGCGGAAAGCGCGGTAATCTCAACGATTGATTTTAAATCATTTCGGACGATCCAAGTTATCAGGAGCGTCACATGCGTGGTACGCATCGGGAGTCTCCGATTTCGAATTTTCCATCGAGCACACACACACGCACACACACACATCGACTCGTACAAAAATCAAATTTAAATTGCGAACGTGTAGAATGACGGAACAAACATAATTGTTATCGTGGCCCTAATAATCCCTTTCTTTCCATCACTGTTGAATCTACAACCCATATAAGGCAGCTACATAAGTTAGAACGAAGCCAACACGTGGCCGATGCTACTGGCGAGAATCACCAGCTACCAAAATTTAAAGAACAAGCGTCGTTGACTGCCATTTAATGGAAATCGCGGCAATCTCAATGATCGATTTCAAATCATTTCAGACGACCCAAGTTATCAAGAGCGTTACATGCGTGGTACGCATCGGGAGTCTCCGTGGGCAAAATTCCGAATTTTCTATCGATTTCACACACACACTGACTCGCACGAAAATCAAATTTAAATTATGAACGACACGTGTAGAATTATGGAGTAAGCACAACTGCTGTCTTGGTCTCAATAATCCCTTTGTTTCCATCACTTTTGAATCTACAGCTTGCATAAGGCAGCTACACGTTAGAACGAAGCCAACACGTGGTCGATGTTACTAACGTTACTATCATGGCGGCCAATTATCAGCCAAGATTTCAGGGACGAGCATCGTCGGCCACCATTTAATGGAAGCCGCGGCAATCTCAACGATCGATTTCAAGTCATTTCGGACGATCCAAGTTATCAGGAGCGTCACATGCGTGGTACGCATCGGGGACCCCAGGCACAATTCCGAATTTTTCATCGATCACACACACACACACACACACTGACTGGCACAAAAATTAAATTAAAATTACAAACGACACGTGTAGAATCATGGAATAAATATAATTGCTGTCTTGAGCCTAATAATCCCTTTGTTTCCATCATTTCTAAATCTACAACTTACATGAGGCAGCCAGATGTTGGAACAAAGTCAACACGTGGCCGATGCTACCGGCGAGAATCACGGCGGCCAATTCACCAAAATTTAAAGAACGAGCATCGTTGGCCGTCATTTAATGGAACTCGCGGCAATCTCAATGATCGATTTCAAATCATTTCGGACGGTCCAAGTTATCAAGAGTGTTACATGCGTGATACGCATCGGGAGTCTCCGAGGACAAAATTCCGAATTTTCCATCAATTCACACACACTGACTCGCACGAAAATCAAATTTAAATTATGAACGACATGTATAGAATGCTGGAATAAGCACAACTGCTGTCTTGGCCCTAATAATCCCTTTGTTTCCATCACTTTTGAATCTACAGCTCACACGAGGCAGCCAGACGTTAGAATGAAGCCAACACGTAGCCGATACTACTAGAGAGATGCTGCTAGAGAGAATCCTGCCGACTAACTGTCGGCCATGATTTCGTCAGCAGACCAGATTGGTAGATCTATTGCCTGTAAAATAGTTACCTCTGTATAGTATAGAACAACAAAGCGCTATAACAAAGGACAACTTGGCTTATTCATGGTAGGTAAAGGTCGGCTAGTATTTTGTTAGATAATGCTTTGTTAGATCAGCACGAGAAAGTTCTTAGTCATTTCTTCTTTTACTTGTTATTCCGTCATATATCATTCCGTTATTTAACTGCTACCTTGTGTTTGTTATGTTTAAAAATAAATATTAAGCGCACGTAAGACGTTGAAACAATCGAATGTCGAGTGATTTCGAATATCTATTTTCTAAAAATAGTCTGTAGCACAGGACGTCGTCGAGGTTCTCAGTGGCTCATTCTTTACGCGAAAAAAAATACGCGAAAAAGCACAATAACCATTCGCAGGGTTAGATAAAGATAACCTTGTTCTTCGAGATCGAAGCATCGAGCGATGCGTGACTTGCAAGGCCAAGATAGGAGCGAAATTCGGATCGGGAGTAAGAAACAGGCGTCATTCGCGGGCACTCAAGCGGCGCTCACGCGGGATCGATAAGGGTGCTTCCGCGGGAGGGAAGGAGGGCGTGGAATAACTCGCGACGGTAATCGAACGAGAATTCCCGCGAGTTTCTCCCGGCATTATTTTTCAGCCGGCCGGCATCCGGCGGACGCGCACGTTCGTTTCGCTCTCTGTTTCGCAAATTCCCCGTCATAATACGCGCACCCGGCGGCGGCGGCGGCGGCGGCGGCGGTGGCAGAGGAGACGGCGCGAGCCCATCCGAATACGTTTGCCTTTGCCATCAGAATTCTCTCTCGCGGAAGCGCATTCTCCGAGAAGGTGCAAGATACGTGAACGAATGCGCGCCGAGCAGCCGGGGGCTCCGAGGAAGCGCAGGGAGTCAAGGGATGGTATAGCCGGTCAGTACAGGGGAACGAGGCGTTATCACGGACATTAGCTTTCAACGGGGCGGCTGGGATATAAAAGTAGCCCGAGGCAACCATTACTCGGACATTGTCCGCCCGAGTCTATTTCGCGAGTCTGTCTTTCTCGCTCCAGCCTCTATACCTACCTACCTTCTCTATCTTCTTTCCCTCCTTTCCTTTCACTCTGTATTTTTCTCTCTTCCTCTTCCCTCCCACCCCCCCTCTCTCTCTCTCTCTCTCTCGTTTTCGTTCCCCTATCCCGCTGTCTTTCCGAATGTGTCACTCTTTCGCAAGGCGACGGACGAAGAAGGGAGGCAGGGGTGAGAGAGAGAGAGAGAGAGAGAGAGAGAGAGAGGGAGAGAGGCGGCCTCCTTATCAGAATTCCTCGTTCGCGTCGCCGTCACCTTGTCGCAAATCCATTTCGCAGTCGGCGAATTTCCACTCGTACACGTCCCCGGAATAGGGACGAGGGCTGCGTTCCAATCGCGTGAATTTCTACGTAGATTCTTACCTCTCTTACTACCTCGGGCTTTTTTTCCGACCTCCACTCGCCCGCCGCCCCTCCGCTCATCCTCCCCCTCCGTCCGCGCCCGACTCGCGCCGTACCTCACGACCGACTCGAAAATGGAGCCGCGGAGGAGAAGATTCGCGAAGCGCTTCTTAATGGATTGTACCTAATTTGTGCTCGAGGGTCCTCCGAAGGGATTCGACGGGATTATTCGCGCGGAGAATGGAAGCTCGCGCAGCGCTCGCGACGAGTGCTTCTTACCGAATTCTTCTCCGTAATTGGAGAACACCGAGACTCGCGCGCGTTGTAAAAACGCGCGTTCGCGCGTACCTCGGAATTATCTCCGTCGGGCGCTCGCTCGCTCGCGCGTAAATACGAAGGCGCGCGCCATTGCATCTCTCCCGTCTCTCCCGTCCGCCCCCGCCCCCGCCCTTCCCCGGCGAAGGGGAAAAATTGCCGGCAGCTGGATATTATTTACGCTCGCGGACGAGCGAGTCTGCAGGTTCGATACTCGAACTTTATGCGGATACACATAAATTATTCCCCCCCGATCATCGGCCTGTCGAATCAAAACCCGCGAAACCCGGGTCGCGTCCGACCGCGATCATGAAAAAACGAACGCGCGCGCGCACTCGTGCATCGGTATATTCTCTCTATTCTCTCTCTCTTTTTTTCTTTGCATTTATTTCTTTGCCGTTCGGGAACGCTATCGTCGAGTTAATCATCTCCGGTGCGATTGCGAGCCGAAGCCCGGATATTTCCTTTCATCAATTATCCCACATAACGTTTCTATGAAGTCCGCGCGCGATGGGGATAGACCGCAAGCGGGCTGGGCGCGCGCGCGAACCATTCGAAAATTTCGCCGTATCTCGCCACAAGCAGCCGGAAAGCAATTATCCGCCTCGAGATCGCGGTTCAAGCGCTCCCCTTTATTCAGGCCAATGAGGTAAAAAGGACTGAAATATTGGCAAGCGGTATCTCAACAAATTAGCCCGATGAAACGCAAATGGAACACAAAGTGAGTGCGCGCAGGGGAGAAAAGACTACGGGAAGACCGGGCTGGTGGAAGCGGGCGGAGAGGAGGAGGAGAAGGTGGAAAGCCGGGGAAGGGCAGTATCGAAGGTAGAACGAGAGAGAGAGAGAGAGAGAGAGAGAGAGAGAGAGAGAGAGAGAGAGAGAGAGAGAGAGAGCGAGAGAACGAATCAAAGTAAAGTCGTTGAGACTCATTGAACTGGAAGTAACCGACAGAGTGCCTTCCGCGCCCGGCGCTACTAATCTTATGCAATTACTTTACAATTCACTTTGCCGGTTGGCACTCACTACCAATAGAACAATCTCTGAAATCGAGTTACCCCCCTCGAAAGTTTTCAAGCCCTTCGCCGCCCTCGTCCTCGCACCGGGAGTTTTGGATAGCGCCTGCCGATCGTGCCTCGTGCACCTCGACGGTGCCGAGTCCTCGATCTAGCAGCGTTTAACGAGAAAGAATCGCGGCTCGCCTTTTGGCCGCGCCCAGAAGAATATCATTCTATTGCTGAGGAAAACGACTGCTCTGTTTATCTCCCTCCTCTCAAAACAATGGTCGCCTCTTCAACGGAGAATATTTTCTATGACAAGAGTCTCTCTTAATATCTATCTTATATGTTGCAACGCATAATTTAATTTTATATATCATAATATATATTTTATCACAAAATATAGTTTATCGCAAATTTTGGAGAAGCTCATTATCACGTGGCAAAAAAGGAATTTAGTCCTTTCTAAGAATAAAAGACTTATATTCCGTTCAGGAAGTAAACTGAATGTTTGCTTTAATGTCCCCGACTAAAGTTACTAAATTTACGAGAATTGAAAATACATTTCACGAGCATATTTGATATTTGTGATAAATTGTGAACCTATGGAATACTTGAAACAATTAACATTTGCTTGAACACGGTATGTATTTTTTCGTGTATATTTAAAGACCTTTAACGTCACGTATTTTAATAATTGACGCATAATAATTATAAGAATATTTTTTTCTCAAGTTTCTTTACAAAGTGTTTTGCTGTAATGTATAATAGATATCTCGCGGCGCTGTAGCATAATGCAACATAACGTGTGAGCGCACAATATATAATATTGTAGCACTTACTGTGCTGTGCGTTGTTTTACGCGAATTACAAGCTACACTCATCCGGCTCTCGTTGCGAGTGCGACTTTGAGCGACGCTTCAATTACACGGCTTTCGCACCGCTCCCGATTTAGTCAGCGACTAATCATTTCAAAGCGGCCGTCCGTAACGAGATGACTCGCCGTAACCGTCGTGATTGTCTCGTAACGGTGCGCCGCGAGCGCGCACAAAACAAACTTCGCCATATGGAACTCTGTTGAAAGAGAGTGGGACGGAAAATAGAAAAAAAAGAATGCGAGCGAGGGAGGGAGGGAGAGAGAGAGAGAGGGGGGGTGAGAGAGAGAGAGAGAGAGAGAGAGGGTGAGAGAGAAAGATAGAAAATTCGTCGATGGTGTATTACTCTAAAGAGACGCAGGGCCGTACGTAGGGTTGTGCGGAACCCGCGATCAAGATACGCCCATGTAATCAAGAGAATTAAGGGGACACCCCGGTCCCTCTAGCCCCGTAGCCCCCGGTACACCCCCGAAAACCCGGCGCGCAACGATATGGTGAGCCGTGATTAACTTTTCGTCATTCGCTCCGCGCCCCATTCATTCGCCATTCATTCGCGTCCACACGGATTACGAGCGCGCCCGCGCATGTGGGTGTGCGTGCGTGTGTGCGGGGGCCGGCGAAATCGCGGATCAGCAGACCGAACAATCGAGCGAGCGAGCGAGCGAGTGAACGAGCGAACGAGCGAACGGACGAACGAACGAACGAACGAACGAACGAACGAACGAACGAACGAGCGAACGAACGAACGAACGAACGAACGAACGAACGAACGAACGAACGAACGAACGAACGAACGAACGAACGAACGAACGAACGAACGAACGAACGAACGAACGAACGAACGAACGAACGAACGAACGAACGAACGAACGAGCGAACGAACGGACGAGCGAGCGAATGACCGGCCAGCGACCGATCGACTATTGCGGACGGCTCTCTTTGCGAGGGACTAGCCTCTGTGTTCGGATACTGTCGCGCGAACTCAAACTCCGGCTCTGTAAATTGTCGTTTAGTTTTTAATTCGTATTGCGCGCGGCCCGCGGGGATCCACGGGCCGGAAATTGCGCGCTCTGCGTCCGTTTCTGGCTGCGCTACGCCAAAGAGAACGATCTCGCTCGCGTTTCGCAAGCCGCTATATAAATCGCGCGCGGCTGCCGCTGCGAGCTATACTCGTCCTCGTCGGCGTGGTCGTTTAATTTTCTCACGCGGAGACTCGGATTACATGACACACATCTGCGCGATACTATTTTCACTCGCTGCGAATTAACGAGCCCACCGGGAGAGCGAGCGAGCGAGGTAGAAAGAGAGAGAGAGAGAGAGAGAGAGAGAGAAAGAGAGAGAGGTTGCGGGGCGCGTATAAGATCACCCCCGTGCACGGCTCGCGAGCAATTGCAGCGAAAATCTCATGCGTCGTTACAAGATCTCGCGATAAGATCGCGACCCTCGCATCCACTTTAAAGCGGCCCCCTCCCGCCCCGTGACTCACCGCCTTAAAACCACTCTGGTGACAAAGGGCGGAAGGGGTTTCCGCCCTCTTCGGTCCAAGATTTAATGCACGTTGGTTATCAGAGTAATCACGGAGACTCACCCCGCCTCCCCGTGGCCGCCCCCCTACTGCCACGACCACCATCACCGCCACCGCCGCCACCGTCGCCGCCGCCGCCGCCGCCGCCGCCGCCGCCGCCGCCGCTGCCGCCGCCACTACCCCGATTTCCTCAGCGCCCCGCGCTCACGGAGCGACCGTTGATTGAAACGTTCTGATTGCATCCCCCAGGGGGTGGCATGCGGGTGCCACATGGGGGTGATCGCTCCAGCCGACCCCCCTTCGCGGAACGTACCCACTTATTTGGTAGTCTAATGTCTAATACGGACGTCACCGTGACGAGGACGTTGATGATGTCGACGGCGGCGGCGACGGCGGCGGCGGCAGCGGCGGCGGCGGCGGGCTCGGGAACAATGCGACCCCCGAAGAGTCCGGATTTGCGGCCGAAGAGGCGGATCCTTGGCGTGTTCTGTTTGCCCCGCGGCTCCTCACATTATTTTTGCGCGCGCTATAACGTCTTTAGAGAGCAATTACTGCCGCTTCATGCGTAGACACGTCCGCCGATTCCATCGCGATATTCGATCGGCCGCCGATCGAATATCGCATGGCCGGCCGCGGAACTCGATACCCGCTGAATAGCGCAGGAAACCCGAGTCGAGGTTTCGGCCCTATTTCCGACCTGAACCGTCCGGCATTTATCGATCCTGCAGAGAACCGACGGCGATTTAATTTATATGGAAACGGAAGTTTTGCTCGGCGTCTTCAAATGACGGTAGACGCACAATTCGCCACTTGCAGGTTCCTGAGGGAACCTTTCGGCAAGGCTGTAGGTTAAAACGAATCAAGTCAGCTTGTGATGTAGACTTTGGAGTGTTGAATTACTCGAGTAGAAAAATTAATAGGGGCTCTGGTAAAGGTCTGATTATTTTTCCCTAACATTAATCGGGCCCTAATAGAGATAGGAAGACAAGATGTGTAACAAATAGTTTAACGGGTCCTTATAAGGCAATATTATGAAAGCCTCACAAGGCAATATCAATAGGGTCTAAGGAAATATTTTGATTATCTTTTGAGTAAAAATATTCGTTCGTTTCATTTCAAGAAATTTAGACTGTAATTTCTTTATTTCTTTATAACCTTGCTAGTATACAACAAAAATTTTTTTATTTTAAAAATATAACGTACTTTACAATAAAATATAGCATTCTTTACATATAAAAATCCTGCTACTGTTTTCATTAAAGTTTGCTCCATTTCAAAACAAAGGCAATATTAGAAAAATGCTTGGAAAAGACTAATAAATATTGCAACTAATAAATATGGCAATAATAAATATAGCAACTAATAAAACTAATAAAATTTGTTTTTAATTGCGGTGTAATTAAAAAATCTTTAAATGAACCGGATAGATCGTACCTATAACTAAAACAGTACTGAACCATGACAATTTTATTACACCCTTCAGATCTTATTAATATTCTATAACAATACTTGATTTTATATATCTAAAGCATCCTTAAAAAATCCTTCTAAGGCCCACATCAATTTTCCGTGTTAGAATGTTATTTCATAAAATCTAAGGTATCCCTAATAAATCCTCCTAAGGTCCTTCTTAGCTTCCCCTATCAAAGCCTTATTTATTATATTTAAGGTATCCCTAAAAAATTCTCGTAAGGCCCTCATCAGTTTTCCTTATCAAAGCCTTATTCCGTAAAATCTAAGGTGTCCCTAAAAAATCCATCTCGGGGCCTGATGTAGTAATAATGAGGCATCCCCTTTGCAGTGCATCCTACTTTCAGCCTTATCGGGGCCTTATGCTTCATAAGGATGCCCCTAACAATTTTTTGCTCGGGTAGCGTCAAATAGAGTATTGAGGTCGATAATGGTATAAAAACCTTGACTCGGAAAGGTTCGCGGATTCATCGTCAATCTCGATCCCTTCGAATGTGCGTCATTCCTCGAAACGTCACCACCGTATATTTTTCAAACCCGCGAGGCCGCTGAGATTCTTATGGAAAGTATCGCTGAGACCTCACAGATAAGCATCTCCTCTCTCTCTCTCTCTCTCTCTCTCCTTCTCTCTCCCTCTCTATCGATGGCGCATCGTGCGAACATCCTGCGAACGGCGCGCCATCGGCACGAGAATCGGGACTCGGCGGCGCGAATTGAAAATTCGCGTCTAGATAAAAACGGGGAAAGGCGAGGGAGAGAAAACCGGAGGGGGGGTGGGTAGGTTCCCGCCGGATCCTCGGGCAATCTCTCGCGCGCGCCCTCGCCGCGATAAAGCGTAGCCATGGTGGGCGCGCGCGCGCGACCGCCGAGAATACGGCGGGAATAGGGCGAGAAGCCGGAGCTACGGAGGATGAGGATGAGGATGGAGAAGAGAAGAGGGAGAAGGAACGCCGAAAGTCTGGCAGAGTCCGGAGAGAGGATGGCCTATCAGCGTATTTCAAAGATAAGCCTGCTCACCCCGCCGCTCACCGGGCGACCCTATGGCCGAGGGGCCATCAGCCATAATAACAATCCGATATGATTACGCTATAATCGTAACGCAGCCAGCAGCCGGTGAGTGTCGCAGGGTTGCCGCCGATGGTGGCGGCGGCGACCGGGTGCGCTTGGTGCGACGAAATTACGCCGGTGAATTGAGATACCGTGTTTACGTCTTCCAAAGTGCTCGCATAAACAAAATTAAACGACTCCGGGGGAGGGGGAGGGAGGGAGGCAGGGCACCACCCCCGTGCGCGCGCGCCAGCCATTCCTACAGGCGCGCATAACCGCGCGTTAACCGCCGCGCCGCGACAGAACGCGGGTGAGAAGGAGAGAGAGAGAGAGAGAGAGAGAGAGAGAGAGAGAGAGAGAGAGAGAGAACGTTTTCAACGACGTCGCGCGGGGAAAGAGAGGAACGATGAATTTTATGCGATACATCGCGCTCTCGCGCTCCTGGAGAATATAAAGCGCCGATTAAGGATATCCGCGGCGATATCGATTACGCTCCGTTGCGAGAGCGCGATACTCGCGATATAATTAGGCGCGGGTAAAACCGGCCGAGATATCCCGGCGAATGTCCTGCGCGTATCAAAGGTAATTATATAGGGTGTCTGAGAATTCAGGAACTTCCGCCATGCGTGCGGGTGACTGGATGTGGAGTGAAGAGGAGAAGGAGGATTCCTCTGGTTTCGTCCGATGTACTGTTAAATTTTTAAACATCCTGTAGATTTACAGGCGAGATTCACGCCGACGCGTCCGGGACGATCTGTCGCCAGGACGAAGGAGAATCGTTAAAAGCCACCGGTTTTTATTATATCACATCAGGATATCAGGAATGTGTCGCACCGCGCTTGGCCAACCGCACGCCGGCATTAATTGAACGTCGAAACCGTCGCCGGGGCGCTTTTGGCCGGCGCGCGATGGCTTTTCACAAAAATAATTAGTCGTTTGCGCAATAAGTTACCGGCCGGAACGTTTAATAAACCAACGCGGGCTCGTTACGCCCGTCGACGCGCACGCCGCGCGGCATCGGCCGCGATATATAAAATATGGCGGGCGCGACTACTCCTCCCTCTCTCTTCCCCCCGCCTCCCTTGTCGTCCATTTTTTTCCGTCTCGCCTGCGCACAATGCCGATACGTTTTTAACGATTCGCGTCACGAAATACCGGTGCCGGTCGCACAATGCGCCGGTCGCGTGTAATCGCGATTCCATTCCGCGCATAATGCCCGACGGTCACGTCGGCGCTTCGCGCGTCGTGACGCGCGCGGTCGTGCCGAAATCGCGAGCGCGCGCGCTCCCACGCGCGCGGCGATTCTTTCGGTCCCGCGGCACGTTTAATCGTAATTTCGCCGCGCGGCAATTATCGTTCGTCAGACAGTCCGGTCGAGCCGTTAACGCGGCCGCAACGCGAGTCCATCGACCGGGACTCTAAAGCGCAGTCGGTGTGTGTTCTTGGTTGAAAAAGAGGAAATCTTTATCACTGTTCCTCGATTAAATTGAGCGCAACATCTGAAATCTCGCTGACAAGATCAATTTGGTAATAACAATTGTTCGCGTTATTGAGATTGAAAATACAGGCCGTGTCATATCGCCACAAATGCGGAAATTTCGATACGATGAATGCGTGCAGCGCGGAACGTTGCCCGGTGAGATATAAAAGACGGAGGAGCAAAGCTGGGAGCGTTCTCACTGAAAATCGGCGAACACTCAGTGGTTGTCGGCGAAATATTCCGCCCACTGATTCGAGGAGCAGGAATGTCCTCGCTGGTTCATTTTCACCCGGAACCGGTCCTTGGACCTAACCTAACCTAGCGGAGTTTTAGACTGACGCTAATTTCCCAAACCACCCGCTGCGTGGCGCCGATGCCTTTGATACTTTGCGAGCGTCTCGCCACTTTTCATTTTTGCGTTAAACATTTTTGAGGCACGTATTTTTCAGAAAACCCGAATCTCATGAAAATTTATATACGGGAGTTTCTGGGGTCGCTGATGAATCCGTCGTCAGATTCTCAAAATTCGAGATGGTGGATCCAAGATGGCGGACGCAAATATGAAAAACCGCGATAATCTGGAATCCGCCATCTTGGAAAATGAATTTTAGAATGTGGACCTCAGATTCGTAATCAGCGACCTCAAAAACTAACCAGAGTACAATTTTAACTAATTTAATAAAAATTCTATGACCCGCCATCTTGAATCCGCCATCATGGAAAACTAATTTTGGAATTTGGACCTCAGATTCGTAATCAGCGACCCAAAAGACCCCCAAATCTTGATTTTGAGCAAAAAAT
Organism: Harpegnathos saltator; assembly: GCF_003227715.2. Classification (NCBI taxonomy): domain Eukaryota; kingdom Metazoa; phylum Arthropoda; class Insecta; order Hymenoptera; family Formicidae; genus Harpegnathos; species Harpegnathos saltator. The sequence continues at coordinate 336,504 of NW_020229954.1, read as the reverse complement.
TCACTCACAGTTCGTGAAAAATGATTTTTTCTGTAAAAATGTGTATTTTTCACACTTTGTTTATTTATAATAAATGGACAACTTATGCAAAACACTTTTCAACCTTTCATGTATATTCCCATATCATATAAGAAGCTAAAAAACGCAAAAGACCCGACAAGAATCCCTCGAATATGAAATATTTCATGAAAATGTGAGAATAAATAGGTGGTAAGTATACTCCCCATTATACCTCAAAGGGTTAAAACTAGTAAAAATCGGTCCGCCTGATTCCCAGATTGCTCGACAAAAAGGACACTTTGTCGTTCACGTTTTAACAGAAAATTTACCACGAAGAAGACTGTGGAGAAAGGAATGTGGAGAACGTTTCACTCGTTACATACAAAAAATATCCATGTTACAGAAAGGACATTGTGCTCATATATAAATCAAGCGAAACGTTAGACAAATCTGTCCCTTCCCTCTTTCTTCGTCTTACCAGCACTTTCCGACACTTAGACCTTGGGAGCTTCAAGTTCGCGCAACTTTTGGGAACTGAGCGAACCTAAGCTCGAGTGTCGACGCGAAAATTGCGCGCGGGTCCGGAAGTTCGCGGCGGTATCGGCGCTCGAGCGGACCCTTCGCCTCCTCGACGGTGTCATCGCGGGGGTTTCCCCGAGGAGGAGGCGGGGGTGACGGGGTAGGATGCAGGAGGTGGCTGCGGGATATTCCGGTCTCCCCGAAGATCCGGACAATGCGCCCTCGACGTCACTCTCGATGCTCGTAATGTCGGCGACGGCGCGGGGGGTGCGGAGGATGGGGGCGAGGGAGGGGACTTAGAAATCCAGGATAGGAGGAGATCGCTCGACGAGGCGTAGAAAAAGACGAGGAGCGCCAGCCACGCGGTCGCGAATGATGGAAAGCGATAGAACCGATCAACAGTCAGCTGACGAGGAACGAGCATAATAGCGGCGAGAGGGAGAAGAAAGGGTGAGAGAGAAGCGACGGCGGCGGGCTGAAGGCGAGGGTGAGGAAGGACTCTCACTTTCCTGTCGGTAGTCGACGGTCCGGATTGTCGATGGAATGCTAAACGACCCGGAATCGTTGAATCGGTATTGAGCCCTCTCTCGCGAGTTCTCTCGCCCTCTCGCCAGCACTTTTCTCGTTCCTGCCAACGATCGTCGCCTCTGTACGACCGACCGCGTCCTCGACGGATCGCTGATCCTGACCGGCATTTCCGTGCGAATTTGCCCGGACGATAACGATCGCGACCGCATGTGCGGGTGTGTGGGTGTGTGTGTGTGTGTGTGTGTGTGTGTGTGCGTTGCGACGTGCGCCGAAAGTACGAAGAAGAGAGACGCCCGTTTCAGCGTACCTCGATGAGACGCGCTCAGAAAGCGGGACAAGTCGACTGCGTAACTTTACAATCCAAATCACGCATCTCTGGAAACGCATCATCCGTGGAAAGAAATGTTTATCTTTCTCCAATAAAATCATGTCGTAGCGAACGAACGTGTCGCGCGCGAGTAACACGCGTCGGGGGCGGCGAACAATGAGCGAGCACGAGGCCGACATCCAGTTTCGCGATCAGCTGCGAGAAGGAAGCGAAAATCCCCGCGAGTCGCGGTCGGTCGCGATCCTCTCGTCGCGCCGTCGTTCCACATACCAACACCCTGCCCCTCTTCTCCTTGCGTCTCTTTCGACACGCGCTTAGCTGATGTATGCGACTCGCTCTCTCCCTCTCTCTCTCTCTCTCTCTCTTTCTCTTCCCCTCCCTCCCTCCCTCCTGACCCCCCCCTCTCTCTCTCTCTCTCTCGTTCGCTCTCCGTACGGGTGTGCGCGTGCACGCGATTGTGCAGCGCGCATGTGCCTCTCGCGCGTACCGTTCTCTACTGCTGTAGTATCTGATGACCCGCCCAGGGCTGCATATGACAGCAACAGCAGCGGCAGCAGCAGCAACGACGGCAGCGACGGCGGCAACGACGGCGTTGGAGGCCGGGAAACGAGGACTTGTAGGAGCCAGTGAGCGGCGGACCGGTGAGGAGAACGGCGGGGCCGGGAGGGCGGTGGGTGGCTTTTGCGGAGGACACCGGCGAGGGGTGGATAGCGCGGGCGGACGACAGGGACGAGGAGGCAGTGGAGGCCGAGGGGGCAGTGGAGGCCACGGGGGCGGCTAGGAAAGGGGGGCAGCAGTCTTCATGTCATGCACTTAAATATGTACCGAGATAATGCCCGTCGAGAGGACCTACGGGGCTCGCAGGGTTCTCGAATGGAATGGAGCGTCCCGGAGTGTTTCAGACAGTTTGTTTACCACCCGAGTGTCTCTCGCCCTTCTCGTCCTCTCTCTCTCTCTCTCTCTCTCTCTCTCTCTCTCTCTCTCTCTCGCTCGCTCGCTCGCTCGTTCTCTCTCAAGCGTCTCTTCTCTCCGGCGCGGAGGACCGCTCGTGCGCTCTTCCGAACGATTGATATCTACGGATATTTGTCCGAACTGCCTTCGTTCAAAAAAAAAAAAAAAAAAGGGGGGGGAAGGGAAAAAAGCGGGAGAACCGGGAGAATGACCGATTGTACGAGACGGCGGCTTAATATCGGACGTGATATCTTCCGCCGTGGCTGATTAGGTTATGCGGATAAATCGCGCTGAATTCGTCCGTTCACGGACGAGCTCCGCCGGAAGAACGGTGAGAATCTCTGACGACATGGTTTATCCGGCGTAACGGGGTTTAATTGTGACTTTTGTTGCTTGTATGAAGTGCGCACGTAAGCGTTTACGTGTAAGCTTGGCATATTAAAATGAAAATAATAATAAGCTGACGCGGAAGAAAAAAGTGACTGAGACGATCGCGATTGGTGTTGCATCATTTGATACTGTCGGATCTCTGACGATATTTTTCACAATTTGTCAGAAGTGAAACGAGTATCGTGACGGTATTTTGCCTTACGACTATCTTGCTTTGCATCTAATCAATTGCAATATCATTCAGCGTGCTTCAAGAATGGATCTGAAACTTTGGATCGACCAACGTGGAAAAGAAGAAATGCCGAGACTTCAATTCTCGCAACTGTTAATCTTTATCAACTAGCGCAGCGCTATTAACTCCTGCTTGTCTCTCTCTCTCTCTCTCTCTCTCTCTCTCTCTCTCTCTCTCTCTCTCTCTCGTGTCAGGGAAAGAGGGAAAGAGTCTCCATAGTTAGGAAATAACGAAAACGCTCGTTGTCGCAATCGACATACCTTTCTGAGCCCGGTAATGAAGTTACAATTAGTCGTTAATTAGATGTCTCGCGTCACGAATTTCCACAGCCGGCGCGATGACGTTCGGACAATCTACGAGAAAGCTCCTTATCGCAGCTACCAGTTTACCAATCCGGCATGCGGCGACGCACAGCGAGGGTGAAACGCGGCTCGCGAGGGGAGCAGCGGAGGCGAAACAGCGATAATCGATATATACTCGCGCGTGTGTACGCACGCTCTCGTGGACGAATCTCGGCGTGTCGCATATGCGCCGGGCCGAGCCGTATGTGCGTATGCTAATGCAAGAATAAACGGTTCTATTAGAAAAGCCAACAAACGTCCCACTCGATGAGCGGCGGAGATTTGAATACATAAATACTCGAGCTCCTGGTGGATGCGCGCGCGCGTCTGCGTGTGTATACAGCGAGGGTATGCGATCTGCATACATTTAAGACGGGAGGGTGTGATGTTTTAATCCAGGGTCGGACACGCCATTATTTCTGCTAGGAGGCCCCGGTCCCGCGCGACGCGCAGGAAGGGTGTCGCTTGAACGGCGGAGTTTGCCTCGACCCATCACGGATTTCAACCCCGGCTGAAATGATGACATCGCGATATCCAAGAAAGAATTAATTAACGACGCGGTGTGCGGTGAAGTTGAATCGTACAAGGAAAATTCGCGTCGACCGTGCTGCTCGCGCGGTCATTTGGGAAAGGAGTTTCCAACAAATTCTGATTGATCAGATGATCAGTGACTAAAATTTACAAAATTTCTGATGGTGATTTCTAACAAGCTCTGATCTGGTGTCTGTCAAAACGAAATAAAAAGTTAGTTTATTCACTTCTGTGCAGCAAAGTAGGCACTCGCCGAGCAATAGCAGTATTAGACACGAGTGAAGTCGAAAACTAAATAATCAAGACTCTTTGACGCGCAATCAGCAAGAAAAAGATGCCACATGCGAAACCCACAGTCGCGAAAATAAAATAAAAATGAGAAAGAGGAACATCGAATGGGTCTGCAAAATCTACAAGAACAGTCCAAACGTTTGATCTTCATTCCGACGCTCTTCGGTGGGAAAAAGAGAAAAAAGAAACAGAGAGTTTTTTGAAGAAAAAACATACCACTGAGTCGCAGGTATGTTTTTTCCATATGGAACGCAGGTATCCTGGAAGAATGTCGAAGCTTCAAAATCAGCACACGATAGAAGCAGAACAAAAAAACTTTAGCCTGATACTGCTTTCCGTTTTCTCCCTTTTTCCATTTTATTCTTTTCCTTTTTTTTCGGCGAAGAGGATCGAAATTACGACCGAGATGTTTGAACGGTTCTTGTAGCAGTCCGTTTTAAGGACCCTTTTTTTAAGGTCCTTTTACAACCTCTTAAGGTCCCTTTTTCATTTGATTTCGTATGGACTTTTATCGGCTTCCTTCATTTTGTCGATTAGATATAAGCTGCAAAGAGAAAAAATTTCTTTCCTTATTATAATGACGGATCGTTTCTTCATCTATATGTTAGCGACTGACAGAATTAATCGTTAATCAGATCAAACAGAATGTGGAGAGAAAAGGAAGGAGAGAGCGAACCTTATTTCTCCTCGCTGCGAATACAACTCTGAGACATCGCGCTTTTAATATCAACAATAACGACACCCTGCAAGCCGGCTGTAATTTTTTACAGCGACATTTCTCGCGTAATGTCCTTCGCCGAACGCTGGCGAATGAGGCGCAGGCAAAACGGTCTCTTCTTTGCAGGAATAATATCGCACGCTCGGACGAGTGTTACACCTAAGAGCATATTCTCGATCTACCGGCGGGGAAAGAGAGGGTAAGTTCCCGGATTCGACGAATGTCCTGCGCCACGGAGGAACAGTTTCCAAGGGGACTCGAGTTGTCGCCGAGCAACTCGAATTCCCTCCGTTCTATCCTCTCAGCCACCTCGCCCCTCCCGCCCAACCCCTGCCATCCTTAGTTCAAAAGCCGTGTCCCATTGGTAAGTTACTTTGTCTAATACCGACCAACTTCGTCGATTTATCTCGAGAGTCGTCTATACATATATATGTATGCATGCATATATATATATATATATATATATATATACACATGTATAGCGCGTAGTCTTCGCGATAAGGCGATATTTCCCGGTATAATTCGTCCCGAACGCGAGAGCCGAGGAAAGGCTTCTTTCCGAAAGGTCGGCAGCGGGGGATGAAGAGGACGAACGACAGAGCAGGCGTGAAAAATTCATATTTTTATCGTTAGGTCGCCGGATAGCAGCTGGATTATATTCCGTCGCAGTTGAACAAACGCGCGCGCGCGCGACGGAACAATCGCAAATTAAATTGCGAGCCGTTCGAGCGAAAGCTTTGCCTTAGTTCGACGACAAAGGCAATAGCGGAGGCTCTGCGAGCGTTGTCTACGTAGATTACACGGTGCCTGCGTAAATCGCCAGCAAACAAGCGGTACTCCGTATACGCGGACCATTGTCGCGCGTCGTTTACTCATACGCGCGCCGAGCATTAGCAGTGATAAAGCAAGGAGAAAGGAATCGCGCCGAGAGAAAGAGAGGACACGTCCGGTATTTGCAGGTTGTAATTGCACGGCGAAGTAATCGCAACCGGGAGAAGTATTTCTGTACTCTCGAGCTCCGATCGCTCGCCGAGCGGCATTTCACTCGGAAAGCGGAGCGAAGAGTGCGGAGAGACCTTCGAGCTCGCAAGATCTCCCACGAGCGGCGAGAGCACCCTGCTCTGAATCGTCGAGCGAATTAATTTTTTCACTCGGAATTGAAGGGTAAATTCGATGATACTCCAGCGGCGCAGGAATATATCAAGCCCAATCGATGGAAACGCTCTCTCTCTCGCTCGCTCGCTCGCTCGCTCGCTCGCACGGCGTCGGCAACGCAATCTAAGCTGGAGCGAAACATTCACTCTTGCGATTTCGAGTGCAGCCATTGTCGCTTCGAGTGAAAACACCGCCACTCGTTTTGCGCTCGTTTCACATGAGACTCCGCGGCAAGGAATTTAAAGAGTCACACTACGGTGTCAACGATAACAACTTTACAGTTTATACACATCTCGCCATCGCCACTCTCTCGTCGCAACAGCGAGCGGATTATGTCTGGCGCCGAAGGCGCTCGCAATTTGCAACGAGCCTGAGCCAGTTTCGTCCAGCTCTCGGTACAGTCGACTGCCAAAGCACGAGAGCTGCCTCACGACGTTTGCAATCCTCGACGAGCAGGGCGACTCGGTGAACGCGGAAATCCCATCCCGAGGACTCGAGGAGACGCGAGGAGGACGATTAAGACGGCGGCGAAAAAAAATCGCGCGACACAGAGCGACAAACGAGCCGGCCATAGAAATGCCGATGGCGCGCGCTCGCGAAAGGCATTAGCGGCGCGGCTGCGAAAATAAAAGCGAACGCGAACAACTGCCAAAGCTCAGTCGCGCCGAGGGACAGCGATATAATTTTCCACGACGCGGCGGGCTACGGCGGGGGGAGGCGACCCAGGGTTTTCTTGGCGGCCAAAAGGAGAGTTCTCCGTAGCGTGGCACTCGGCTAATGGGTGCCGGGAGTCTTACGGCGACGAAGACGCGAGAGACCGAGGCGGTAGGAAGCGAGAGAGCGAGAGAGAAGGAGAGATAGGGAAAGAGAGAGAGAGAGAGAGAGAGAGAAAGACAGAGAGAGAGAAGGAGAGAGCGAGAGACAGAGACACAGAGGGAGAAAGAGGAGGAGGGGTGCGCGGGTAGCGTCGCGACGCCGAACTTTAACTCGTTAATTACCGGCGCGAGGGCAACTTCTTGCCAGGGCGCTCGAATATTTCAAACTATTGTGTTCGTAAACCCCTCGGGCTTGGCTCGAGCAGGGCGAGCGTATATACGCTCGCGTAATACATACGACCACACGGACACGCGTACAAACACACCTCGGTTTCGCATTTACGACGAACCCGCGCGCGCTCCTCGCCCGAGAGAGAGAGAGAGAGAGAGAGAGAGAGAGCGAGCGCAAGAGAACGTATAGATCTCTGTCGTCTTTCTATCTTTCTCTCTCTCTCTCTCTCTCTCTCTCTCTCTCTCTCTCTCCCTCGGTTCCTTTCCCGCGAGTCGCCGTCGGTCTGCCAACGGTCTCTCCGCCGAACGTCCCAGAAAGCAAACGGGCCCTGGCAGTCGGATTGAGTAGAGTTGAGTGGCGCTAGCCAGGTCGCAAAAGAGGGTGGAGTGCCGGCGACGGCGAAGGAAGAAGCTGAAGAATTCGGCAGAAGTGAGTCGCGCGCGCGCACGCAGCGACGAAGAGAAATAGCGCGGGCGAGGGGCGGCCGATGAGCGCAAAAAGAGCACCGAAATCGCCGCGAGACGCCCGCGCCGAGCGAACGCGAAGCGCAAACGAACGCAGCGAAATGGAAAATAGCGCAGCCGCGGATAAATGCCACTTCGCCGGCATTGAGGTCGCGAGTCCTGAGTTACCGAGACGTTAAATTGCTAAATTATCCGATCTACCGGGGTGAACAGGTATCGCACGCCATGCGCCATGCGAACCACCCTCAAGGTCGGACTGATCAACGCCACATTTCGCGATTCTCTTTACTTCGGTAGCAGAGCGAATAATATTTTATCGCTTTTCCGAAAATTGGGCAAAGAAACGGACTTGACCGCGCAAAGTTCGGCCTATGAGGCTCATATGTTTCGACACTAGTTTGAGATCCTCAAGAGAGAAGCGGTATTACTTGATATATCTAAAGCTTGGAAGCTTTGACATGACTTGACGTTCGAAGCTGAAAAGTCCGTGGCTTCGAATCTTCGAACTCTATTCGAAGACTCGCGAGTCGAGTCGATGTCGAAACTCGGAACTCAGAACTAATTCTGCGCATGCTCAGTCGTACTTTCGAGTTCTCAAAGTTGCGGGTAAAGTACCGACGTTCGAGTATTCGCAGTTTAAGATTTCGTTGCTCGGATACAATGCCTCGAGGCTTCCGAAATCCGGAGCTTCGAAGAACCGAAGCTTCGCAATTAACTTCTACAGCTCGGATCTTCAACATATATGCAACAATATGCAGACGCAATGGGCGAGGTTGAAATCGTAGGAAGCCCTCGTCGTAAAGAAGAAAATTCAACGCGACTGTAACAAGAAATTGAAAGATTCCACAAGACTTCGTACGAGTTGCCGCCCTTAACAAATGAAATGCAAACCAGCGCGTATTCTTTCGCAGAACGTGGACGACGTTCATTCAACCATCTGCATTCTAGAGAAAAGAAAAAAAAGAACAGCCGGTCAGTAATACATCAAGATTCCCCTGCGCTTGGCACGCTGCGCCGCCTCTCGTTGCGGCTGAGAAAACCCGCGCTTTTCGTCCCAACATTTGACACCCTCCTCCCTCGCCCCGGGATTCCTTCGCTCGCGAAACACCGACGGCTAATAAAGCCACGTCGCGAATACGTGCAAAGTCGTCGAGTATTCGTGGCAAAGTCGAAGAAAATCCAAGGCAATAGGAGCAAGACAAGCCGCACCGGGCGGAAGTCTCGCTGCGTTCGCTCGCGAGAGACAGAGAGTGGAAGAGAGAGAGAGAGAGAGAGAGAGAGAGAGAGAAACTCGAGAGACAACGGCGGTTGTCGCTCGCTTGCTCTTCACGCCTACACGCGCTCGTTATCCTGGCTCCTCCAAGCACACACACGCGCGCGCGCACATATCGACTACGCTAACGTGAACGCGACTACGGTTGTCGCGGGGGGTGAAGACCTTCGAGCCTCCGAAGGGATGACGACGACTACGCCGACGATACGTCCTCGTCGACGGGACGAGGCTAATGGACGAATAGGGCGTGGGCGCGAGAAAACGCTCTCTATAGGGAAGGAGCGCAGCAGCCGGGTTGAAAGGGTGCAACCAACGATTAACAACAGAAGAGGGCCGAAGGTATCGTCGAGAGCGTTGTCTTGGTGGAGCTGCCGCACCAAGTCTGCCCGCTCCGCGCAACCCTTTTTCTCCTCCTCTTCTCGTCTGCTCTGCTCGCGTCGCTGCCGTGCGTCGATGCGCGACTCCTCGCGTCTTTATCGCGCCAGCCCTCTCCCCTCCCCTCCCCTCCCCCCCCGCTCCGTGTGTCTCGCAATTACCAGGGAAACAAGCAACGAGATCGCGGTCGGGGCAGGAGGGGGCAGGAGAAGAGGAGGCTGGAGACGCGAGAGCGGTCGAGGCGCGTTTGGGCGCGAAGATCGCGCTTGACTTTCCCCCGTCGCGGCTGAAATAACATGCCGGTTTAATCGACGTCGAGGCTCGCGCGACGCGCACTGATCCGGCACCCGGAGTCAGCGTGAGATGTAACTGGGTTATTATTCGTGTAAGCCGATGAAGCGTGAGCGAGTTGTTCGTGTTTTTTACAAGGTCACCCCCTTTCTCTCTCTCTCTCTCTCTCTCTCTCTCTCTCACCGTTACTTCGCAACCTTGGTGTCTCATCGCCGTAAATACTCGCATCCGGTCGTTGACGCGAAGCAATCGGACTGACAGATCTTCGTGGAATAATCAATAAATGATAAATCACGATAATGTGCACGATAACGTTTTTAAACCGGGCACGCCGCGCAATGAGGCTGATTCCGCGCCGATTAACGCGCCGTACAAAACGAGCAGTCTGATTGCACGGAGTATCGCGCTCCCTCGGATTCTCCAGCCAGTTGTCTTTATGCTCTCTCGATGGTGTCGGAAAAAAGGAACAAGAAACTTGCCGTCATACGCGAGAAAGTAAATGAGAGAGAGAGAGAGAGAGAGAGAGAGAGGGGGGGAGGGGGGAGGGAGAGAGGGCATCGTCGACGGTACAAATCGACGTGCGCTTACGCTGCGATTTTGCGCTCGCTACGAAAACAAGATTTTTCGTCATGCGGAGAACGTCGGTCGCGGCGGAATCGCGTGATAGATAGAGCCGCGTTACAAAGCGATTTTTATCGCCACCCTGGCGGCTCCGGGCTGCACTCCGGGGCCGCTACTCGCAGCCGAAGCTGCCTGCGAAGACGCGCACATGGCACTGCGATGACGCGGCGTTCTCTCATTAGGTGGTGTGAAAACTCGCGCGTGAATTTACGGCGTTTAATTTACACCGGACCTCGCGTCGACCCTTCCTTTCGCGCGGCGAAAGGGTAAGGCGGCGAGGAGCGGGATCGATAAGGGAGGAAGAAGCTAGAGGAACACGGCCTCTCTCTCTCTCGTCCTCTCTCTCTTTCTCTCGTCCTCTCTCTCTCTCTCTCTCTCTCTCTCTCTCTCTCTCTCTCTCTCTCTCTCTCTGTCTGTCTGTCTGTCTGTCTCTCTCTCTCCCGTCACGGTGGAACCAACACACGCATCCAAATCGATGCGAACGTTGTTTCGCGTGGGCGTAATCGCGTGTTCTCTGTAGTTTATTTAAAAAACTGCCGCTCGGTAGTTCACTTTCACGGTGTTTAATACATGATAACATGATAACATGATAACATACTGTATAATATAAAAAATATATAATTAAGATGATATATAGAAGGCGTTATTTTATTTTCTTTTTTTTTTTTTTAGTGAATGTCACCACGGTGTCCACAATAATAATCTCTCATCGGTACCGCCATCGCAATTTTCCAGTGACTCCGACGAGAAGACGTGCGCACGGAGTTCGCGCCGCGAAATGACTGCAATTTAGTCGAATTAACCGCGTTCTTCCGTCAGTGCATATCGCGACGATAACATCGCGCGCGACGCGGTATCATTCCGCACAGTCACGAGCCACCATTCTCACAAAAAGCACAACAGGGTGGAGGAGAGCGCCGAGGGCCGCGGATCTCGTCATTAAGTCAGCGTTTCGCGTCCTCGCCGAATCTCGCGAGAGAGAGAGAGAGAGAGATAGAGAGATAGAGAGAGAGAGGGGGAGAGAGAGAGAGAGAGAGAGAGAGAGAGAGAGCGAGAGAGAGAGAGAGAGAGAGAGAGAGAGAGAGAGAGAGAGAGAGAGAGAGAGAGAGCGCAGTCCGTCCGTCGCGCGTTACACGTGCGCTTTCGCGCGCTCGCGATTGCCGTGGCGCGAAGAGTGCGAAGACTCTCGCGTCGTGTTCACGATGCGTGTCGCGCGCGGCCGCGCGCGACACCCGCGAGCACGCACGCACGCACGCACGCACGCAGGCGAGCACGCACGAGAGAGCGCATATGCGCGGCGGGCTATACACGCCGCGGCAGCTCTCCCGCTCCCGAGTCCCCGGCCCCTCCCCCGGCCGCGGCTCATGCAGACGCGCATTAAAGGGCGCGAGCGTCCTAACCGCGCGCACGCAGCACGCTCCGACGACGTTTCCGGCCGGAGCGAAGCTCCGTGCGCTCCGTGAACGTGTATGTAAGTGCGAATCGCGACACCGCGCGCGCGCGCGCGCGTTCCCACCGCCGCTTCTCTTCCTTCGCCTCGCGTCGCGACGTCTCTTTTCCTCTCCTCTCTCCTCTCTCCGCTCCTCTTCACGAGCGCGACCCAGCCGTAGCCGTCGTCGCGAACCGCCGACCGCGCGGAAAGTGCTCGCGAAGCGAGTGCATAACGTGCGGACGCGCATACTAATTACGACGACGTTTCCATTTTGCAGGCAGCCGCCCGAGCCCCCCCCCCGCAGCCCGCCCGCTCGCGCGACCCAGCGCGCGATCGTCGCGTCGTTATACGCGGCGACGTCGCCGCGACGCCTCGTCACCCTTCTGCCGCGAGGCGCGAGGCACGGCCGCGCGCGGGAGGATTCGGCGGGAAAGCGAGAAGAACGCGAGGCCGACGAGAGGCGGCTCCTCGCTCTCGAGCTCTCGCACTCTCTAAATCTCTTGGAGTGACATATCGCTCGGGTGGATAGAGTGACCACCGAGTCACTGGAATTCGAACGATTGTCCGCTCTCATCAAGTGGCTCCTGAATACGCTTTCGCTCGGAGACTCTCCGAGGAGTGAGAATTCGGCGTGCTTCGTCGTCGTCACGGAAAGATATTTGATTCGATCGGCTGAAAACATCGCTCGTGTGAAGTGAGAATTCGTTCTGAGGAACTGGAATGGAACAGTCACTCCTGCGATCTCGGGAGTGACGATATTTTTTCGCTGCGAGCGACAAGTCTTGCCGCTTTCAATTCAAGTGAAGCTTCGCTCCAAGAAATTTAGAGTAGCGATAAATAAAAAAAAAAAGAAAGAAATATATACGTAAGAGACATATGTAAGGTATGTCAACGTAGATATAATTGTACCATATAATTGATTTCGATCGCAGTCGCTTTTCACGAACAGAAGGACTCGCGCTTCGTGGACATCGAGAAATCAAAAATTGCTTTGATCACTGAATCGATAGTGCAATTAAAATGTGGCGGTACGCCACATGCATGCGACTATTGGCGCAACTTTTCTAACGCGACCGGCGCGGCGGCGGGGAGTTAATTAACCCTTTGATCCTCCGAGCAAGGATCGCATCACTCGTCGGTGACGAAATGAATTTTAGCATCGTCGGCAACTACGATGACGTCGGGGACAAGGACGTCGACGACGGCAGCGGCGGCGGGATCGTTCGCCGTTGTCTTCGTCGTCATCGTCGTGACGTGTTCGCGTCGACACCGTCGAGCGGATGCTACTACGGTCTACAACGAGAGAAACAAACGGACAACGAAGAAAAGAGAGGAAGGCGGGACGCGAATCGGGGAGAGTCGGGACAGAGAGCAGAAGGGGGCGCCCTTTTGTGCGTTCCGCTTGCCGTTCGCATTCTGGTAATTAGTTCGTTTGCCTGTGCTAATTACGTTACCTTTTAATAGCGCACAAGAGACACCCTGCAGCATCTCTGCGAACAGACGCGCGCAAGCGTGTTACAAGTCGTGAGCTGAAAGAGACCTAACCCGCGTCGGTTGGCGTTTTCGCTGAAACCGGCGAATCCTTTTTTCCGAAACAGTCGGAAACGACGAAAGAGAGACAGACGGAGAGAGAGAGAGAGAGAGAGAGAGAGAGAGAGAGAGAGAGGGAGAGAGAAGGAGCGAGAGGGAAACACAGAACGAGACGGAGAGGGAAGCAGAGAGAGAGAGAGAGAGAGAGAGAGAGAGAGAGAAAGGAGGCGAGAGGAGAGCGAGAGCACGTTGTCGCGCCGTCCCTCGCGAACCGCGATTTCGCCCTTTACGCGCACGCAGCAACCCTACCGTTAAAAGTTCACACTGTCGAGATTATAGGCGAGAGGAACGCTCGGCTGATCTCGAAACGTCTCGATGCGAGCGCGTGGAAAGATCGAAGCGCGCACAGGCGGATCAGCCGAGCCGTTACGCGAGAACGCGCGCGAATTTGCGGACTCGCGTGCGCGCCGTACGCGACATGAGCGTCTCACTATCATTCGCTATCGTCGCTATCATCGTCGTCGTCGTCGTCGTCATCATCATCATCATCATCATCATCATCACCGTCATCATCGTCATATCGCTCTCGCTCCACGTCCTATCGCTTTCTGCTTGTTACCGGCGAAACAAGCGAGTTACAGCCCTTCGCGAATATCCGAGCATCCCTCTCTCGGATTGCTTCTCTCTCTCTCTCTCTCTCTCTCTCGGTCTCTGTGTCTCTCTCTCTCTCTCTCTCTCTCTCTCTCTCGGTCTCTGTGTGTCTCTCTTCCTCGTGCTCTCTCACTCTCACCCTCCCTCTCTCACTTGCTGTCCTTCCTTCGTGAATGCTTTAACCTCCTTCAGACTCGCAATTAGGGGGGCGTCGAGACGCTTCACGACGCTATGTCGCCCTTTTGCCTGTTATTTAATTGGGATGCGCAATTGAATGACACTCGATACACGGTATAGAGCGGGAAAGAGTTGTCGTCGGCGGCGACGGCGGCGGCGGCGGTACTGGGCCTAACGACGGTATTGTGCGCTTTTCCCCTCTTTCGACTACTTCGCCCTGTTTTTACAGGCTCTTCGCGTTTATCTTCGGTACGGCGAAACAAACGTAAACCTGGGCGACGACGACGCGGACAGGGCGTCGATCGCGGATCCGGGATTTACGTCGCGCCTGGTAGCGAGAGCTTGATTTCGAGGCTTCGCCAGGACGAGACTTCGCCGGCGCATTATAATCACGCAAATTACGTCCAACTTGAAGGGTCGATGGAGAATTTCCAGATACAGAACATGCAGGCGATTGTCGTCGTTCGCCACTGCGAGCAATCCTAATGCCTACTGTCACTTTCGAATATTCGATTCTCCCCGGCTGCGTGTAATTTTTATTCCTAATTCGATCCGCGATATATTAAACGCGTAAACTGCTGCGGGTAGAATGTGCCTGATAACAAGAATAAAATACTCGATATGAGTAAATAACGGCATATTAAGAGGTGAATGAAATAATAAACTTCCTTTATTCATAATCCCTTGATTATTTGTTTTTCATTGGTGTCGGTTGGACGTTTCAATAGGATTTGGAGGGTCAAAAGAGGCGAAGAGGAGAGCCGAATTGTATGTACAAGGGCAGATATAGCAATTGTATGTTCAATAATGCCGCACACCGATGGATATTTAAATCCGAATTTGACGCTACGACAATGATGAACGGAGGTGAAAAGAAGTACCTGTCAACAGCTCGCGGGGGTTGAAGGAGCGCTTTTCGACGCGGAAATCAACACTTGGCAGATTTATATTAGATTCCAACGGCGGTATTCACAGTCGTGCGAATTGTAATATTTGCCGTGTCTGATTAAAAGTGTAGTCGATCGCAGTCGATTCGTACTCGCGGATCGTAACTCGATCGCTCGAGACGAGTCGGGCCGAATATTCAGCAAGTTTCGATTGTTTGGCAAACGACAACAGAGACTATGAAAGCCGACCTAAATTTCGACTCGGGCACCTCCTTATTCTCGGCGGGCTCGTCAAATAATCGCTCGAATCGGAAATGTCCCGCGTAATAAATGATTCGGCATGCCTCGAAATACACTTGACGTACCGCTGCCCGCGTCGCGGCGCCCTGCTTTCTCCGTCCTAGCTTTCCGAGGAACATTCAGCTCCCGGCTGTTCCGAATACCTCGTCCAGCGGCGCTGCCGCACTGGCATCGATACTCGCGTAGATACGACTCGACCGCGGCAGATCGACGCGCGGCGATGATCGCGCGATGCCGACGAGAGCCCGACGAAATATTTTCCGGACCCACCGCGAAGCGATCCCACGCGAGTCCCACTTAGGGTTGCCAACTTGTCTTGTCCAGTGTCCGGTTAACAAATCAAACCGGGCGTCATATGTCCGATTTTCAAGTTATATTCAATCAATGGAATGAGAGTCCAAATTTTAGCAACATTTCTCCGTTTCTCAAGCGTTTCTACAAACGACCGAGCGCCACGAAAAGCCATCCAGTAGATGATCTGCCGATCCATCATTCCATATATATTAAAAAAAGTAATAGTTTATTATTTTATCCATTATTTATATCAAATCTTGTTTATGAAATTGTTTGGAAATTAATATTGCAAATAAATTCTTGTCGTATTTTGTATTTAATATAACGTTATGATTATTATTTCTGTCCGGTTTGGGTTTGTTACTAAAGGAGAAATGTCCGGTAATTTTTACTTTTGGATTTGGCAACCCTAGTCCCACCACGGACTTGCCACATAAAGATCGCTCTTTTAAGAGACATCTCTTTTGAAGCACGAATCTTGCGATGATATCAAAAATCCTTGATATCAAAGAACTTTTTCTCTTCTTCCCGTTCGAATTTCCAACGTCGATAAGTAAATTATAATAAACAGATTATGAGGAAGGACAATGTTTCATCCACTCCCGTTTATGCACTCATATTAATTATTTAATATCTGCTTATCATGCATACTGTAGCTGGCTGTAGCCGAAGGTCGCACAATTAACACGCATTATTCGTGGAAATCAAGAAAAGAATAAATGCAGGCAGAATGCGACGTGAATAAGTATAAAATAATTTTCTCAACGCGAGTTGTTGTGCAAGTTCTCAACGCGAGAAAGGACTATTTGTAGCATGAAATGAAGAATAGCGTGCAAAATATTACATCCCGAGATCCTCAATTGACCCCACGAGCTCGAAGGAATTTGCAGGGCGCAAATGAAGAACTGAACTTGCGCCTCACGCGAAGGCACGTGTTTTCGGCGAGGCAATTAATAATTTAATTAAAACGTGCCGGGCGATTCACGGTAATTTATGAGTTTGCTAACCAGCGTCGCTAATGTTCCGCGCGAGCGCGCGCAATCTGTTTATTCATACATAAACAAAAAAGAAAAAAAGAAAAAAGAAACAGGAAAAAAGGAGAAAATTAGCACGCGGAAAATGAATTCGCGATCGCGCGTTGTGCGCACGCCGTTCTCCACCGCCGTGAAATTATTATCCGCCCGGGCCGCGTAAATGGCACCATCGCAACGAGGAACATTAACGTCCCTTAAATCGCATTTTCAGCGATCTAGCGCCACCCAATCCCGGAAAGGAAAAATGGAAGGTGAACTCCCCGAGAGACGTGCTAACAAGGCGCGAGCGGGCGGGGCGTGAACGAGAACGAGTCTCTTAACGAGATCAGCTCCGTGGAAGTACGCGGTGATGCGGAGATTCGCGAGGTATCCGTCCCGAGAATGACGAGAGAGGAACCCTTTGACACTCGGCGCTGCTAACTAGAGGAAAGGAGAAAGATAGCGGCGCGGAAGGTGGGTGGACGGTGGAGCGAGAAAGAGAACGAGAAATAGCGAGCGAGAGGGAGAGAGAGAGAGAGAGAGAGAGGGAGAGGGAGAGGGAGAGGGAGAGGGAGAGAGAGAGAGAGAGAGAGAGAGAGAGAGAGAGAGAGAGAGAGAGAGGACGCACGACGAGAGGGGAATGCCGCGAGGCTGCTGCGTCTTGGAAGACTTCCTCGAGCTCATTACGCCGACAATAATTAACGTTGCATAAAGTGTCGTTATGGAAATAACCGAGGAACCGAGCAGAACGGATGAAAGGGATGAAGACATGGCCGTAGGAGGACGGAGGGAGGTGGGGCCGGGGGCAGCAGCGGGAGAAGAGGAAGCGAGCCGCGAGAAGTAACGGAAAAAGACGGCGGCGGGCAGGAGGGAGGAGGAAGGGTGGGGTAAAACACCCCCACACACACACACACACACACACACACACTCACATACACACACGCG
This sequence comes from Harpegnathos saltator, assembly GCF_003227715.2. NCBI lineage: Eukaryota > Metazoa > Arthropoda > Insecta > Hymenoptera > Formicidae > Harpegnathos > Harpegnathos saltator. The sequence goes on along the minus strand of NW_020229954.1, from coordinate 319,220 downwards.
CACACAACTATCCGACGTGTTCCGCGCCGATGGAAAATGTTTCTATTGATAGCCCGCGCCGCGCATCGCGGGATATCGCGTTGCCAGCCTGTCCTCCTCCACCGGCTGGCTGGCTGGCTGGCTGCTGGCTGGCTGGCTGGCTGGCTGGCTGGCTGACTCTGGCTCTCTCTCCTCGCTCCTCCCGGGAAATATAATTCAACCGTCCTTCGTCCTGAAAGCGGGGCCGAGCTGTGAGAGGCGGCCGGGACGGACGGACGGATGGACGGACGGACGGACGGACGGACGGACGGACCGACGGAGGCGACAGCGGGGGCGGTGGTGGCGCTTCGCGCTGAATGTCCAATTATTATATCACGAAATATCTGCTAGAAAATTGGATAATGCAACTCGTCGCGGGGCCCCGTCGGCGAGAAAGCCAGCAGGCGAGGGGCGGCGGGGAGGGGGGCGGGGGAGGCGGAGGGCGGCGACGGAGGCGGCGGATAAAAGAGGAAGAAAATCCCCGAGGGCGCGCGAGGAGGAGGCGAGGGAGGAAGAGATCGGCACAAGGAGCCTATGAGGGGGGAGGAAGGGGGGGCGAAGGGCGGGGGAAGGAGGGCGAGAGGGTGGCGGCAACAGCCCCAGCCTCGCTCGGGAAATGCAGCCACCTCATCACGCACGCCATATAACTGTCTACGTGGAAGAAACGAAACCGCGCTGGCAGAAAACGCCAGTCAACGGCAGCCAGTATGCGGAAACCGCGACGAAATGACACTCGTGCTGGCGCTAATTGGGCCCTCGAGGTGACGCCATCAAGAGGGATGCTCTTCCACCCTCGGAGTGTGCCCCGCTACCCCTCGCTCCGTCCAACCGCTCGCCGCCGCCTTCCTGCTTGCCCTCTCCCCCTGGCCCCGCTGCCCTTCCTCCCCCGGCAACCTCTTTCCGCCTCTTGCTCCTCTTTCTTCTTCTCCTCCTCCTCCTCCTTCTCCTCCTCCGCCCCCTTCTCTTCCTCCTCCTCCTCCTCCTCTTGCTCTCCATACATCGCGAATCGACGCGGTAGACGCGTAGAAGGTTCTTGAGGATCGGTAAACCGCCGAGAGACGAAGAAAGGCGCAAACGAATGGAGAACTGATCTTTCCCGGCTCTTTTGTTCAGCCCCGATTTTTTTCGGAATCGACCCAAGTGCGCGCGCGCGCGCGCGCGAGAGAGAGAGAGAGAGAGAGAGAGAATGGCTATAGCGCTTATCTCGGGATCGAGCCTCGTATCTCTTTTCGCGCTCATCACGCGCGCGACGCGACGTTACTTGGCGCGTAATTGGCCTTGATTTAACTTCCGATCGGTTGGATCGCGTCAGAGCGCAGTCACTCCGCGAGACGACGGACGGCTGGAGGAAGCGCGAGGCTCGCGTCGAGCCTCCTCGCGAGCTTATTCCGCCGCGATCGGGGCGGTACTCGCTTTATTTACTTCCGATCCTCTTCTCGCTAGCTCGCCCCGCGAAAAGTATTGTCGCCGAGGTATTGCCGTCGCGCATGCCACCGCGTACGATATTCGCAGACGGAGGGAGGAAATGGGCTCACGAGATCGCTCGTGCATATAAATGTTCGCGTATGAAACGAACGATGCGCGCGCGCGCGAGCAGGAGGACAAATGGCGCGCAACTCGCATAAAATTAATTTCGCAGAGTTGAAGGATCACGCGCGACAGTGTGTGAAATTGTGCGTGAGCAGCACACGTTTCACCGCGCGCACGTGTGAGGAAAATGCAAAATTAACGCGAAAGCTGAAGCCTGCCTCCCCGTCGAAGCTCCACGACTTCCGCCGCGTCATCCAAGGGCCTCCTTCGCGACTCTCGTGTCTTCCCTCTTTCTGCGAGGAAACAAAAGGAAACGAAATCTGTGTCACAACACTCACCGATCACGCGATGCTCGTGTCCCGGCCCCGGTCGGTGCGCCGCAACAAGTCGTGGGACTCGTCTGAAACAATAGAGAGAAATCGCGTAAGAAGAAAGTAACGATCGCCTGGAGCTTCCACACGCGCGACGGTGTGTCGTGCGAGGAAAACGGAGGCGGGCGAAAGGCACTGGAAAGGGGCACGGCAGCGAGGGGGAGAAGAGGGGGGAAGGGGGCAGGGCTCAGATCAAGCATCACGCCGGGTATTAAGAGAAATTATCCGCGTTATGCCTCGATCGTATCTTTTATGAAGTTTCGCGGGCGACCGCGACGCCGACATCGAACGACGACGAGGCGACGAAACGGCAAGAAACGGCCCGGCAACGACGACGACGACGACGGGGACGGAAGCTCGTTGAATTTATATTCGCCGCCACGCCGATGTATATATATATATATATATATATATAGGCGGTATACATATATATTTTATTGCGATATTCATACCGTTTACAAAGACGTCTCGCCGAACTACCTCGTTAAATATTTTACGGTGCGATCGAGCCGCACCCTCTACGACGTCAGAAACGGCGGCGGCGGCGGCGGCGGCGGGCATGAATGAAACCGAAATGCGCGCCCGCAACACAAAGACGCACGCGGTCCCTCCAAGACAAGCCGCGATAATACGGAGATAAACGGCTCGCGGTTACCTCCGTCGTGTATCCGACACTCGGCGAGGTGCAATACGCGCCCGCTGAGATTCGCGAGATTGCGCTCGCACTTTGCGCTCGAGGGTGCAAAAATTCCACGTGCAAGCGGAAGCGCGGCTGTTACGCGGAGGAAGCGATAAACTTTACGGTGGAATGATAACAGCCGATAAAAATTGACAGTTCATACGAAACGCGTCAGACCTGCGCGGTTATTCGTTGACTTGTTGGAGACTGAACCGCGTTGCGTCACTGAACGGTACTTTAGTGATCTCCGAAAAGGTACTGTAAGTAAATTAAGAGCTTTGCACAGATTAGCAAGGTATAACACAACCCAAATACCAAATACCAAATAACTAAGCTCTTCTACAAAGCCAACTTCTGTATCGTGCTTAGCATTGTTAATTTATTTTCACGACGACGTTTCACTCCGTCATTAATTCTGGACACTCGTCTCGCATCTTCGAAACGACGTATATTTCACGCAAAAAAAAAAGTAATTTCAAAGCAAGCGGAATCATCTAAATTTTAGAGGATTTTATTCTTACATATGGCCTCAAGAGGATTCCTCTAAAATTAAGAGGAAAATATTATAAACATATTATTATTAAAATTAGAGGGATTGCAAGATTAGAGGGGAATGTAAATCTTATTGATTTTAATATAAATTTCCTCTTACATGCAGATTATTTAATCTTTTTTAAGGGGATTATTATTTATTCTTAGTGTACTTTATTCTTACTGGTTATACTGGTCAATTTGAAAAAATTATTGTAATGCATAGCGAAAAGTAATACATATATATATAGATGTACTTCTGGCTCCAGTTTTACAATAAGTAGGCACGAATGAAATAAGATCATCATAACAAATAAATTTCCAATCAGTTTTGTTATGACTAAATTATCTTCGTTACATGTTACAGCAAGATACATATCCTTTTCAAAAAGTGTTCCCATGAGAAAAAGTGGACCCATGATTGAACAAAAGAAGCCGACATTCAAATCAACATATTCCTCTTCATATAAGAGGAAATTAATTGATATAAGAGGAAATCCTCTTGAAATAAGAGAAAAACAAAATAATATCTAATAAATTTTAGACGAATTGGTCACTTTAATCGCTTTATGGAAAGAAGAATCCTTTTTCTATAAAACACTTCGCTCGGACTACGAGACAATGGGAAAAATCATTTTACAAATAGAATACTTTTTATGAGTGTTAACTTTCCTTTTCTCAACGTATGCCCGTTTTTTCTCGAGTCCGATCCACGTCATCGTGATCTCTCGCGGCAAACTTGCATTCTTCGAGTTCCCCTTGTCGGTCAGCGTCGCGCGTGTCGTAAACCGGACAAACAATAATTGCGCCGGCCAAAGTGCAGGCAGACCGACCGAACGGGGGATAGCGGGAATATAGCGGAGGCAGGGCGGCAGAAAGGGCGGCCGCGAGAGCCGGGGAAGTCTCCCGCGAATAAAGTTTAGCCATTTGCAAGGATGAAAACTTTTATTACGCCGTTATGAAGACGCATCATGCCACGGAAAACAGTTTTAATGTCTCTTTTCGCACTCTCTCTCTCTCTCTCTCTCTCTCTCTCTCTCTCTCTCTCGGAATTCCACGGCGTTCCGCGTTCCGATGCCGTAAGTTACGAGGAAGTCGCATTGTTCTCAACTCGCACGTCCCCACCGTCTACAACGAGCGCATCATCGACGAGGGAAAATCCTCAACGACGCCGACGGAGTGCTGCCGTAAGAGGGAGCGCGGCTTGGAGCACAGTCGGTGCAAAGTTAATTTTTAAAAGCGCGTCCTCGCGCGGACGGCAGAAAGTCGCATTCGCCCACTCGCGTGGATACCGCTCGAGGTGTCCGCTGGCACGTCGGTGTGAGCATTCTACGGCGGTGAAGTATTAGAGCATAGTCGAAATAAATGGCCGGACGTCGCAGGCGGGCATTCATAAACTCGCCGGCGACTAGAGTATAGTAGTGTGTCCTGCTCTAGTGCCTTTTGGAATTTCGATTGAGGAGTCCGCGCTCGAGGGCGCGCGAGCGCGAGCACGCGAATGAGAGGGATGAGGGAGGAAGAGAAAGAGAGAGAGAGAGAGAGAGAGAGAGAGAGAGAGAGAGAAAGAGGAAAAGGGATGTCTAGGTGCGCTGGCGATCCGAGAGGGAAAATGAGGCACGAACGGAAAAGGAAAGAATAGACACGCGAGCGAGCGAGCGAGCGAGCGAGCGAAAGAGTGCGACGGAGGCAGCGGATGGATCGGTTGTAACTGCGGGGGCAAGGGGGCGGGCAAGGGGAGGGAAGCTTCTTTCATGTCAGGATGGTGAGCGATCGACCGAATCGCAGGTGAGTGCCTGCGACCGCGTAGGATTATTTATATAAACGCCGAGTCACCGGTTATTAATGAGAGATACCGCCTCCCTCTGTCGGTGGCTATCGACGAGTTCCCTCGAAGCATCCCCGAGGCAATGCCGGGCTTACATGTCGACGAGTCGGGGTCACCGAGAAGGTGTCGATCGATCGATATTCTCTACCGAAAGACTCTTCCCCTCCTCCTCCCCTCGCCCTCTCCCGGAGCCCTCCCGGAAACGCTTCACTGGGCTTTCGGGGCTGGGGAAGGAGACGCGGTGAAAGGGGCAGAGGAGCGGGCGATAATAGTAATTAGATTCTTGTTTGCACTTCCCTCTGAATCCGAGGTGCGACATTGTGTCTCGGAGGAATTCCCTAAAGAGGGATTCGACGGTGTTTCTTCAAACATCTGGCGGATGTTCGGTATGCTCGGGGAGGGGATATGTCTCTCTCTCTCTCTCTCTCTCTTGTTTTCTCTTTCCCTTTCTGTTTATATACATCTTAATTTTTAATAAGGGTATTTACACGCGAAATTATTTACCGCCATATTTAATTTGCGAGTTCTGCGGGACCATTCAGCATTCAACTATTCATCCAGTGCGATCCCTTGATTGTGTTCCGTGGGGTCCTGTATAATCCTTACAATAGTACGAATCAATAATTCAAGTCAATTGAAAGATTGAATTTTACGCGTTACGTGAATCAATTATTCAGGACCGCCGCGGTGGTTACGCGTTAATGAGATGCTTTTTTCCCGCGGACATCGCCCTGGCAGCGTGTCGCGGCGTCGATTATAATGTACTTTTGCGCGTTAAAAATTTCCACACACTTCGCTCGGCGACATGCAGGGAAACGCGCAGGGAAAGCGCGGTCATTAAACGAAAGCAAAATCAGCGACTCACGTTCCGCGCTGCCGCGGAGCGGCGCGACGATTTTCATTTGGCGCGCGCGCCAAATCGCACGTTACGCGCCAAGAACGTCGTCACAATGACAGCGAGTTCCTTCACATTTCGCCGACGTCAGTCGCGTGTCAGCCCTTTCGCAGTGGGTGTACCTTCTAATCGAGCTCACGGAAGTTTCAATGTGCAACAGAGCCGACACTAACCAGGCGGGGGGTAGGAAATTCGTTCCGCTTGTGACTCGTTTTTCATTCGCATTGTAGGTTCTCTTTGTAGCCGCAAGAGATCGCAAAGATCCGACATGGACTTGGTCAGCACACCTGCGCCTTGGCTTCCTTCGAGCCATTGATGGGGTGAAATATGAAGGTCTCCGAAGATGTAGCGGAACGAAGAACGGCACCTGGATTTGGCGATCGCTCTCAATGAAAGGACCCTCGATCGAGGGTTAGAAATGGAGGACAGACCGGTTGCTTCTGTCTTCTTTATTCTTCGAAACCATCGGAGCAAGTAATCTGTCTCAGGGGACTCCCGGTGACTTTTGCGAAAAACAAGCTGCGCGCGGTTGGCCATCCCCCAGAAGTGATCCCCTTGTCTTAAGGATGAGGGCTTCGACCTCCACAAATCTCTGGTTGTATATTTGAAAAATTTGTATTAAATATCTTTCCCTCTCTTCTTCTTGGGAACAGATTTATGCAAATAATTTCTTTCTTCAAGTTTCCTCAAGTTCAACCAAGTATTCTCCGAGTGTTGGAGACAAATTTATCTAAAGAGATTTTCATCTGTTGTAGACAAACAGATTTACATCCACCCTCCGGCCCTCTCTCTCTCTCTCTCTGAACATTTAGCAGTGATTTCCGACATCTCGCAAATTCTCCATCCTGCAATTCTCTTCGTGTAACGTACAACGCGACGAGTGCAACATCGCGGGGCAACCATCGGCTGTTCTCCGAGCGTATCCGTGACTCGTGTCGCTCGTCGTAGTCCGAGCAATTTTCGGGGGTGGGTACGATCGCCACCGTGACCGGCGGAGGAGGGAGAGAGGGATGGAGGGAGGTTAAAAAGGAATCGTAGGGGTTTGCCGTGGAGCCGGGGAACGGAGAACCAGGTGTCACGGGGCAGCCATACAAAGAAGTGATGGATGTCTGGCGCGGCAACCCTCGTAACGTGTCATGGCCTCGACACCTCAGGTGTCACTCCAGGTCCATGCCTCGTTATCTCGCCGATAGGAAAAAATAAAGCCGATTCTTTCTCCGCCCCGCATAAAGCCGGTGTATCGTGCGCGCCGAGAGAAATATATGCCCCTCCCCTCCCTTCCCCTCATTTATATGCAAATTATACGATTTCACGCACTTCGACGCCGTTTACGCGTCGGAGTTATTCGACGCCACGCATTTAGGTGCGCGAGCGTGAACGTTAATAACCGACTCGGGACTCGTAACCTGTCGTAAGTCTCGCGAGTGTTGATTCGCAACCTCTAATAACGCGGCCCGCCGGCCGCAAGTCCCAGCTTGAAGCTGCCGACACCTTCTCCTCGCTTCTGTCTAGTCCTGGCTTATTGTGCCGAAATTCAAATCTCTATCAATGCTTCTGGATACCACAAAGCCGCTGCTTGCCCACACGCAAGCTCTCCCTCCTTTTGATCGCCAGACCCCATCGAAACATTAATGCGAGACGATGATATACAAATTATTAAAAAGAAATTCTCGTTGTATTGCATTCAACCGGTTAATTGTTACCGGATTATTGTTATTAATTGTTGTTAATTGCGATTAACATGCGTCAATTGAAATTGAGAATAAAGAGATTATAAAATGTCGAAGGACAATTCCGAATGTCCATTTTTTCTAAATCTCGAGGCCTCAATATGGCAAAAAAAAAACAGGAGAAAAAACGGTAATAAGCAAGCATTAATGATGCGATTAATGAAGGGGTCGAGAGATCGACTCGGCTTCGAGACGCGATATCGCACGTGCGAACTCTCACTTTCGCACCTCGGGGTAATCCCTTCGTCAGGTTGATTCGCGTTTCGTCAAAGCCGAATGCGATTTCGCATGGCGCAGCTTCCTAGGCAACGTGAGAAAACTGAATGGCCGAGTTGTAATGCTCCGCGGCCGAGGTGGATCTTTGTGTACCCGGACCTCGCCTCTCTCTCTCTCTCTCTCTCTCTCTCTCTCTCTCTCTCTCTCTCTCTCTCTCTCTCTCTCTCTCTCTCTCCTGGCCGACGAGAAGCACTCGAGAGAGAAAGAGAGAGAGAGAGAGAGAGAGAGAGAGCGAGCGAGGACGCCATTGACGCGTGTTTCTTAGCACCTGGCGAATCCAAAACACACTTCTCGAAGTGAACGCTCGCTTTCGTTCTCGTTCTCTTAACACGGGACCTTCCGCACCATTGTCGAGCCACGCGCCCAAAGAAATGCGAAGGAGATTAAAACGCATTCGAAGCGTTCCTCTCGGCCGACGACTCGACCGCAGGTCCTCATGACGGCCGCGGGTCGTCGTGCCGGGGTAATCGCGTCGCATCGTCGATGCAAATAACATGACGGTGATTACGACGGTAACAGGGAGAGTCGCGGTGAACAACGGCGGCAAGACGAAAACGGGAAGATCCTTCGCTGCAAAGCCGAGTGTGTTATTTCGACACGCACAAGCGTGTAATTAACGCTCAAGCTTCTTTCCACGTTTCTCGTCGCCTGAAGTCACGTCGCTGCACGTCATTTCACACGTCTAAGCGCATTTGTAGTGTTCTCGCGACGTGAGCGGAGTCCGAGCAGCCCCGAGGCAACGAATTGACATTACATTGATATTATTGCGTTATCAATACGCGCTTCGAACGTTGACAAGGGAACAATCGGGTACGATTAACGCGATTAATCGAAGTATTTTTCATTTAAATATAATTAATAATTAATCCCTTTCGGACATTGCGTCTTGGCGAGTGTCGACCACGCTTGCGTCGCTAATGGCAAATCTGAGAATTAACTCTTAATCCGGTTGTTTTGTTTAAACGTTTACAACGAGACGCTCTGAAGTGGAAGTCTTCGAGATTTGTACAAATCGCGTGTAAATTGAGTCACAGTGTACGTTTCCGTTCGTTTCGAGTGTGAACTGAACAGATGCACGGAGTTGCACGAGTCCGCCAATTAAATGCCAACGCAAGCGGTTAATTACATTTGATAAATTGCTGTCGGAGCCAATAGAGAGAGGCGATGAAACGAAATAAAAGGTACACGCCTTCCGGAATTACGTTTGTTTATCGCGTCTTTAATATTTTTTTCGGTCTTTCCCGAATGAAAGAGCAGATTTTTAGAACTATTCATTCTGTAGCAATATTATTCGTTAATTTCTAGTTGAGAAAAAAAATCAACATATATATTTGTTCGGCGACTCTCAACGATTTCCTCTCTGCTTTCGACGCGCAAATACCGTTTAAATATCTTTTCTCAACTTATCGCATCTTTCATTTCTGTTTCGACTTTTTTTCTTAATTTATCGCATCCCCCACACTAAAAGAAAAAGTATTCTGTTTGTAAAGTAATTTTTCTCATAGTCTCATATTCTAAACGAAGCCTTTTTTTTACAGGAAAAGGATTCCTCTTTCGATAAAGTGACTAAAGTGAACCATTCATCTAAAATTTATTAGATATTCTATTTTCCTCTGATTTCAAGAGGATTTCCTCTTATATCGAGAAGAACGCTTCTCAGTTTTTACTCTTCCATCTACAGAGACACTCTCTCTATGCATATGACGATCGTCGCCGCATTTGTTTTATGGACAGCGTCTAAAGCAAAGGAGAAAAGAAGAGAGATCGTTATTTAGTTTATGCTGTTTTTCCCGATTGTTTCGTCATAAACGATGTTCAAGAATTTTTGGAGAAAATCAACTTAAAGACATATTGGCCCATAATTCAGTGTAAGTAAATATATCCATTTATCGTATCGCACTGCACACTACATTAAAGGCTATTCAGAGTACTTAAAATTACAAATTTATGTTTCTCCTACTCTTTCAGCAGAAAGTCAAAAAAATTGAACTAGAATTTCTCTCGGACAGTTTCACAATAATTTTCTCTTCTTTCCTTATAAAAAAACGTGTGAAGCAAGAATAAAGTACAGTAAGAATAAATAATAATTCTCTTAAAAAAAGATTAAATAATCTGCGTATAAAAGGAAATTTATGTTAATACATATTTGCATTGTCAATTGTAAATATTTGCATGTCAATAAGATTTGCATTATATAACATATAATTCTTTTAACTTTAAAAATTATATATTCGTAATTTTTTGCTCTTAATTTTAGAGGAATCCTCTTGAGGCCATATATTACAATAGTATAAGAGTAAAATCCTCTAAAATTTAGATGATCCCGCTTGTTCTGAAATTACTTTTTTTGGAGTATATCCGAATCTCGCGCTCTCTTGTGCAGTCGAAATCGACACGACGCGAAGTTGCAGATGCGTGAAGGCGACAGCGCGCGTCGCGTCGGTGAGAATTATTCGTATATCTTAATCTCACGTGACGCACCCTCCGCTCTCCCCCCCCCGCTGGCCAACCGTCGTCAGGAGAAACGCGGTCGAGGCGGGTGTCGTCGGCAACGACGCGCGCGTGATTCGCGTAAGGAAAGATTTTCCTCCTTCGCACGGTCCGGTGGCTTCTTTTTCGTTGGGATAGGTCCTGTCCGGGGCACCTCATTTCCTTTCGAGTTGTCGGCAGGGGATTCGGTTCTACAGCGCGACAATTCTTCCTCTCTCCTCCGCGCCCGACTCCAACCCGCGTACCCGGCCCGACAATGGATCGCCGGTCCAGCGCGTAAAGAAACCTAGCCCGGGGGCGGGCGACGGGCGGGGAGCGGCGCGCGAGGGGACCAAAGTTTATTATGTTCCGGCAAAGTTGGCCCAACAATGAGAGCAATAAGCAGCGCGATATAAAGAGGAGCAAATGATAAAAAATGAAACCGATCGGCGGCGGGTAACGGGCAGATAACGCGGCGCGTGACGAAGGTGCGCGTGCATGAATATATATAATTACGACACGCGGGCGCGGATCGATCCGCCGAAACCCCAAAGAAGGACGAGCGAGTTGAGGCTCGCCGCGCGAGGACCTTGCGGGCGCACGTTTGTTCATTGGTTAAGCGAGGCCAGTTATTAATTGCCCGCTTGACGAAAAGCTTGACGACGTCGCGAGAGAATGGGCGATCAATGCGGAATTCCGAGAATAAGGGACGACCTGAAAGGACGACGGAGAAGAGATAAAGGTTGCGGACTACTGACCGGAGCAAATGGCAGGGATTTTCTCGAGTGCATAAAAAATGCCATTCATTCTCGCCGCAAGACCGCCGAAATCGCCATTCAGGAAAGGTGTCAACGTGAGGAATCGTGCCGTTACGAATGACCGCGAGAAGGCAATAAGGTGCAGGAGCTTAAGGGTAAAGGACGGAAGTTAAAGGCCGTTTTCTAAAGAATTCCTCTTCCGAATGGAATAATATCCTAATCTACATCTACAATATTTACAATTGGATTACTCAATATTACAGCGATTTTGAGGGACCCCGCCGGTTATTATGCTCAACTTTGCCAAAAGCTGTGTCAAAGTCAGGTAGCAAAGAACATACCAGAGCATCTCTCCAAGAGCGAAGCCGAGGTCGAATAATGGTCGACAATGCGGTCGACAGCCACGCGACACGACGTCGTGAGGTCTCCGATTGTCTCGCGAAATCGCCGCGAAGAAAGACGCCGATCGAGAACGGCCTCGCAACGGCGGTGGCGCCGTTGCGGGGAATGAGAGCTCGCGCGACACAGTGCGGATCGCGGCGGGATTAAAAAGTAAAGCGTAAGTGACAACATCGAATCCGGAAAGGGGGATGAAAACGAGCTGCCACCACCCGGGCGCGGGGTGTAGGGTGGTGGATGAGAGTGACCTTGACAAAACATCGCGGCCACGGAGCGAAGCCGTTGAGCCACGAGAACAAAGAGATTCTGTCGTCCTTTGTCAGACGGTGTTCCCATCTCTGTCTGCCCGCCGCTCCTCTCTCCCTCTCTCCCTCTCTCCCTCTCTCCCTCTCTCTCTCTCTCTCACCCTCCAGACTTTTATCTCCTTCCCCTTTCTCTTTCACTTACTTTTATCTACGTCTGTTCGCCACTGTTCGGATTATTACGTCGTCGCTTTCACTGTCTACCGGCTGTTATTTGCGGTCGGTTCATACGTCGCTCCTCGATGACGCGCGCTCGCTCTCAGCACATCCGGCCGAGATGACACGAGCTCCAAATGTACCGTGACGGAGTTTTGGTATTCGCTTTGGAACCTCACAAACACCGTCGAACTTGGAGAACGCGTTATGCTCTTTAGCACATTTCAACAGAATGACGCAAGTTCCGAGTATGACGTGACGGAATTCTGGTTTCCGTCTTAACCTTAACAAATGATCGAACCGCAGGAACACGATGCTATGCAGGACATCTTCCTTTGATCCCACAACAATGATTATTTACTATCGTTTTCCTCACGCTGGGGCTTAAAGAAGAACCCGCTGAGAGTCTCCTCTCTGCGGGCTCTCTACAGGATTCGCGTAGTATAAATATTTCCAATAAATATTTCGAATCCTTTGTTATGTACGTTAATAATCGCGGCCTGTGTTTAACTTTTTATTCTCAACATCAGCAAACAGTTTTAATTATGTAACTTTGTAACTGTAGGGCGATAAGCAAATATTAAATAATAAAGTTTCACTCGATAAGTGTGTGTAATCAATAAATCAACAGAAAATAAACTTCTCTTAATCGTGTTAAACGTTAATCCTGTTAAACGTTACTTTTTATCGGCGTTGGGAATTTCCTGAAATACCTGAAATAAGGAATGAGGACTGACCAAAAGAACGAGAAGAAAAGAGTTGTCAGGGCAAGTGTGGTCAGAAGATGATTTATGATTTACACTGAGATCGGGTGAAACAACAAGGCTGAACAAAGAGGCAAAGAAGGTGTCGGCAGGCAGATTTTCAAGTTGGGACTTGGGGTCCAAGGTGCATATTGTTAGCGGCACAAGTCGGCACTTCAGAGACTTTCGAGCCGTAGCGCCAAACAGTGCAGAACCCAGGTGTGCATAATCTGTTTTTCCCAGGTAACGCAAGTGGCGTCCTTTCAGGATTTATTCCTTTTGACAAAGAACCTCGTGAGTTATTGGAATCAAGGACGTCGACACGTGCGATTCTTACGGTAGAAGCACTCGAAATCCTGCAAATCGCACACATCTCAAATACCCGAAATAAATATCTCACTGTAGCGGAAATGACGGACAGGAGGCGTTAAAGCAGACACCAAATATCGACTCGTCGTCGCGACAGATTCCGCGCTATCTTCGCGGAATGTGAAACACACGGAGCGCATTGAACGCGCGAGCACGATGGAGTGTCGGAGAATTGACATCGCCGGAACCGGCCTAACCTTTCCGCCGTTGGTCTTTCGGGGAAGGTGACCTTTAACAAGGTTCGCACACTGACCCCTTAATATCACCGGGCGTCGCTCGCATTTTAATTCGACGCGGCGGTTAATCAAGCCAAAGTTCACAATCGTAACGAAACGCACGAGCGCGCGCGATACGGGCAGTCCCCGATAAGAAAAAGCGCCGGTCAGTCTCGTCGCTCGTGAGAGCACACTTCTGCGGAAGAGCAGATCCTGCGGAAGGAGAGAATGGCGGAGATGCTAAGGACGTGAAGACACGCCAGAGCTGTCGATATCAGGACGACGACGACGACGACGACGACGACTATACAACATCGGACGACGGACGAAGAGACAAGAGAGAAAGAGAGAGAGAGAGAGAGAGAGAGAGAGATGGAGTGCGAGGGGTTGGAGAGATGGACGGACGGACAGACGACGGGAATAGAGAGGAGAGACAACAGAGTTGAACAAGTTGGAAAAACACTTAAGCGGGCAGCTAATGCTTTTACCGCGACCCTTGATTCCACCCTCGCTTGATTTTCGGCGACAAATCAAGGCGCTTGTCCCGCCGGGAACGGTAAATACGTTTTCGACGCCCCCGCGTGAAATAATGCGCGCGTGCACGCGCGCTCACGCACGCACGCACGCACGCACGCACGCAGGCAAGCAGGCAGGCACGCGTGGCGTAGCGCACAGCGCGCTCCGCACTTACGGAGCGACGGCGCGCGACAATACGCGCGCGAGAGCGAGCGCGGCGCCCAACGGAGGGTGAGAGACGAACCGAGTGGCGGAAGAATGGCACTTTATTAGTGTTTGCAAACGACGTTCCGCCGCGCCGACGTTCCCCGTCTTGGGCGATTTATCAGACGCTAGAGACAGCGGCGTTCCGTTTTCGCTAAAATGGCGGTATTCACGCGAAGAGGCTGTGCCAATTCGCGACGACAGAAAGAGAAAGAGGAGAGAGAGAGAGAGAGAGAGAGAGAGAGAGAGAATATCGGTACGGTGAATCCGCGGTAAATATCGACCATGCGGCGCATTGTAGCGACGGAACACCATACTTGACAAAAAAAAGAAAATAACGCAAAGGAGACTATGCGAGTTTGCTTGGGTAAACCGCAGGCGAGTGAAATTGGAGAAAAGTCGGATCGGACCAACAAGCTGACGTAGCATTGACTGTACGATTTAGTCCACGCGGGAGAAAGACTGATCTTCAAAGTTATTAGGTGTTCCGGTTAGTTTCAAGGGCTTAATATAGATGGCTATATAGCTATAAATCTACTAGAAATATTTTGAAAGTTGGTACGCCATTTTAAAGCTTGGACATTTCTACAAATAATTTGACACATGGCATGTGCACTCGTCAATATAACCACACTTTTTGTGCGATTGGAAATGGAGCGTGATAAAGAGCATTTTCGACATTTACTGCTTTATTGTTTCGATTAGAAGAAAACGGCTGCTGAAGCCCACCGATTCATTTCAGAAACTTATTATTCTGGCTTTTCTCCATCGGTTAAAACATGCGAGTACTGGCGGGTATTGACGATTTCGATTTGAAAAACGAGAAACGTTCAGGTCAGCCAAGGTCACGGAATTCACATGTTGCCCTAAAAGTGGGAGAACGTTATAGTAAGCGATGGAGAATATTTTGAATGAAATATAATTTGACGTCTCTCAAAAGTAAACGTGTTTCTCTTGCGAAAGATCCCTCAAAACTAACCGGAACACCTAATAATTGTGAGAGATTAATGTTCCTTGACTCGTGTGATTTCCCGGTGCAAAGTTCGCTTCTGACGTGAATTTTGGTCAAAGCATAACAATGTTTATGATTTCGCAGGGGCATCGATTCCATGCCCCGATCGGTCTGAAAGACTGTCACGCGAGTTGGGGAAGGTTAACGAAACTAAACTGTAATTGTCTGATGTAGATGTTCTAAATATCAGAAAACTCATCCAACTAGAAAAAATAATTCTACCTGGCGGAAAATTTGAACAAGTCAAACGATAAATACAATCGATAATATCAATTTTGCGGCGTGTCACACGTTATCAAACTAAATATCGAGTCTCTCTAACACAAACTACAGACGCTAATGCTCTGCTGGGAGAATCGGCGCAGCTATCTTGCGACGTACAAGCCTGGAATAGAGTTGGTTTGCTTGCACTTGACCTGCTTCTACTGCATTTTTCTTTTCACAACGTCACCCGAATCGTCGTGTTAAACAATTTATTCGGCGAACCACGCGAGCGTCACCGACCAAGAAACAACTCACATCGTCTCGGAAGATTTCACACATTCCTGCTGTCGTGGTTCGCTGCGCTAATTGATTACGACGCGCATACGATCCCCGTGAAGTCGGAAATCGCAGAGACACGGACGCGCCTACGTACGATCTGCCAAACTTTCGCGTGGCTCGATACTTTGGTAATTGCTCGGCGCTTGCCGAGCGCGGATTGAGACTTTTTGTTCCGAAGAATCGATACCCAGCGCGAGGCTGTTGCCCGGGACAACAGTGACTCGCGAAACTTTCATACGCGGCCCGACGGTCTTGAGGTTTGGAAAATTCGATACCGCCCAACGTTAGGAATCCATTGTACCACACCTGCTCCTGCGTCGTCGTACTCGCGCGCACGAGAGAGAGCAGATAATCCAAATTCCCTGGCGAGATGTCGCAGAGAGGATGACGATGGACGTCGTCGCGCGTTCGACGAGCTGAAAAAATAATACCGCACAACGCGTGTGACCTGGCGATTGTGGAGCGAGCCGACGCTTGTTAATCCGATTTTCGGCGTACCGGCTAATTCCTAAAGCGATTCCGCCCCTAACAGATTTAGATTCGCCGAAAAAAACGGGTGAAAATCGTTACACGTCGGAGCGGGTGGGAGACGCGGAAAGAGAAAGAGAGAATCCTCTCTCTCTCTCTCTCTCTCTCTCTCTCTCTCTCTCTCTCTCTCTCTCTCTCTCTCTCTCTCTCTCTCTCTGTCTCTCTCTCTCTCTCTCTCTCTCTCTCTCTCTCTCTCTCTCTCTCTCTCTCTCTCTCTCTCTCTCTCTCTCTCTCTCTCCTCTTCTCTTCTCCTCTCTCCTCTCTCTCTCTCTTTCTCTCCTCTCTCTCTCTCTCTCTCTCTCTCTCTCTCTCCTCTCTTCTCTCTCTCTCTGCCTCTCTCTCTCTCTCCTCTCTCTCCTGTCCTCTCTCTCTCCCTCTCCTCTCGTCCTCTCCTCTTCTCTCGTCTCCTCCTGTCTC
This sequence comes from Harpegnathos saltator, assembly GCF_003227715.2. Taxonomy (NCBI): domain Eukaryota; kingdom Metazoa; phylum Arthropoda; class Insecta; order Hymenoptera; family Formicidae; genus Harpegnathos; species Harpegnathos saltator. The sequence continues at coordinate 302,734 of NW_020229954.1, read as the reverse complement.
CTCTCTCTCTCTCTCTCTCTCTCTGTTTCACTGTCCAGTTCTCGCTGAAAAAAACGTTGCTGAAAGGTCGCCGTCGCTCTCCCAGCGACATTTCGTAACGTATTGCCATCTTTTCTGCAACTATCGGCCGAAATTGGCCGCAAATTCCACCGTGGAATATCTCCGGGCCGACGCTCCCGTTGAAACAAAATGCCCGAGATTCGCGCTGTTCCGAGGTTTACCGCGGCAGCGACGGTGGCAGCACGTACCATTCCAGGAGGTGCGTCAACCCCGAGTTTCAGGTTAGCGAGAGCTGCTCTCCGTAGGCTCGAGCGGGAGGTAGGGCTGGCGAGGTAGGAGACGGGGTGGGCGAGAGGGAGGGCGACGGCGGCGGAAGAGCAGGAGGAGGACGAGGACGCGGAGGAGGAAGAGGAGGAGGAGGAGGAAGTGAAAGAGGAGGAGGAGGAGGTGGAGGATGGAGGCACTCCATCGCAGTCCGTCGCCTCGTCCAGAGGGTGGGAGTAGCCGGCGGCGGGGTGGTTTTGTCTTCCCTCATTCCCTTCCCCCGCGTACCCTCTTCGCCGCTTCGTCTTCCGAGCGCGCCTGCGCCCGCCGAGGCACCCCCGCACGAGCCACCCTCTTCCTGCGCCGGCCCGTTTACCCTTCTGGCCCCCCTGCCTGCCCCGCTGCTGCCCCCCCCCGTGTGTCCTCTCTCGCGCACCACCCCTCTATTGATTTTGTTACAAACCGGCTCCATCCCACTCTCTCTCTCTCTCTCTCTCTCTCTCTCTCTCTCTCTCTCTCTCTCTCTTCTCTCTCTCTCTTCTCTCTCTCTCTCTCTCTTTCTCCTTCTCCCCCCCTCTCTCTCTCCCTCCCTCCCTCCCTATCTCCTTCCTCACCACCCTTTCTCCCGCCGCGCCGGCCCGACATCATCATCCTCCTCGCCGACCCTCGCGAAGTCCGTTGGAGCGATACGCGCCGATGCGTGTGTAGGTTGATACAGAAACGTATATTGTTTATACATATTTCGCCGTCGGCGTCTATACGCGCGTCCTCGTCGTTCTCGCCGTCGTCCGCCAAACGACTGCGAATTCCGAACGCACACGGCGACAATACGCCGGCTATTGCGCGCGCGCGCGCGCATGCCAACGCGTCTCTCTTACGAGTGAGCGTAGCTGACAAAAGTGGATGAAGGTAGTGACCTGAAAATCGCCAAGCCGAAAGCGAGTGACGACTGCGATTCACTCGCCGTGAGTCGTCCAGCTCCGGACGGACATGGGAATTGGCGTTCTGTTTCAACGTCCCGAACGCGACGATAAGACAATCTGCTCCTCAACGTGAAAGCTTCGTAGTTTCACCGCACAACCGTGTGATCACAGCCGAGTTGAAATTTTCATCTTACTTTCCGCTTCAATTTCACGCTAATTTAATATTGTGAAGCCTCTATCAACCTCTGTTGATTGTGTGCAACTTGCAGCTTTGCCGAGAGCTCCTCTTGACCCCCATCGTGGACGTTCGTTTTAAAGCTCAGACCCGACGTCAGGGTCAATTCGATTGCTGCAAGTAAATCGATACGCTAATTGAAATTTTACCTTGAAAATTTAAACAAAAAATTTAAACAACGATAACATTTTATAGTTTCATAAAACCAGGAGCCGAAGGGATGAAATGAATCGGATTGCAGGAAAAAGAGTTCCATTCGTGCGAATTTAAAAAAAATGTCAAATTGACCCGAACGTCCGATGAGGATCAAAAACCTACGAATAAATGGCAAATTTTGCGTTCCCTGCCGTTTAGAGGCCATCGAGTAAAGGACTCCGGTTTCTGCATAAATTTCATCTGGAGCAGGATCGACAGATACCAGAGACAGCTCGGGTCGAAAACAGGGCGAAACTTGCGACTCGAGCTGTATCAAGCTCTTCCGATCGCACTTAAATCGCCAGGTTTGCCTGGAGATATCCTTTGAGGAACCTGCGAGTAACAGATTGCGCGTTTTCCAGCACTTGGAGCCGCCGAATAGTACTTTCGTTTCTACAGAAATGAAATCTCCGTTGGTCATCCGGGATCCCCAGGTGTCAGGTCGGTAATAGGACTCGAGATTTTCAACTTCACGCATGTAGCGCGATATTCGAGTGAAATGAGCATGAAAATTCGAACGAAGCCGCCGCTCGAGCGTCGCGGCGCGGCGCGGCAAGCAACGTCCGAGGGCGGAGCGGGGCGCTCGTAAACGCGAACATTCGCGACGGGACGAGAAGCCGGGCTATGCCGCTGTTAGCCCTTCGAGCCCTCGCCACTGGCCGAGGTCGGTACGTACGCGCGTAGCAAGCACGACGCATTCGTTTTTTCCGCGAGCTATTTCGCCCCGACTCCACGTGCACGCAGCCGACATTCGGTCGGCCACTCGATGGTCCCCCAACTGGTTCAAGTACCACGTGCTCTCGTGGTCGCCCTTGCGCTCACGTACGACCAAGGAGTACTCGATGGCATTTGCGGTGGATTTGGCGGTGCTCCGCGCCGCGGGAGCCCCACTTCTCTTCTGGCCGCCGGTAACCATGGGGTCCTCGCCTCCTCCTCGTCCTCCCTCTTTTTCCTCGGTACCTCTCACCACGCTCTCCTCCGTTTCCCCTCGCGCACGTTCGTTCGTACGTTCGTTCGCTCGTTCGTTCGTTCGTTCGCTCGTTCGTTCGTTCGTTCGTTCGTTCGTTCGCTCGCTCGCTCACTCGCTCGCTCGTTCGCTCGTTCGCTCGCTCACGCTCTCGAGTGGCCCCGTATGATACCCCCGTGATAATCTCCCGTCTATCGGGAGGGAGTCGCAAGCGCGCGCGCGGATTAAAAGGGTGCCTTTTACCCCGGGGTTCCGGCAGATCTACATTTCTTCTGCCTCTCTTTCCCGCTAAGCTCCGCCGACACTCGCGATTACATCGCGTCACGGGGAAAATACGATCGCGAGAGGAGTCGCGGCGAAATATCCTCCCCGCGGGCTCGCGCAAGCTCGTAAACGATCGATTTCGCGACAAAGAGAGAGAGGGGGAGAGAGAGAGAGAGAGAGAGAGGGAGGGAGAGAGAGAGAGAGAGAGAGAGAGAGAGGTGGTCGCGAGCGCGAGCGCGAGCGCGATCGTATCAGCGCGTCAGCCGAAAATCCGCAAACGCTCATAAACGACATTTATGTCGCTTTGCAGCAACAGCAACAGCGGCGGCGGCGGCGTAGAGAGTAATTACGAGAGGCTGAAATATTTGGGATCGACATCTGCCGACTTCGTCTCTGTGTGAAGGAAGCCCGGCTTGGTCCGTTAAGCCGGCTCCCGCGTAAGTCAGGCGTGCGAGAACACTCGAGGGCCTTGTTCCGCGGAATTGCCGGCGAATCTCGCGGCGATATATTGCGTCGCCCGCGCGGGAATAAATAGCTGTTCTTTTGGTTATGTATAAATACAGAATATCGGGAGACGAAAAATTTGAGTATCAGATCGCGCCGCGGAATCAACGGCGTGCGGAGTCATTGCGGTCTTTATGAAGGATCGGATAAATAGCGACGCGGTAAAATGAATTTAATGGCCATTCCCGTCTCTGATTTAGGTTGAACCTTCGTTCTCCTTCACGCAAATTTCCGCCGAAAAATCCGCGCTATTTATACGGAACGACCCGATATAAATGAGTATCAAACGGATTGTCGGATCGTCGGCGATTTGGTCCAAGCAGCGACCTCATTTGTGAGGCTGCGTTTCTCCACCAATTAATGCTCGATCCGTGTACATAATTCTAGTCTCGTGTCCAAAATCCGACAACATTCTCAGTCAAATGTTCGTCCAAACTAACCGGAGGTGTCTCTCCTCTCGGAAAAAAACAAATTAAAAAGATGAAATTATCGATAATAATTGGCGGAACAATGATAGCGCGTTAGACTCCGCCGAAGAATCAAATCGATGTCTAAGAATGAATGCGGCCGGACCGCTCACTCGCGGATCAATCGGGGCGATCATGCGCCATTTATTACGCCAAATCTTCGCCACGTGTTCGTCTCGTCGGCGCGACAATTCAGCGTTACATAAGGCTTCGCGTGTCAGGGAGGGGGGGGGGAGGAGGGATAGGATAGGATCCCGGCCCGAGAAATCGGGCCCGCGTCCAAAGTGGGTTAATAAAGCGATATTAAAGCCGCGGGTGGTAGACCCTACGTGGCTGAATCCCCCGTGTCCACTCCGGCGCGTTCTTCCTCGGCCGGCGGGAATTACGTGCGAGAGCCACCACCCTGTGATCCGCCGTGGCGTTTCATTAGCGCACCGCTATACCCGGCGCATTTACGCGAGGACGAGCCCGATTATTAACTCGGCGTCGCGCTCGAAAAATGTTGGCGTCGCGCGCGATCCGTCCGGAGTTTCATCGCGGCGGCCCCGAGCGAGTGTGCCTCGATGATAAATGCTGAACGGTGAATTTTTGCGCGCTCGCGCGGACACGCACTCGCCGAATTACGACGCTCCGTCGCGTCGGGAGGATGAGAGGCGCACGGTAAATTGCATATTTCGTATTTTCCAGCTTCAAGACGGTGAAATTAATGATACAAGTAATTTAGAATTTATTGGAATAATTCACAGCAAAAGCATGAAATGTCTCTGAAAATTTCTGCCTCTTCCGGGACTCGATTTTACTTTTTCTCGGGATTCTCTGCATCATTGAAAAACAAGTGGACCTAAATGTTCCTAAGGACCCAAGAGTATAGAGAACTGCGTTCGAAGCGCGATTTTCGTCTCATCTCCGACTGCGGTGCGACGCTCAGTATCGTCAATTCTACGTCCGCGAACGGACGAGGTGATCGACAGAGGAATATATTATTTACGTGGAATAACGCGCGACACAGGGGTTATTAAAAGGATCCCATTTCGCCGGCGATTATCCGGCAATACGCGGAAATAGCTCTGGCGCGCGAGCGTTGCCCTCGCGGCGGCACTTTTCCGCCGCGTTTTCCGTTTAGCGCGCCGTAGCCGTCCGAAGAAGGGTAGCTACGCTCGATCGGCCAACTTCACGATCGGCAAAGTTTACAAACACCCGCGCGGCCTGGTTATCATCCCGTAATCCCGGTGTTTTACATGTTATGAGGACGAGCGAGAGAGGCGAGAGAGCGTCGGCTCTTACGTTATCACGCGCCGCTGCCGCTGGCCGGCTCGCGTGTCGCCGTCGCGCCTGACGCCGAAGAACCCGCATGATTTTACATACATTTCACGAGCCGACGAAATCGCCCGCGAACGAGTAATCGCCGCGACTCGCTGCTGCTCGCGGAAGCGAGAGAGAGAGAGAGAGAGAGAGAGAGAGAGAGAGAGACGAGAGAGAGAGAGAGAGAGAGAGGGAGGAAGAAAGAGAGACGAGAGAGCGGCAGATTCGAGAGGGATCCGAGGCGCGGCTCCGCTCGGAGATTCGATTTCGACGCGCGGGATCGCGTGCGACTTGGACGTGTGTGTTTTGACACGCAGCCCGCCCATCATACCGGGCTACCCCCTCGCGCTCACCGCACACGCCGCGCACGAGAACTCGCCATTAAATGCATTAGGACACGTTTAATGGTGCCAAGACCTCTCTCTCTCTCTCTCTCTCTCTCTCTCTCTCTTTCTCTCTGGTTTTATAGGTGGCCGCCGCTCGCGTCGTCGGGGGTGCCGGGGCTCGCTCGTGCTCGCGCTCGTGCTCGTCCGGCGAGTGTGTCTAGTTCTCATTGTTCCCGCGCGTCAGACACGTGGCCGTGGCACGAGTCCAGTGATATCGAATATTCTTCTTTGCCTTTCTCCACTTTTTCAGCCACCCCCGCCCCCGTGATTGGCACTTTAAAACCCAGACGATCGAGCGAGCGCGAGCGCGAGCGCGAGCGAGGAGAGACGGGCAGGGGAGAGGGGGGAGGGGAAAGGGCAAGGGGGCCAGGGAGGGACGGCAAGGAGCAGGGGGTAGAGAGAAAAAAAGAAACGCCGGGGAACACCCACGGCGCGGAGGTCGCCATTCAGCGAAAACCCGACTCGAACGTCGCTCCCGCGACGAGACGTGTGTCGAGAAGTTTGCAGGCTAAATTGACCGCGGCTCCGATGAAAGCGGTAATTTCAGCCGCGGAAAATTCTGTCCGACAGCGCGACGAGTAAATTGTATTCTTTTTTCTCTCTCGCTCCCCTTCGCTCCTCCTCCTTTCCTTTCCTTTCCCGCCGCCCGTCTCTCCCTCTCTCTCTCTCTCTCTCTCTCTCTCTCTCTCTCTCTCTCTCTCTCTCTCTCTCTCTCTCTCTCTCCCTCTCCCTCTCGCTCCATCCCTCATTGGCACGGATATCTGCAGAGTCGAGAACGGATTACCGCGACGAATCCGTAAATGAGCGAGTGCGCGGCCACGCGGCTTCGCGAAAACGCGCGCGAGCGTCCGCGTCGTGCGCGCCGCCGGCGAGTAACAATTCGTCGGCCGCGCGGAATCGCGTGGAAACGGATCAGGTGCGCCCCCGTGCGCGCGGCCTCCCTTCTTCCCCGTCTCGCACCGCGCGGTCAATTAATAGGAGTCATTTATAAGAGCAAACCGGGGAATCTGGGAATCCGCGATCCACCCGGAGGCAATAAATCTCAAGTCGCCGAGAAAGAGAGAGAGTGAGCGCGCGGCGTGGTAGCGGAACCCCTCTTGTAAGCTGGTTGTATTGTAGCTATTACCGTGCCATGCATCACTAGGTAACAACCGCACGATTCGTCTCCCTCTCTCTTCCTCTCTCTCTCTCTCTCTCTCTCTCGCTCTCTCTCTCTCTCTCTCTCTCTCTCTCCGTTTCGCGTCTCGTGACCCCGCAACGAAGCGCTGCCGGAGGACACGGGGGCCGCCGCCACCGCCGCGTAGGAAAGCGCAGGAAAACGCTTTTGGGAAGCTGCACAGCTGATACCGTGTATCGGGACCACCCAGGTTACGAGGTATACGCTCCGGATAGCTCCTACCCGTGGGACGCTCCGGCATCGGGGCAGGCGGGGGGAGGAAATACGCTACGTCCGCGATTCACGCATGATCACGAACGATGCGGCCGCGCGCGGCAGGAATGATGAACGATCGGCCGTCGTTAATGAGCGAATCGCGTCTATCGCCGCGGCGTTACGTGCTCCGAGCTTCGTGGCGAAGCTCGAGCACGCGGGCGGCGGGGCGGGAGAAACGAACGGCTCCCCCCGGCGACTGGAACGATTCTCTGGAGGTGACTAACAGCTAGAGCGGCTAACAAGGAGGATATTTCGCGATGCCAAAAGCGCCGGATTACGCAATCCCAATGGTTTCCTCTCCGCGGAGAGAAGGCTTCCTCTCTCTCTCTCTCTCTCTCTCTCTCTCTCTCTCTCTCTCTCTCTCTCTCTCTCTCTCTCTCTCTCGGCCATGTTCTCTTCCTCTTTAAACGCGCGCGACCCCGAAACTCGAGATGAAGCGCGCGCTGCGGAGCTGCAGGTACCAGAGGATATTCATCCCCCGGCAGCGGCGGAAAAAGCCGTGGTTCGAGGTACCCCGCGCTCCCGAAAACATCCCGATCGGAATCGGCCGGAGCGACAACGGCAGACGATGAGAAAATAATGGGCGATACTTGGCGCGCGAGACAGAAGGTCGCGAGGAAAAAACGACAGAGCCGGAGGAGAGGAACGATGAGGAAGCGGGAAAAGAGACAGAGACAGAGATAGAGAGAGAGAGAGAGAGAGAGAGAGAGAGGGGAGAGGAGAGCAGAGAGAGAGAGAGAGAGAGAGAGAGAGAGAGAAGGAGAGACGATACGGGGGTAGAATACGCGCGCGCCGAGCCGCGCCGGGCTACAGCACAGCACAGCACAGTCTCTCTCTCGCCGGACAACCGACGGTTGGGAGAACGGGGTGGCTGTCGAGGAGGGTAGTACCTGCCTACTCCTCGCACCCTCGCCCGGCGCTATAGTAACAACACGGGGAAACATAGGGAAATCAATATGGCTTCCGTTGCCCTCTTCCCTCTCGCGCGCGGCCCTCGCAGCCGCCGTCTCTTGCTCTCGTCCGATTTTCTCGCTCCTCTCACGCCACCCTTCTCGCTCTCTTTCCTCCTTCTCTCGCTGTAACTCTCTCTCCCTCTCTCTCTCTCTCTCTCTCTCCCCTCTCTCTCTCTCTCTCTCTCTCTCTCTCTCTCTCTCTCTCTCTCTCTCTCTCTCTCTCTCCGATCTCTTCCCTCGCTTCGTCCACCTCTGTCCTTCCCACCCTTCCTGCCTCCCTCGTTCCTTCTCTCTCTTTCTTTTCGCCTTTCTCTATCTTTCTTTCTCACTTTCCGTCCCTCTCCTTCGCTCTCGCGCTCGACGCGGACGGGTGAACCCATTATAAGGGGGTGTTACTCCAGGCCAATCCCCAACCATCCGGAGAGAGAAACCGGAGAGGCGAGAGTCCAAGAAGGGCGCATGTGCGTTGCTAGGGCCACCGGATGGGTCGCGCGATGCGATGCGATGCGATGCGACGCGATGTGCCACGACGCGATGCGATGCCGCGCACTGTGTCCGCCCGGTATATTAGATATACCAGATATATCGTGGAATGCATTTCGAAAATGCACATCATTTGCATGGCAGTTGATTATACGACGAATCTTGAATTCTTTGAGAGGCCAACCACTTAAAATACGTTTCTTTGGCGAAAGAACCAAATGAAAGAACTGAGTTGTATTTTTATGTTTTTTTTTTTCGAAGCTTCCGTTATAATAAAATCACACAATTCGCAGTTCGATATGTTTATAAACTGTCGCGAGAATTCTCGAGACAGTTCTCGAGACGTTCTGTGACGTGCATTTCCGAAAATGGCGCGAGCGTTGGCGAATATCGCTGGTGGACGTCGCGTAATCCCAAACTTGCAATATTACTATCGCGAAAAATATCAATTTGTCCTTTTCCTGTGAATGAATAATTTCTTATGTATGTAAAATACATACGAAAGGGTTGAAAAATATGATCCCAATACGATGCTTCGTCACAAATATATCAATGCAAAATTTGAAAAAAGTCGAACGGGAAGACACTTGTTGACTCCGTGAAAAATTCCCTTCGAGCAAAAAAATACACGTCCTTTTGTTATGAAAGCTGAAATTAAATGATCCTAAGCAGTTCTACGTGTAGGGGGCGGCTCTCTGTCGACGCATCGCGAGACTCGGCGGCCAGATTTCAACGTGCCGGTAACATAGAGCTCTGGCACACGTGAAGTAGGTACGTAGATAGGTAGGTAAGTACGTATGCCCTGATAAGTACACGACATTGCCAAAGATAAAAAGGTCGTGTTAATATATTTAAAAAAACATATTCATTTTTTTAATTTCATGTAAAACCGAGTTGCGTCAGTTTAACGTAAAATCCCATTTTCCCATGTATTATAATACGCATCCGTGAAAAGAAAGGACGTGTCGTCAGCATTATGCATTAAGTTATTGTAATATTGAGCAGTATTGAAAATGTAATGTGTAGCAACGCGTACGCGCGTACGTGTGGTGTATGCGAATATAATAATACGGTAGCAACTGAATCGAGTATTGAGTAATCTTGACAGTTTCGAGATGTCTGTTTTAATGAAAATGCTGGAAGCTAATTCCTGAAAAAGCCGCGTGCATTTAGCAAAGGAACTTGTGACTCGAGCAGAAGCGACAGCTTTCTCGCGGAATTTTCCCAGCTAATTTAGAAATTCACTCGGCACATTCTTCGAATTAATTTAACACGCAAATATTTCTATCTCCCCGCGTTAACTGCACAATAAATACCGATCGCGATCGGTATCCCTCCCGCTCGTCCAGACAATGCCAGATGTACCGAAATGGAAAGAAATGCCCGTTAAAACCTTCCTCGAGTGCAAAAATGTGGTCTAAGTCGCTACTACAGTTCGCCAGGAACCCTCCGGAATTCGATTCCAAGCAGTCCGCCGCTCCTCCTTCGACCCGATCCGCATCTTGAAGAAATTCGTACTGTTCGTCGGTGAGTGCATGTGTGTGCTGGTGGACGCCAGGTTTTCCCAGGGAGTTGTTCCTGCTAGAGGGGGGACTAAAGTTCCCGCTAGAAGAGTATATCGCCAGGCATTGCTCCGTCACGTTTTGTCGCTTTCATTGTAACGCTGCTTAATCGTGAAGATGCTCCGATAAAGTGCGCCGTGCATTGTTGTTACACACACAGCTCTTCTCTCTCTCTATCTCTCTCTCTCTCTCTCTCTCTCTCTCTCTCTCTCTCTCTCTCTCTTTTCTCCCTCGACATCTCTCCCCGCGTGAGACTTTTGCTTGCTCTGTAGCGGCGGAGATGATATCGTCTTTAAGTTGAACACACTCATATATACCTCAGACACACGAAGACAAATTTACCGTGTGAAGTAATCGCGTATGTGTGTGTGTATGTGTGTGTATGTATGTATGTACGTGAGGTTTCAGCACTTTGCTGCTGCCGTCTCTCTCTCTCTCTCTCTGTCTCTCTCTCTTCTTCTTCTTCTCTTGATGTGTGCGCGCGTCTCTGTCGCATCACAAGTTCTCTCTCTTCTCTCTTTCTTTTCTCCCTCCTTCCGACAAGGTCGTCGTATTTATTGTGGAATAGGAAAGGAAAACACACTGTCGAAAAATTGCTGCTGCTGCTTGCTGCTGCTGCTTTTGGTGCTACTTGTATACACCTATGAGAAAGGGTTACTGAGAAACGCGGAGGAGGGGGGCGCTTAAAGCCCAAACAGTGAAAACCGGTTTTTTTTTACGGGGGGAACCCGTGCACGATGTCCAGTGTAATTTTTGTCTTTTTCCATCTTTTTACAGACCATCCCCCCCCTCTCCTCTCTTGTAACCCCCTCTCACTGACTCTTCTTTCCTCCAACAACACTTCCTCCTTCCCTCTCGCGTTAATTTCTTCCGTCACATCCTATAAGCGCATCAATGAAGTAGGTTGTGGCAGCCCCAGCCATCTTCATTCAAGGGATGAAGGTGCGGATTTTTGACCCACCCGTTCACTCGTACCACTCTTAATAGGCACCGCATTGGAGGATTTTTGATGACGAGAATAATTGACGGGGCGTGTGCGCGTAAAGTACAGTTGTTAAGTGTAGTGGGGACTGAAAATTCACCAGGCTAAGTTGGTCTCTTTTCTTAAAGGCTCCACTATTGTTAACTTACTGTAGAAACAATGCTACGACGAAAACCTCGTTGCGTATATACTACCTCCCGTTATAGCCCCCCCCCACATGGGATTTTGTTTTTTAATTTCTCTCTCTCTTAAAATTAGTCTCTCTCTCTCTCTTTTTCCTCCCTTTAAACTCTCTCACACGTGTGTTGTCTTCTTCTTCTCTCCTCCTCTTCTTCCTTCTTCTCCTCCCTCTCCTTCTTACTCACATTGGAAGGACGAGTTCACTGCGAACTTCTTCGAAATACGAACGACAGCCTCGGGGAGGAATATATGTGCGAACTTGCCATCTTTAAGCAAACATACCAAAGCATCACCTCTCCTCGCACACCATCGAAGGTAAGCGGAGACCGGCCTGTTTTTTCCAGCTGCCTGCGATGATCACTGAGTAGCATCGGACCACCTGATTACTTCGGAGAGACCGGGCCTTATATGGAACGGGGTGCACGACGTGTACTGACGAGAAAACGCGATCAAATGTGTTCGAGGAAGCGTTCCATCAGACGTACTCTGACACCGCGATCTCGCTCTCGGCCGAGTGAGAGCAACGTCGAGACCGGTGATTCGCACGCGCGTCAACGACGGAAAATAATGAAAATCGAAAAAATCAAAGGGTAACTTCAACTCGGCAGCAGCCTAGCGGCAATTTCAGGACAACTATTTCGTAGAAGGATTCTCTAAAAGGTAGACTAGTAATGTTATTCGACTAGGTAAATTAGTAGTTACCCTTAAATAAATCTTATCGACTCGGATGCAGGAGCGGCCAGTGGCCGCAGGGTACAACATATATCCGATACCGTTGCAAAATAATCTCGATAATTGGAAATACGCAGAGACATGTCTGTATTAAATGTTCAGTAGTATAGCTTAATTCGAAATGAAAGAATGAATTTTGTAGGGGATAAGAGACGAAAGGACACGTGACTGGGAGTCGGCAAAGCAACATTCGCCCGGGCAGAGCTCCCTGGCGTTGTCGCCAACGGTAACAGCGAGGCATGTGCCATATACCGCAAATGTACCCTGCTCGATACCAACGGTAGGTAAGTTTTACCTACTCTGCCGATAAAGTAGATTCCTCAGCTCACGAGCTACTACTACGTTATGGTAAAAGTAAAATGCCGTTTGCGAATTTTGGATCGTGTGTGATTCACGCAGTCGATGCAAATTCTGATTGCGGGAACGAGTAAACTGACCAATTAAAAAGTAACGGAGAACCCGAGGCGTGCCGATCGGTAAAAAAAGAAATTTAAATTTAAATTTAAATTTAAGGGACAAAAACTTTTGTTACATCTTAATAGATAAGTAGCAAGTTTCTTCTTGATAGTATCATAGTCTTTTCTTTTACAAAAATTAAACAGAGGTTAAATATATGATATAATACCGTGTTATAATCGTGTCATATGAAAGGTACATGTGTACATCGCAAATATATTCAATAAATAAACTATATTTGCGTGGTAATAAATTTATAATCTGAAAAATACTCGTTTTAAGATTTATGTTATAATATTTCTCTTGATATATCGTAAATAACCTGGCAAACATGAGACGTATTAGCGACATGTCCGACATCATTAATAGCTCGCCGGCGAATGACACGCCGTTTAACCTCGTTAATGCATCATTATGTTTGCTGACTTGGTCGTAAAGATAACACAATATATAAAATCCGAACCGTGTAATCATAAAATAAAAAATATTGTAATGTGAATTTTTTATCATGTATACCGGGTGTCTGGTTTTAAGTGTCTGACCACTCATGTGTAGATAGGACGTATTGTCATTACACATCATTCGCGTTGTAATCTTAAATTCATAAGATTAAATGTGACATCGAAGAAATACTGAGAAAAATGCAAACACAACAGATCGAGTTCTTACAGATATAATGGATGAATCTAAATATGTACACTAATCATAGATAATTTTTACTCAACGATTATTCAACCGATAAGTTCGTTGAATACATTCGTCGGGACACTTTATGGAGTAAAAGGTTAATAATAAGAACAATGAGACTTATAAGTTTGAATTATTTTTAGAGTAACAAAAGGAATGTGTATAAGTAGGAAAAAAAATAGAAAACACATAGGATTATAAAAGAAAAAATAAAGGGACAGAATAATCGACGAGAGATTAGAGGAAAGAAAATAATAAGAACATATGGAGAAGAAGATAGAAGAGCTGAAGCCGAGGAAAGATTTAAGAGAAAAATATTAATTTTTAGATATTTCATTAAGAGAAAAAAATAGCAAAATCAAAAAATCAAGTAGAAAAATATAGAAGAATTATAACACAAAACGTAGTAAGAAGTGAAAAAAGCAGAGAAATAAATCGAAAAATCAAAGGTTTTGAGAAAGAGAGAGAAAGAGAAAAGAATACATGTCACTAATATATTGGGGAAAGCAACGAACAGAGATGAGAAAGGGGAAAGAGAGAAGGCACAGGGGTAAGTAAAGACAAGAGAGGTAAGTGATAAAACTCGGGTGACGCGACCCAGCCAATCACAATTCTGACCATTGATGTAGTTCTACCTGTCCTTTCGCAGGAGAAGCTCATACTGGCCTTGCCATTTTACTTACTATCTTTATCGCATCTATTTTTCATCTTAATGAGAGTGCTGTACGAGCAGAAAACGACTCGGACTAACGTGGTGCTACAGTTATTAGCAATATCCAGCGAGCGCGCGATGTTTGCCAACAATCCTTCAAATAAAGGCAATAGCGGCGCTAATGGAACAAATCATAATAAATTGTCGAGAGAATATCTCCGGGCGAATCAAAGGAGTGCGCAGTCGTCATAATAGCGTATGACATTTCTTTCGGAATATTTACCTATAAACACGTTCGCGCCGCGTGTACATCTCCCAGCGTCGCGCGCGGAGCCTGTTACACGACTATTATCTTTCGCCGAAATGTATAATATTGTCCCCGACGCACGCGTGTTCCCGACAGTGCTTTTACGAACCGGTGTGAAAGTGTGCGGGTTGAAGATATCCCTTTTGATCGGTCGAATTTACAAATCTGACATACGTGCATCTTTCGTTCCTCTCTGCCGATTTTAAACAGGTCCGGACAACGTTCGAGACACTGACGGATTGGGGGAAGAAGACGAAAAAGACAAGAGCGTAGAGATTCAAGCGTAACGTCAGCCACTACACTTTAATCGCGACATTAGAAACTGCAAAATATTGATCTCGGTCTCGTACAATTTCACGCGCGCGCACCCTTCTTCCGATCTTATCGTATTATCGTGACAAACAACTTAATTCGTTAATTTAGGAAAGGGTAGAGAGCAGCAAGAGAGAGAGAGAGAGAGAGAGAGAGAGAGAGAGAGAGAGAGAGAGAGAGAGAGAGAGAGAGAGAGAGAGAGAGAGAGAGAGAGAGAGAGCAACAAACAGAGAAACAGAAACAGGAGGAGCAAAGATCGGGAGCAGAATCAGGAAGAGGAGTCCGAGCAGAGAGAGAAGCAGCATGGTGTTCACATTAACATTGCCACTAATCGGCTTGGAGCCGACAAAATTTAGCGCACTGAGCACAAGGTTTCAATGCGAAGTAATCCAGGGCTGGCCGCCGTCGGCTCCCGAACAAATTTCGCCAAGCGCCATTAAAAACTCCAACGACGTCAGTTGCCTCGCGTTGTTCGGATCTACGCGCGACGAGGAGTCATCATCATCGTCCTCGCCCAGCGTCTCGTCTTCGTCGACGAAGAGCGCCTCCGTTGGGAGCGAGAGTCCACGTGAGCAACGGAGCGAGCAGGTAAACAACGCGAGCGCGAGCGGGTCGTGTAAAATTCGCAACGGCCGCGATAAATCGGAGGCGTGGCGTGAAACGAGAGGATTGCCTTGCAGGATATACGGATCATGTATCAAGGGCGGGATATATTAAATCTGGCGGCGAACATCCGCGATCCCGTATGGAGCAGCCGAGATATGTGGCACAGGACGGAGGAGTACGAGTCGCTGACGCCAAGCCGTTCGATCATGCAACGACTGCAGGTGCAAACGCTTACCGAGGACGACACGATGGTAAGCACGACGCGCTACGATGACGTGTAGTAAGAATGATCAACTGCGTAAAACTAACATCACGACCTGGCGACCGCGAAAGCTCGCCGCAAATCGCAGCGGACCCGACCGGGCCCGAATGTCGACTGTTCGACTGAGAAAGTATCATCATTTTCTGCCCTTTCAAAAAACGAATCAAGCATGCTGACGTAATCCCGTCGTAGATGGTGTTACACAGCCTACAACAGCGAATCCCTTAACGCGCACGGATTCGTCTGCCGAGGAGTTTGAACACTTCTCGCGCGCGTGTACCGAGTACACTCGGCGCCCGATGCGGGGAGGGGGGGGGCGACTCTATCGCATGACATTTCATGATTCGAAAACAAAATCCTCCTGATTTCGCAGGACGCTTGTGAAAGGAAACGTTCCTTTCAAAGAGCATTTGAAAGCTCCTTCATTCAAAGCGTTCGTTCTTGCGGGACGAATGTGCGCGTTTCTTCGGGTCTTATCGCCTACGCATCCTCTCATCGCTGACTGATATCTTACACGGAAAGTTATCGCGCGCGTGCGCGGTATTGTCACCGATGGCAAATAGTAAATTGTGACAGTGTATGTAGAAACTGTCAAGTTATTTGTCGCAAAGTTCTCAGTACTGATTGACGGGCGTTGGTGCAATCTTTACTTCGACCTGTGGTGAGCAATGAACGAAAACGCGCGCGCAAATAACGATGGTAGCCTCGCGATTGCCTCTCCCACCCTCTTTCTCTGACAAATTCAATCTGAATCTCGCCTGCTCCGACTACCCTGACTGTGAGAAAAAAATGTCGACTCTTTGCGATTGGTATTTTGTATAATTGTATGATAAAATAATCATAGTCGAAAACTCTACCACTTACCGTCGTGATAAACGGTTCTACAATATTGTTAATGATAACTTGATAATTACGTTAATGATAACGCATATTGTTATTACTATTTCTTTTGTTAGGACAACGATATAATTGACGCCGGAAATCGCAATAACTTGCAATGAGATCGACAATTTTTTCTCTCGGTAAACAATTATTTAGTCACGCAATAAGAAGAAAAATTCAATAGCTCACTCCTCGGTAGAATAACAATTGAATCACACTGATTTTTTATCGAAATCCAAAATTGGAAAGTAAAAGTTAAATACAGGGGATACTAATGTTAGCATATAATGTTAACGTGTAAAGAAAGGGGGAAAAAATGTGTAATAGAAAAAGATATGTCGAAAGCGTCAAATTTAATTCCAAGTGTGATCAATTTCGTTTTATTTATCACCTAACTTGGTTTAACCTAAGCTAAACTAACTCAAAAACAAAAGTACAAGCAAGAAGTAGTACAAAAGCTAGTCATAACAGAATAACAGCAATACAAACCAAAGTATAATTGTCTATTTATCTTGCTTGTACTTCTTGAGTTAAGGTTAGGTTAGGTGATAAATTGAACGAAATTTATGTCATTTGCCAAATGTGTTGGTAATGATCAATTTATCACATTTACCGTAAAATATATAATATTGTCAATTTTCGCATTATCAATCTTTTTCTATTCGCGCAAACACCATAGATATATTAAATATAGATGGATCACCTACTAGCCTGTAGGGATCTCTCCCGCATGCCAACATAACTTTGAATAATTCAGTGGAAGGGATAAATTTTCCTCCCTCGTGCACGCGCATTTGTGCGTTTGTGGTTCGCAACCATTCACGATTGCGCATGCGCAAAGGAGGAAAATCTCCTCCCCTTGCCCCACTTATCTTGGCGCTGGAAAATCGAGACAATGATCTTTCTATATTTGATATAACTACAGCGAACACTCAGATAATCGCTGCAATTAATATGCAACCTAAATCCCACAAAACCCCGATAAAAATACATTTCACAATTATTTTACAACGCTTTTATCGAATTATTAGTAATATCATTATTAATTGAATCGATTGATAATACTAATGGTTGCCAGATATTGCTATTCAGGAAGCAGCCTTGTTGCAACAAATGTTATAATAAATTTGTACAACAAATGTTACAATAAATTTGTAAAAATATAACATTTTACGTACATTTTATATACAATTATATGTTTTTTCTTACGCGATAATCAATTTTTACCCAATACATTCTTCATCAAGATAAGATAAAATATCTTGAAAAGTACTTGTTTTTCGTTTTCGATTTTTATCTTGATTTGTGTTGAGAGAATCATGAAATCAATCGATTTAATTAATTAATTCTCGCTCTCAAAAATCAAGTAGTAGTAGTAAAAAATGTATGTGTCTTTAATTTACACGTTAGTTGCGCAAAAGTTGTCTCCTTATGAATTTTATATAAAATCCCAGAGATTGACCTCGTGCAGTCGTTTTCGCCTATAGACCTTTATTATTTGGCGAAAAGGTTCTTCATTTAGAGAAAAAAGAGATTTAGAGAGAAAAATACACCGATTCATATGGTTTGATATTTATCTTTTTCCAACTCTAATAATCGGAATTTATATTCCACAGGACGCCTGCACGATTTGTAAATTCCGTCAACCCAAGCCTTATCTATACTAACATAAGCCTACCAACGGTATAAATCAACGGACGAGCGAAAGGTCTGTTTGTCCACTCTTATCATTCGTACACGATGATCAACCACGACTGTACGACGATGGTACGACAGTATATACTACATATAATTTCTGCAATGGACTTACGACTCGTATTCAGTTTATCACTGTTGGTCTCACTTCCTAATTCCTAGTTTGGATCGACCACCGTTTAACCGATCGTATAACCAAGCGGCAGCCTCTCGTAACAAATATGAACGAACAGAAGAGAGGTCGAGAACCCGATGAAAGTTGCAACTAAATGCATAAAACTGTGTCGCAAGCGCTGTCGCAATTACGACAGTATTCTTTCGATCATAGTAGATCTATAGAAAGTACAAAAAGTAAAATATTGCTATAAAAAGTAAAAAAAAAAAAATAATAGTTACACGAACCGACATACATATATATATATATATATTTTTTTTTTATTAAAAAGACAAAAGAGAAAATTTACAATGGCCGAATTGTCGCTTGGTCATTAAAACGGCGAATTTTCCATCGGGAATTAGGAAAGAAAAGCGTCGGTAACTTGGATGCCTCATCTGATTAAACCGCAAGAATTGCAAGCTGTTGCAAATTGCTTCGTGCGCAAAATTGCACGCTGCAAAAGAAGCCCCCTAGAATATACATATATGTATATATATATCCTCAGTAATGATTTATTGAAGACACACCATGTGCACTGAGCTTAAACCTTTTCGGGACACTTCTCGTTTGGACGCGGTTCGCGGCGCGGAAGATGTCCAATGAGCGAACTTGAACAGACCTGTAGCCCGATCTGGGAATTTTTTGTCTGAAACAAGTTCTTTCTCATCGTACTATCGACTGCGTCCCGGACCGTGTTCCGACGAAAAGCGCTGAAACCGTTTTGAAGTTCAGCGTGCCACGTAAAATACGTCCATATTGCCATACGTTATTATCGACATCGGTCGATTACCGATTTCGTTTCGTTCTCCGCGACTAGAATAAGTATTAAGCCGATTCACTCAGTTATCGTTGTCAATGACATACGCACAAATATAATTCGTGTTTCGCGCAATACACCACGAACGATCGGCCGCTCCTCGAACGGCCGCAAGTTAGTTAGTCCTTACATTATCGCGGTGAATGTAACCCTCCACTGCTCTCAGAATAATACACAATATTTTCTTCTTCGGCGTCTTTTTTACGTAAGACACACCATATTGACGATTGTTTCTTGGACGTGCCCATGGACGTGGATTCTCCCACCTGAGTACATAGAAAACAATATTTCGCGTACTTATGTATGTCTCTTTAGACGCGTTTCGCCAATTATGTTTTACGCTGCGAAATTTCACGAGAAAAATTGCCATCACTGTATCCTGATATAACGTTTTAACATATAAATATACTGTATCCGGCCGTATTTTATATATTTACCGGGCGGAAAAACGCTTACATTGTCGAGTTATACAACGCGTGTTCACAAGATAATATAACATGTTCGCATGACACTGTTGCGTGTATATGACTACTATATTTAAACAATATTCAATAATAAACGATATTTTATCTCTTTTACCGTCGCGTGTGTATATGTTCCTTACCTCCCGGTATATCGCACTGTGTGCTGGTTGCAAAATATACCAAAATTCCATGTACCGAATTCCGAGCGAAAATAAAAAGGAAGGGTAAATTGACAAGCGAACTGAAAATCCGAAAATTGATTATTCCCGAAACGTAATTCTCCAAAGGACCCACGAAGGCTGCAAAGTCAACGTGTACCAGCTTGTCGCCAATGCGGACTCTATACGCGTGCGATTATGCGTGTATGTGTGTGTGTGTGTGTGTGTGTATTGTCTCTCCTCGATACGTACAATATTGTCCCCGACGAGGAATGCCGCACGCGTGTTCTCGATAGCGACTTTACGTGTATATGTGCAAGCGTGCGAGTCGAAGATCCGTTTTAATTACACAACTAGGGAGACACAAGCGTTGCTTTCACTTTCCTCGGTCGATTTTAAACGGTCCGAACGACATTTGAAGCATCGACGAGAAAGAAAAGCGAGGAAGTTCCAGCGTGTGAAAAGTTAAAAGTGCGAAACGTTTACACGCGGAAATTATTTTAACCCCTTGCCGTGCGATTTAGTTCGCGCGGGCCGCAGTGAAGGACAAAGTCGCTCGCGAACTGGGACAAAGAGACTTTTGTTTATGTTTGGCCCGTAATCCGTGTCACGAGCTTGACTCGTGATTTTCATGTTCGGCCCGTAATCCATACCACGAGTCTGATTCGTGATTATACGGCAAGGGGTTAATTAAAGCGACATTAGAAATTAATAGAAATTATACGCGAAGAAAAATACTAGTTGGATAAATCATCAATTTTCGGATAAAGTATAAGCGACTCGGAGATACCAATTAAAAATATCACAATTCCATTTAAGTCGAACAATTGAAGTTCAATTTAAGTTATACCTATTGAAAATATCACAATTCCATTTAAGTTAAACAGCAATCTTGATGATCTAGGCTACATTCTGATGAATTCAGGCGGAATTTCTGAATCGTTTGTACTTCACCAGAACATTGTTTCACTCAACCAAACATTTTTTCCTTCGTGTGGGAAAAGCTGATCGCGCGGTCGCGTACTTTTGGGACTTCGTTGCATTTTTTGAGACAATCCACGCATATCCATTGCACATGCGTATCCATTAATCCATTTTTGCAATTAACCTATAATAGAATGTTTAATTTATTAGTGTCCTTTTTATTTGCAAATTTGCCTAAATTTCCACGATCAAGCGCCAATCGCGATAAGAGTGGTAAAAGTAAGTAGAGTAAAGGGAAGAGTTGCAATTTTAATGCACGAAGCAGTATCGTGCTCACAATAGCAACAACCTTCCCCGCAATCTTAGTGCCTCGTAAAAAGAAGTCTTAAAGAAAATCCTCTTATCGAGACCGAGAGAGAATATGATCCGGTCGATCAAAAAATAAACTCGAAATCTATGATCGAGTCCGATGAATCCTGATGATATGCCAACAGCTATATCTCAGGTTAATCCTCACCGGACGTTAGTATCAGTTGGACGCTTTTTCAGATTCATTCGAATGGAACATTTTTCCCCTGCAGTCTGATGAATTTCGTCTTTCGACTCGTGGCTCTATCAAACTATAAATTTGTCATTGTTACTTTGATTAAATTTTACAAGCAAAACTTCAGTTAGCGTATCGATTCACTTGCAGTAATTAAATCGACTCTAACATTGAGACACTTCGAAATGAACGTCCGATGAGGACTAAAGCATTTATACATTTCTACCAGCCCGCGTATCACCGATTTACTCGTACAACAGCATCGTATCTACAGCATCTGACTGACGCATAAAAAAGGAAAGAAACAAGAGAACGCTGAACCGATCCTCCACTCCAGCCGGGAGAAGCTCGCAGGCCGCGACGCGGCCAACACCGGCGAGCCTTCCTAACGACGACACTTAAGCCGCACCGAAGATGAACACGTTTGGCGAATTAGCGCGTAAATTCGCGCGAAAGGCATTAGTGCCGTTTCACGAGCCGCCGTCAAGGGGGTTGATCGCTCGCTCGCTCGGACCCTCGCGCTTCTGCATTGTTCCGCCTGGAGCATAACGCCCGCGGCGCGGCGCTGCGGCCGATTCGATCCACAATCCCACCCGAGAGCGACCCACACTGACAGAAGCCCGCCGTCGCTCGCGCGAAACTCGCGCCCGTAGGTACACCGCACGCGCGTGCATTCTCCAACCCCCAACCACCACCGACACGCGACGCGCCGATACGCCCGGAGCGAGGGATTTCCTCAATAGGCGCATCTCTCCGGAGTACGGCGCTCGATACAAAAGAATGAATAAATTATCCCCTCCTCCCGCCGCCGCCGCCGCCGCCGCCGCCGCCGCCGCTGCCACACAAGGACGTCGCCCCGTAGGAGGATCGCAAAAAATACCCTTCTCGCGAAAATACCCTGTTCTTCTCTCCACTCGCTTTTTTCTCCCTCTTCTTGTCTTTGGAATTCCACGATGTGTGTATCAATTGTTTGTCGCAACGATTCGCAAGCTCGAACGCCGACCCTGTACCGAGTCTTCTCTCTTCCTCTCACGCAATGGAACATGAACGACGTTTCTCAGTCGTCCGCTTTTTTCTTTTTATTTATATATATATATATATATATATATATGTGTGTGTGTGTGTGTGTGTGTGTGTGTTTTTTTATTTTTTAAGGGTCCGATGTTCGCTAAATCCACCACTGCGCGTTCGCACCGCTCGCGTGTGTATTCCGCGGGGTGTGCGGAAGCCTTTCGGGGTGCACGCGTGAGTGTACACGCGCGCGTGGACGTGCCGTTCGTACGTGCACGCGCGGATGCGTGGGTGCGTGCAACGCGCGAGAGATGCGCAGGACGACTATTCAGATATTGTTGTTATTGTTGAGGGAACAATCGCCCGTCAATAGGCCGCCTCGGCACAATGTATCTATTCAGGTGCGGTCAGCGGTGCTCAATCGATCAGGATCCACCCCTCGCGAGAGAAAGAGAGAGAGTCTCGAAAAAGCAACGCACGCACGCGCGCGCAGCCGGAGAAAACCGTCGTCGGTTCTGCGACGCGCGAGTTTACGTACGCGGTAGCTTGCGACGTAGCGCCGTCGTTGATCGGCTCCACCTGTGCGTGAAACAGGTGAATGCGTTCACGTTGTCCTACGCGCGTGTCCTCTGACCTGACTGAACGCACCGAGCGAAAAGAATCGCGACCGAGAAGCGCGCTCGCACGTACTATTCGGTGCGATGCTACGAAGAATGCGCGTTTGAGTCGATAATGTTTTTAACTCGGCAGACAAGATGAGAGAGACTGCGTTAATCTTGAGCGCGCCGCGAGTTGATGAATTTATATTACAGAGCGGCGGCAATTTGTGTCATTTACGTAAACCGTTTTTATTTCAGTTTCTTGTGTCCTTGTGATTTTACTCCTCACGAGATATATTCTAAGCAGTTCGATCACAATGATGCAATGACGCTTGCGGACGCAACCGTTTTTTTATATAAAAACTCAATCCTCTTGATTACTAAAATCGAAAAACAGGGCTAATTGCTGATGATCAGTTTGCGCGTCTTTGAGCATTGCGTCGATTTCAAGTGAAGTTCATATCACTCGACTAAACTGCTTAGCCTGTCTATCGACCTTAGCCTATCTGGACGACAGTCGCAGCCCGTCGCAGATCTCTCTGGTCGCGAGATTCGGCAACCTTCTTTCATTAGGAAATTACAGCGACGCAGAATATTCCAAGGACGAACGCGAAGGTTCGGCAAAATCGCGGCAATCTCGGCGCCGTTTAAACGCACGGCTCGACGGCAATCGTCGTTCAAACGTATCGCGCTATCGATTGAAAAGCGAGCCGAACTATGAGCCCCCGGTCGCTAGCGGCCGTTATTATTACTACGCGATGAGGACCTGGTTTGAGCCGACGAGCCGGATCGTCCTGTCGCGGTATGACACGGCGTTAAATGCGCCTCAAAAGAGGTCCGGCCGGCCGGCCGGCCTACCGGAGAAAAAGAGGCCGCGCGTGAGAGCCACTGCCGCGAGCGGCGAGGGTACCGGAGCTCCGCGGCTATAGCGATGATTACGTATGCGGGAATCATTGTCGAGTAACGCGCGATGCACATGCAAAGGCCAAAAATCGTCGAAATCAGTCGAGTTCAACATCAGCATTGTACCTGGGCTTTGTCTCTGCCTCATTGTTGTTGGCCGGTACTCTCTTCTCGCTCGCTCACTCGCGTGCTCGTTCTCTCTCTTTCTCTCCTCCCTCCCTCCTCTCTCTCTCTCTCTCTCTCTCTCTCTCTCTCTCTCTCAATGTACGACCTACACGTACCGCGAGCCGCGACTGCTGTCCCGGGTTGGCCTCCATGACTGGTCCGTCCACGCGACCAGAACCATTCGCTATGTAACGCCGATCCGTGGACAGAGCCGGTTTAACCCTTTCGTCGCGAAAGACGCGCGTACGCGGACCGAGAGGAGCGCAACGATACGTAAGCGCGGGCAGGGATGAAAGCTGGATAGGGCGAGAGAGAGAGAGAGAGAGAGAGAGAGGAAGGGAAGAGCTGCATTCTCCGTGGATTAAAATAATGCAAGACTGCAATCGCAGCAATCTTAAAGTTTATCTTCGCGAATTTCCCCCTCACGTCTCACACGTCAACACGCGAGCACGACAGCCAGTCTTACGAGTTCACCGTTTTATTTCACCGCGAGCGCTAAATAATTCCTACTCCCACCCCGTTCGACGGGAGACAGCGGATCTTCGGATGTCGCGCGCGCAATCCGATCGTGCGCGGCGCCGTAGACGCGGCCGTCGACGGAGGAGGGTCCGCGGATTCCCGTGTCTGCCTTTTTCCACTGTGCATAATACAGGTGCAGGACAGATAGGACAAGATCTCCGCGATGATATTGGGACGAGAGCGAGCGAGAGGGCTAACACCACCGGCGGCGGAGCAAGACGAATCCGCTCCAGAGGAGCGGGCGAGCGGGCGGCGGGAGGGGCAGCATGGGGCACAAGGGGGAGAGTGAGCGAGCGAGCGAGAGAGCGAGAGCGAAAGAGAGAGAGAGAGAGAGAGAGAAACGGTAAAGAGGGGATAGGAGGAGAAGAGGGCATAGAGCAGCTGAATAGGAAGCGACACAATGGACCTGGGTGGCTGTGGAGGCGTGTTATCAAATGGGTTCCTCATTCACATACTGCGGCCTGAGCTACCTGTGTCTGTCTGTACCGGTGTCTGTCTGTTATACTTATTCATACCGCCCATTGTGTCCTCCACTGTTGAGTCGAGTTCAGTTCAGTTGAGAACGCGATGGAACGTGCCACAATGCACGAATATGGGCTGCGCCGCACCTCCCCCGCTGCTCCCGCCACCCCCTGCCCGTCTCCCCCGCCGCTCCTTCTGCACCCGTCCATCCCCCCAGCGCGTGCACCTCTATCGCACTCACTCTCTCTCTCTCTCTCTCTCTCTCTCTCTTGCTCGCTCGCTCTCTTTGCCATTTGCCACCCACGGTCCAACCCGCGTCGGATTCGCCGGGGCCGACTGAAAAGAAAATTGCGTCGGGAAATTGTATCCGCGAGAAAACCCGACCGATAATGCGGAGTTCTTGAAGCGTACACGTACGTCGCGGATCTCTCCGCCTTGGCGGCTGCGACGGCTGCAACGACGGTGGTCGTCGAATCCTACCAACTGTCTCGTTAGACGAACGCTAGTTTCCGCGGGGGGTACGATCGATGCCCCTCCCCCTCCCCCCCCCGGCCCGTCAACCAAGAATCCCGTCCGGAATTCCGGGACGCACGTGATACTCGCCGGCGAATATTCCGACGCGTATTGCCGCAATGCGATACTTTGCGGTGGGCGACAAAGCCAAGTTGAGATTACGCGGAACGATAGTCCCTCTTCCTCCCTCCTGCCCCTGGCCGCAGGGTGCGCGGGACAGGCCACGCCAGACGACGAGGCGAGCGACGTTACCCTCGTTCCGTCGCTAACGGCTAATTTTTTAATAATTTCCATTTTCTTTTTTCTCCAGCTTCCTCGCGGTATTCCGCGTCCCCGTCGTCGTTGTTCGCGTTTCGTCTCCGACTCGCCGGCGCGACGATACCGACGACGAAACGCCACCCCTTCTGCGCGCGCGGGATGAAACGCGATGAAACGCTGGCTGCGTCTCCCCGCGCGAGACGGCAAAGGGGCACGCGAAACGCTTCGGCCCGAAAAACGATAAACGAGGAGGAAATCCGCGGCCGGGGCGGGGGAGGGGGGGAAGAGGCGAGGGCGAAAGGGAAAAAGGGGCTATTCGCGCGGGCGTTTCTTGCCGAGGCCGCGCGCGCGATGCGGCAAGAGAAAAGAGAGGAACGTAATACGTAACGTATAAACGGCCATAGGGCCCTGGATGAGCCGCGCGCGGACGCAACGGCATACAAAACTCGCTCAATACGTCATTCAGCCGAAGAATACGCCTCGTTCTCGCCATTTTGCTCCCAGAATGAGAGTTTCAAAGGGAATTAAGGATTCAAAGGCATCTTTTGCGCGGCGTGCATAAAACGTCCAGCCACCGCGGCTCCGCGTCTCTCTGTCCCCCCTCTCTCTTTCTCTCGTCTCTCTCCCTCTCTCTCTCTCTCTCTCTCTCTCTCTCTCTCTCTCTCTCTCTCTCCTTCTTCTCTCTCTCTCTCTCTCTCTCTCTCTGTGTGTGTGTGTTTCTCTTCCTCCCTCGCTCTGTCTCGCTCTTTCTCAGGAGCGCCGACGCTCCTTATCTACTTCCGTCTTTCCCTTTTCTCCTTCTATAACTCCTCGTATGCGTCGCATTCGTTTCTACAACGTTCTCAAGAGGAGCGTGAATCGGCGAAGAGCAAGCTCGCGGTCGCCCGTCGCCGGCACGACACCCGCACAGAAGGACGCTAAACTCGTCGAACGGAGTATCTGCACTGTGCATACCCGAGTCGCATTTAACGATAAACGCGCGCCCGTCACGAGACACTCGTCTCGCGCTGGCAAGGAATGCGCTGTTCGCGCGCGCGAGGCGAACGAAACTCCCGAGTCCACAAAGACGCTCGCGATTCTACCTCGCGAGGATGGCCGGAGAATCTTGTCAACATGCACCGAGCGACCGCGGTCGCCGATAAATCAGACGGAGGACGTACCAATAAGATCTCCTAAACGTCCACGTCGTCGTTCGAACAGCCAGCCAATTTCCGAGCGACCCTAAATCCTCGCGCACCGCCGACAAGAGAGAGGGAGAGAGAAGGAAAGAGAGAGAGAGAGAGAGAGAGAGAGAGAGAGAGAGAGAGAGAGAGAGAGAGAAACCGGGAAAAGGAACACGGCAGGCTCGCCCTTCATATTTGACGTAGTCCTGGCAAAAAATGGTCAGCGCGCACCCTCATAATCCCTCCCCCCGCGACGATGACCTTTTCTATCTTCCGGCGTCCGTGCGGAACAAATTCGGTACGGCGATAACTGTTTGCGCTGTGAGATAACAAAGAGGGGGTTGCCCGCGGCCGGGACTGGTCGTGCCTCGTCGTCTGTCTAGGATTGCCCGATTAACATAAAAATGCGGCGGCTCGTAAAAGGCCAGCGTATACGTACATATATTACGAGCGTTATGTATCGCCGGGAGGGCGCGCGGCAAGGGGATAGGACGGGTGGGTAGAGAAGGGGAGGTTATAGTTTCCGATTATTATTCATGGTGTGGCCGTGGTAGCAGCATCCGGCACTCGCATCGACGTGTGTGTGTGTGTGTGTGTGTGTGTGTATGTCGAGTCAATATAATGCCAACACAAGCGACAATGTATGGACGCGATGCGGACACAGAGACGCATAATACTGCATGGGGCAGGGTGGTGGTGGTGGTGACGGGACATTGCCGGCCGTACGTTTTCATTTTCATTTTCTCGCGCGCTGACCGACCGATTCGGCATACTTTCGTCTCCCGCGATACACTTTTCTCGCGCGAGGATTTTCCCCAGAAATTTGCGCGCCCGTAGGTTCTCCCGTATTGCCGGGGTGTGCGCCTATGTTCTATAAAGAAACCTCTCCCTCTCCTCCTCCCCCCCCTTCGCCCGATGACGCTCGCTTTTCAGCTTTAACGAGACGTAACGGGCGCCCGTGCGCGCACACGCGAGAAAAAGAAGACTTAAATGTTTACTCATCCACGGAGCGCTCAGAATTAAAAGGATGAGAGAGTGCCACTTACCGAGCTGCGCCGCGCGCTGCAAAAGCCGAGGGACCTGAAACAGAAAACCGAAGAACGCCTTGTAGTGATAAGCGCAACGAACGCTCGGCAGAAGATGCATACATTGTGACTGTCGTGAATTGTAAACTGTCGTAAATAAATTTGCGAACAAACATTTTTATGTTTAGGATCACTGTGTAGCTATCAGCTATTAGCCGATTTCTTACAAGGAAAAAGATTGATCTGAAAAATTTTTTTTTAATTTCTTCGATAAAATAACTCCACACATAATGAAGGATGCGACTGTCGCGAATTGGGACGCTCACTTTATCTCGAAATTCAGAAAACGATCGATTTTCAACTCTTGCGTGATATCCGCTGAAATCTCCCTGCGTTTCATATTTATATAGGATCGGCTTCGGAAACACGAGGAAGAAAATCGAATCGTTCGTCGCACGCCTTCTCTATCGCGATATCAGTATTCTCTTTTTCTCTCTCCCCATCTCTCTCTCTCTCTCTCTCTCTCTCTCTCTCTCTCTCTCTCTAATTTCGCAGATCGCGAACACGCACATACACACCCGCGTTAAATTTTCTTTTTATATTCGTCTCTCTTCCCGGCGCGCGCGGGAGAGAGAAGGAAAGAGCACGCGACACGGTCGCGCATACACACCCCCAGTTTGAGCATTGCTGAGGCCTTATCGGCAGTTATCGGGCCGTGATGTCACACAATGGGGCAGACAATGCTCGGGACAATACACCCCCTGCCTGCTTCTAGACTCTATCCGGCCCTCACAGGGGGCACACCCCCGCCCGTCCGCCCGCCCATCCGGCCACCCACCGTCGTCGACTTCTCTCTCCTCTCTTGGAGAATCAGCACATCCCCGCCAACTTAATAAACATAATAGCTGACTATGCCGCCCCGCGGTCACAATGAGAGCTCCGCGCAAAGAGATACCGAAGATACGAGGCACCGGCATTGTGCGCCCTGCTCTTTCCCGGCTTCCCCGCCGAACGGATTACGCCGACAGACGTGCCGTCGCGGATTTGCCATTCACGAAAAACCTCTCGAAGGGGGAACAGAGAGATGGAGGGAGGCAAGGTGGAAGACAGGCAGAAGGGGAGGGGGAGGGAGAGCTCTGTCGCTCGGAAGACGTAGAGATTCACCTGAACTCGCAATCAGCCGATACGGAGAGTCAATCAATCAAGAGTAATTGCGAGCGCTCGCAATTATTCTCCAATAAATAGTAATAGTAATACATATATTTAGTAATAACAGTAATAATAAATAATCTCTGATAAATGAGGTCCACTAGAGGAGAGTCGTCGTGGAACCGTCAGAAGCTGCCGGTTATTTTATAGTCAATCTGGGGAAACGATTGTCTCCAATCTCTCGATCCCGGTAGGGATATGCGATAATTAATTTCGAAGTGCCTAATGGAGACAAGAGAGACGATCGGGGGAAGGGGAGAGAGACAGAGAGAAAGAGAAAGGGAGAGAGAAATTAAGTTTCGATTCACGCGATGGATTCCTCCGGCATGAGAGCGCAATCTCTCTCTCTCCCTCTCCCCTCCTTTCTCTCTCTCTCCCTCTCTCCCTCTCTCTCTCTCTCTCTCTCTCTCTCGCCCGGGCCTGACTTCAGAGGGTGGATTGCCGCACGCATCATCGAATCGACTCCACGCCCTTGTGTATATACTCCCACTCTACTCGACCTACCGCGGGCTCGAGCCACCCTTTGCGGCCGAACAATATGCTTCGCCCTCCCCGCCGCCGTGTAATTACTCTAAACCACGTGCCGCCGCAGCGAGGCAAAGAGTGAGAGAGAGAGAGAGAGAGAGAGAGAGAGAAAGAGAGAGAGTGAGAGGGAGAGAGGGAAAGGGAGGGAGGGGTAGAGCGAGAGCACAAGCTGATGCACGAGCCATTGAAAAACGCAGTCGAGCGCCCATTATTTCGAGAACTTTTCACTTTAAGCGCATCCGCGCGCACGACGAGGCGTGTTGCGATCGTGTCCGAAATGAGTCGTGGTCGAAAGTCTCTCCAGCAGCAGCCCACCGCCCGGCCGCAAATACGCCCTCGCGTCGTCACCCTCTCCGCGTTAAAACGCGACGCGTTTTTATCAATCGCTGAATTACAGTGATTATAAATATGTAGCGCGGCCGGGAATTTAATCTTCGTCCACTTAATTGCACAATTTCCAAACCCACCGGTGCCGGTGACACCGTTCTTTGAACTCCACTGCCAGTTTTCGTACGAATTTCGTTAGATACTGAGGGTAATACACGGGAATTCGAACATAAGAAATAATTAATAAATAATTAACAGATCCCTATACGTCCCCTAACATGTCATCAAATTCACGCGGGAGTCCCGACTATTGGATATTATTGGTTACTTTGTCTCACTTATTAACTTAATTAATCAGCCGCGAAATGCCCACGATGAAGCAATCGGAGACCGTGAAATTCGCGAAACTCACCGTCGCATCGTCGGCGCCGATTGATCAAATTTTATTTCGTCAATACGTTCAATAGTAGTTTGCAAAATGACAAGAATTTCGCTATTCAATTTAAAGAGTTCTCCATCCGTACGCGAGCGGTCGGACACTTAAATCCACATCAACCAGTCTGTAATTAACACGTTGCCGTTTGATTATCCGTTGATTATCTCAACGCTCCATTCTCGTTTGAATCACCGAAAGACGAGCGCGGTAAATAGATGCACATATTCGCTGGTTCAATTCATTGCCTCTCTACGTCGTAGAGATGTGCGTACTATTCGAATTCGAATCCGAATCCCTATGATTCGAATCCGAATAATACGAATAGGAATCAAATACATTATCGTTTGCGTGCATCAGCTACAAAACAGGCCATCTGTGTATGCTTGAGCGCTTAACTTGTAATTAACTTAACTTATAATTATTAACTTAATTATAAATTACTTTAAATATTTAAATATATATTTTACTTTAAGATGATATTACAATATCAATATTCCCTTTCATATTAAAATCTTCCATCATTATTTGCGTGTTTAATAGTCATGTTAAATTTTTTAATGATTCGATTTGTTTCATTCAACATTTGTTTCATTCGATTCGATTTAAATTCGAGTAAAATTTCATAGATTCGATTCGATTCGATTCGAATTCGAATTTAAAAAATGAGATTCGATTCGATTCGATTAGACATAAAAATTCTTGATTCGCGCATCTCTGTTATGTCGGCCATATATTTAATTCGTCATACGCGGTCGGTTACGTTTCACGCATAAACTAATGAGACACGGCGATGCTGCAGCGCCGCTCACTGACGATCAGCGACACGACGCGCGATCAACGTGTTCATAATATTTCTATGAGAATGATATAGCGATATCTATATGTCGTCGAAGCACGCGACGTCGCGCGGGAAGGGGCGCATAATTTACGGCGTTTGATATCGGCAGGCAGATTTTCTCACGTGCCATCTTGCGCTCGCGCGATCTCCACCGGCGCCGCGGCGGGCACTGATCGTATCTTCGAAACGGCATCGGAGAAACGTTAATTAAGCGAACAGATGCGCCGAGGAAATAGTAAATCATACGACCCCGCGCAAATAGAGACCGTTCGCAGCGTCGAGCGTCGTATCGTCGCCGGGTTATCGGGATAATGATAAATCGCTCGTTCAAACGGACCCTTTCCACACACACGGGCCGCATTATAACTCTCTCTCTCTCTCTCTCTCTCTCTCTCTCTCTCTCTCTCTCTCTCTCTCTCTCTCTCTCTCTCTCTCTCTCCTTCGCTAAAAGGGTCGCGAGAATACACCCTTGTGTTGTCGGGGCAGCATAAAGCGTGCTCAAACACGACGCCGTCCAAAGAGCTAAAAATTCTTATCGAATTGGATGCGGGTTGGGAGGGGTGTGGAGGACGAGGGGAGCGGGAGCGGCAGCTGACTGTTTCCCAATTAGAAAGAAAGACAAAAGAAAGGACGAGTCCAACTTTTGCAATTAATACGTTCGCCGGGAGCGACGCTTTTATCGCCGCGCGAAATAAAATCCGACTCGCCGAAGACACCGAGAATCGCTTCCCGAGAAGCTTCTCTCTCTCTTCGCGTCCGCAACTCTCTCGAGGAATTTAAATTTCACCGCGCGCGTCCTCTCTCTCTCTCTCTCTCTCTCTCTCTCTCTCCTTCGTTTTGTCCTCGCGTTCACCGACGATCGCGCTCTCTCGCGCGATTTAACCGCACGGCAGGCGCTTCTTCCGAACCGCCTCACCGCGGGCCCGCGTCACCGAGCTGCATCGGCCGGCGGATTTTGAGCCCGAAATCGCGGGGATTCACGTCGACGGTCGCATTAACGAGTAATTAACCATACCGGTCGATTCGATAGATAATCCGGAAGACGGCAGTAAAACAAGGTAACCTCGTGGGATTGGCGCCAGCGGCGGCGGCGGTTGCGACGACGACGACGACGGTGGTGGTTAACGGTGGTGGTAGCGCGGTTGTGTAGCGGCGGTGGCGGCGACGACAACGACGACGACGACGACGACGACGACGACGACGACGACGACGACGACGGCGACGGCGACGACGACGGCGACGGCGACGACGACGACGACGGCGACGGCGACGACGACGACGACGACGACGACGACGACGACGACGACGACGGCGACGGCGACGACGACGACGACGGCGACGACGACGGCGACGACGACGACGACGACGACGACGACGACGACGGCGACGACGACGACGACGACGACGACGACGACGACGACGACGACGACGACGACGACGACGACGGCGACGGCGACGTCGACGACGACGACGACGGCGACGTCGATGACGACGACGACGACGACGACGACGACGACGACGACGACGACGACGACGACGACGACGACGACGACGACGACGACGACGTCGACGACGACGACGACGGCGACGTCGACGACGATGACGACGGCGACGTCGACGACGACGACGACGACGACGACGGCGGTGGTGGTGGTGGTGGTGGGTATAGTGGTGGTGGCGTCGGAACCGCCCCGGCTTTGCAAGCCCGGCGAATGGAGTGACAATGCTGCCACGAGATTCACAGTTCTCTCTACCACCCCTTTGTCTTTCCCCTCTTTACTCTCGGTCTCTCGCACGCGCTCTCGCCCCCTTTCATACCATTTGCAACTTTCCGGCCTCCCTCGCGTCCTACCACCCTCTCCCCTCCGCCCGCCCGCCGCCCCGCGGCCCCTAGCGGCGGCCCTCTTTCTATCTTGCCATCCGCGCGCACGCGAGCCTCTTTATCTCGTCTGTGCGCCGTTGCATTCCCAGCGGGTGCATACCTTGAGGCAAATCCTCTCGCGAAGCGATTATCATCGTCAAACGCGCGGATCGAAAACGCGACGCGCTCGCGAGGGGACGCAGCGAGGCCGAGGGGAGGGAAATAATTTACACTCGGTGGTCCATGGATAAGTCGTTCGCAGTTAAACGCGACGGAGAAGCGATCGAAATCTCACCGCGCGATCTCTCGGCCGGGGTCTCTCTTTTTCCGGCGGAATTTCAATTTGGGGGAGGGCCTGGGTTATATATAACGCGGGATATGTTCGGTCCCTCTCTCGTAATGAGTCCTCCTCCCCCTCCCGCGGTCCCTCATCGGCGAGAGGGTGAGAAACACGTATGTACACGTGCGCTGCGAAAACGGGACAGTAGGTGGGAAAAGCTCGCGTGCCGCTCGAGTGCGGAGACACGCGATCGAGTGCGACCGAAGAGAAGAGGATGGAAAAAGGGGGTGGGCGGGCGGGCGGGAAGGAGGATGACACGCGGGAGACCGGAGCATATCGAAAGAATCCAACGCTCTTCTATTTCACAAGGACGACGTCCGATGCCCTCCTCCTCCTCGCGTCCCCCTCGCCGCCTCCCCCCTCCCCTCCTCCTGCCACCGCCACCGCATCTTTCCGCTCTCGTCGTCCTCGGCGGCGTTTCCCGCCGCGGTATCCTCACCCTTCGCACCCTATCTCTCTTTCTCGCTCTCTCCTTCCCTCTCCCTCTCCCTCTCTCCTCGTATCAGATCGAGTCCCTCTATTTCGCGTCCTCTATTATTTCTTTTATCAATCTGCGCGCTTTCAGGACGCTTTGAGGCCCGCTGAAAGCTGCGCGATAAATCATGAAATGTAAGAACCCATACGTACGTGCCGGTCGCGCACACATGAAGACGCGGACTACACACACACACACACACACACACGCGCGCGCGCGCACGCACGTAGGTCGCGTGTACAACTGTGTGCGCGCGCGCGCGCGCGTGTGTGTATGTGTGTGTATACATGTGCGCATGTGGGTGCAGCAGCAGATATACACGACGAGCGAACGAACGGAACGAACGGAACGAACGAACGAACGAACGAACGAACGAACGAACGAACGAACGAACGAACGAACGAACTGCGTTTTCGTGTAAACTGCTCCTTCGTGTACACCGCGTACGTACGTGTACACGCGTGTACGAGCGACTCTCACGCGCTCTCACCACCCTCCGCCGCGTCTGTGTATAGAGATGCGCGCGAGTAATACGTATGTGTATGTGTACGTATATAACCGGCGGTTCAATAGGCGGCATTGCCAGGGCGAACGCTATCCATACAGCCCGCCAGATGAGGTCTTCTAGCTTCCGTCGAGTCCGCGTGAAAGGATGCCCCAATAATATTCCATTCACCGAATCACCCCCCGCCTCCTCCACCGGCAACCCATCGTCCGCCCGCGCCCTTTCCCTCCCGCTCGCCGATATATATACTCGTCCGTAGTCCAGCAGCCCGACCCGTGCCCAACGTCACCCGCCATTGATTTTTCATTCCTGGGCTTTTCAATAGTTTGTTACGAGCTTTCCTACGATGACGCGCCCCATCCCCGTAATAACCTCCCTCGTTTTCTCCTCCGGCTTTCCTTCGACGCAAGAAAAACCCGTCGCCGCCGGCGATGGGACATGTCCGCTTTATTAAAGGATGCGTCGATAGCTCGGCTGCGCTCTGCCACAGTCCCAGGGGAGAGACTCTCTCCTCTCTGCTCTCTTCTCTCTCTCCCTCCCTCCCTCTCTCTCTCTCTCTCTCTCTCTCTCCTCTGCCCTCCGTGAGAAAATATTTTAAACAGCACCTCGTCCTCGTCACCGCGAAAATTCGCGGTGACGAGGACGATCGATCGATTCATCGGTCACCGACAATGGTCCGGGTGATTTTCTTCTCTCTCTTTTTTTTTTTTCGAAATCGGCGGGGTCATTCCGGTTAGTTATAGCAATGTCAAAGCGGGAGCAATCGGAGTTGACGCTCGGTGGCCGAGCGATCGACAACGAGCGACAACACGACAGCGCGGACCAGACGCGGACGGCGGCGCCAGCTAGAAAAGCCGTCGGCACGAATTTTGCCGCGTAGCGGAGCGAAAATAACCTATAACTTTAATCAGGGATGAATAAAGGCAACCCTTTTCGGTACGGCGCTGCGTCAAGGCGAAGAATGGAGATGAGGATGTAGCCGAGTATCGGCATTGTTTCCAAACAAAGCACGCTTTTCATACCACCCTCTCCTCTCTCTCTCTCTCTCTCTCTCTCTCTCTGTCTCTCTCTTTCTCTCTCTCTCTCTCTCTCTTTCCTACCACCAACCACCCACCCACCCTCCCCCCGTGCCCGCGCCACACGGCCCCCGCGCGCTCCGCTCGGTGGTGGTACCCACCCATGGATTCCGCCCGCACACTCTCCACGGCGGTTCAGTCATTTGACACGCAAAGAAGTCTGGCAAGTTGGCATTGTGGCGGTCGCCACGCCATCCTCGGCCCATTGTTACCGCGCCACTACCAAAACCGCGAGAGACCGCCAGCCCGACTCCCCCTCGCGGCTCGCCGGCTAAAAGTCAAACCTCTTTCACCACCCTCGTCAAATCGCGAATAATGACGAGTCGATCGCCCGCGCGCCGTTCTTCTTTGAAGATCTGAGTCATTCACGGACGGACGTTGCGTCGGGAATCGATGCGGACGCCTCGGTGGATTCCGAGGCGCCGTCGCGCGCGCGCGCGCGTGTTATCAATCTCGATCGTTCGGAAAAAACAAGAACCTGCGCGGGGTCTCTTTCGCGTTTCTTCGAGGAAAATCGATTTGGGATTCATCGGTGTAGATATTAGGTGCTCGCGAAAGTTCGTCGACTCGTCGCTGACTTTGTCGGCCCGCAAAGACAAGCCATTTTGCAAATGCGAGTTTACGTAATTTATTATTAAAGACGATGGATAACGCGATGATACTTTTGACTGAAAGTGACACGAATATGCAAAGCGAGATAAGGACTGTTACAGCCTTAATATTTTCGAAGTATGAGAATACAGAAAAATGCACATTGCATTCGAGTGTAATATTGCTAGTTTCAAATATTTCATAAGCCAATATATCCGCAAATGTGTCAAAGTTCATTATAAATATCATTTGACACTTTAATCAAGAGTGTTAAATGGAGGCAAAAATTCGGTTTGTTTTCTACATAGCGTATAAATTTCGTAACATTACTGGGAAGAAAATACATTTGTTTTTGGATGGTGAGCTTTCTCCAAAATTTGCGATGAGTACATCTTCAAAATATTACTTTGCTGAAAATGATCATTGCTCAAAAGAGGAAGGAAAATAAACGGAATAGTCGCTTTTATCGGCTTACCGATGATGATATTTTTCTCCATACTCTGAGAGAAAAACTAGAAGAAATTACACGAAAAACTGCGAAAAGCGGTCGTCTTGCAACGATAACACTTTTTCCTAGATAAGGGTGATAACAGTTATCGCTCCATTCTGCGCGTTAGTGTTAAACGGGACAAAGATAAGTATCAAACAGAACGCGTGCGAAAGTAGAGGAGAGAACTCGGCTGAAAAGTCCAACACAAGACCTCTCGTGTCACGAGCCTCATAACGTCGAGCAAGAACAGCGGAAACGCTAATCCACAACGACGAAATCTGACAGACGCGACGCGACTTAATAATCCCCCACGAGCAAATTACTCGTAATTCCGTCGGCCAACGCGTACGTCTGACGCACAGACGCGCGCGAATCGCGGATGATGCGCATAACCGGCGTAATATATGCGCGATAATAGAATTAAATTAACTCAGCGGCGCGCGCATAACCACCCTGATTAACCGACTGTTACTTGAGAGGTTCCGTTGGAGCGCGCGCGCGCGGCCGCGCACCACCTCTGTCTCTGCAGCGACTGTGCTTCTCCTCCCGATGAACTTCTCCCGGGCGTTTGTCGCGGATGTTCGT
The DNA here is from genome assembly GCF_003227715.2 of Harpegnathos saltator. Lineage (NCBI taxonomy): Eukaryota > Metazoa > Arthropoda > Insecta > Hymenoptera > Formicidae > Harpegnathos > Harpegnathos saltator. Next base: position 266,104 of record NW_020229954.1, on the reverse strand, counting down.
CATTGACTTCACGAAACGAACTTCCTACACGGACTACGACTGCGAGCTGCGCTCGTGCGCGCGCGCGCGCGCGCGCGCTCCTTTTGTGTCCTCTTACCTCATCGCGCAACACGATGGCGAATAAAACAGCTCGAGAGCCACGCCTGACGGTGAGGCTTGAACAATTTTTCGTGTCGTCCTCGTCGCTGCTGCGTCGCTTTGTAACTCGCGTTATACCCAGAACTCCCCGTGCTGATTTCTGATTCGCAGCTACAGCCTCGGCATCATTCAGGTTCGTTTTCGCGTACGCAGCGGCAGCGGCGTCGCGCTTGTCGCGCGGGATACACGCGAATTCAAGCACGACTCATGTGCGAACACACAACGACCTCTCCTCCCGTCTACGCGCGCAATGGAAACGATTATGTCGTGTGTGCGTGCGAGCAGCACATAATGCAATAACGCGAATCAGTCCTCGGGAGATGCTCGCGAAAGCATTACCCGTAATGTTATAATACCGTACGCGAGAGAGCGTGCGTACACGCACGCATACACACTCACTCGTGCGCGCGTCACACGTGCGAGCGTGTAATAAAGGACCCGACGACGTCCGATATATCGACATCCGATGGATCCCCTCGAGCGAGCGAATTATCGGCACTCCTATTATGCGACTTCTAATAATTTAATTCGCATTTCGCGTTTTTGTCTCAATCGCGCGCTCGTACGCTCGTACGCGCGCAAACGCGGCATACGCGAGTGTTCATCTAATAATCCGATCGCGTAATGCGCGCGTGATGCGTGCGGACAAAAGAATGTAAAAACAATTTGCACAAGTCGCGCGCGCAGCGCGGCATCGACGTCCGCGAGAAATGGAAGGATAAGTAGCAAATTAACGCATCGACGTATCGACAAGGGCGGAAAAGATGTTTGTAGCTACACGGTGATAATCGGAAATAATCGCAGACAATCATTTTGGCGTTGTACAAAATTATTACAGCGTATAGTATCGTTTTATTACCAACGCACTAACGATATTCTATTACTGTCGTATCAGGTGGCAGTAGCTTTATGCGCGCATGTCGCTGCCGCTTCTATCTGTCGGAACAACCGAAAGAGCTACACTTGGCGCCGGAAGTGGCCGTAATAGTGCAGTAAAGTAACTATAGCGGAGAAAACTATTTTCGTGTTTGCTGGAGACACTATCCCACATATTTTTACCACCAACGCACACTCCAGCTGTGCTGCTGTAGCAACGGCGATACTATAGCATATAAACACCTTTAGCATGTGCCACTACTTTTTTGTTGAAATAACAAAGCGACATGGCTGGCGCCGGAAACTGGTGCCAGTGGAATTAACAGAATCTCTTTTTTTACTTATCGTGAGTAACGAGGACGAACAGCGACAGCGGCGAGCACTCGGTGTCTTTCTCCACCTCTCTGTCTTTCCCTGCGAGAGCTCGATCTCTCCGTCGCACCTGCGTCAAGAAGTCCGCGCGCGCGCGCGCTTGCGATTTTTGTCAGGAGCCGCCGCCGCCGCCGCGGCATTGAGCCATCGCGAGACAAATAATCGTCCCCCGAACAGAGGAACCTGTTAAAAGTTGCTAACTCCCGTGACAGAATAGGGCGCCGCGCGGTGAAAGGATATAATAGACATGCACGCACGCGTGGAGGGTACCAGCGGAAGCTGCACCACCGTCCTCGTCCACGTGAAGGGAGGTGTGTGGGAGGGACGGCGGGCGCGAGGGGAGAAGGATCATCGACGGCCGGGATTTCCAAGAGGAACGAGGACGACGCGAGACCATACGAATATGTTATACGCTCAAGCTCGTTCGCTCGTAACCGCGCAGCAGAATAGACGAATTGTTCGGCAGCGGGGCTTTTGTCTATTTTACGGAGTTCCAAGGGCTTCCATTGAGGGACGGCAGGGCGAGCGGCGCGGAGGCCGGGGGCGGGCGGCGGGGGGAGAGGAGGAAGAGCCGAAAGCTCGGAAATATATTCTCAACTGAACGTTGTACGGATTCGCGCACCGGGCGTTCCTAATTATTGTTTTCCAGACATCCGTCCTCCACCTGGTTGCCGCGGTGACTGAAATTCCTGTTGTAAAAGTTTCTCCGCTCGACGCTCTCGCTCGGGGGGAACAAGAGTGCGAGCGAGCGAATGCTCGGCCGGAGTCATCGTGTCGCGGCAAGGATTCCGAGTTCTCTTAAACACTCTTTTTTACACGTGCGCGCACTATGCCTGCACGTCGCGAAAAGAGGCGCGTGCAACGCCTCGGCCGAGGAGAGCCCGAGCGATCGGCCAGTGGAAGCCTGTGCGAGCACAACGAATGTAGCTGAGAAAGAATTTTCCCACCGCAGCAGCACAGCTTTGAATCTCAGCTTTGAAACACATCGGCCGATGCCCGATGAAAGTACCGACTTGTTGACGAGCGCAGTGTTCCATTTTTTTCTTTACTTGCTGCATAAAGGAGAAGTAGGATTGAGAAAAAAATGTTACACCTTACACGACGCGCGTACAAAATTTCCCCTTGCGGATTTGTGACAAAAATCCGCAGGGAGAAAATTGACAGCGTTATAGGATAGCGTTGCTATTAAAAGTAGGACGTTGTATTAATTCCGACGGTCGGCTAAATCGGAAAATAGAAATAGAAATTCGCGGGGGGTGACGCGAACGGTGGTGAGATCACCGATACCTTCATAATTCTACTTGATAAAAACGCCACATGTGAAAAGATTGCAGATACTATTTTCTTGATAGCGTCGGTAAGAAGGACTCGAAAAGCGATAGTCGGAAACGAGGATGCGAGAACAGATCGAGGGAAAAGCGAGGCGCGAGCAAAGGCTGAGGATAGGAAGGAAAATGGGGGAGTATAGGGGTTGATGGTGAGGTAGTCGGTATCGGTTAAGTGGGGGAAATTGCAAAACAATGAGACGCCGGGGTAGGGGTAACAATGTGAGGGACAATAGGCCTGATAATGTGCCGGAGAATGGACGCCTAGACAAAAGAGTCGAATAAGGGCGCGCTCACCTACCCGATCCAGCACCCACGTTACAACGTCGTCTCGTCCGCAACGTACACACTATACGCGCGGCATAAAGCGAGGACGCAAAAAAGACGCACGCATATTTTTCGGTCGATCGTACTCGCGCACGATACGCCAAGAATTTGGATTAATCCGAAGGATTAATCCAATCGGATCGGATCGGAGGTATTAGGCAAAGGACAAGGGCCTCTCTCTCTCTCTCTCTCTCTCTCTCTCTCTCTCTCTCTCTCTATGTTCTCTTTATCAGCGATGATTGTAGAATGATACGGAGCGGCCGCGGATTCTTTGATAACTTCGGCCGAGGACGAAAGAAATGATTATTAAATGTTTTAAATCGCTGCTGAATTATTAAATTTACGGGAGTTGTTGGATTATTTAACATTTGCTTATCAACGGAACGGAGAGAAAAAGAGATTGCGGTGCACGCAATGCATCTTAAGATGGAATCCAAATCTCGACTCGTCGTGTTATTTTCCGCGTGCGCGTGAAGGTAAGGATGGAAGGTGGAAATTTTCGATAGGAAGAAACGAAATGGAAATGCGGAGGAGATATGACAATTATGAAAGATACATGTTCGCATTAAACGGTATAAACGGTTTCACGGTATAAACGGCTGTGCAAGAAGCCGCAACAGAGAGAAACAGGAATAACGCACATCCGAGACACATCCGAATGCCGGAGGCTAATGCTTGATGTAACCTCGCGTTCTTGCGGGGTTCCGAGTCAAGGGGTTTGAGTGAGAGAGCTCGAAGCCAACTTGAGACACGAGCGCTCGCTCGCTATGCATGTATGTACATGTGTGTATGTATGTGTGTGTATTGTGTTTAGGTGCACGTCGAGGCTGCTTTGAGTCAGTTCAACAAATTTAGAAAAGTCTAAACTTTATGAAAATGAGATACGTGTGAATCTAATAATATAGCTATTTTATCACGTCGGTTGGAAAATGGCTTTACAACATGGTGAAAACGTACGCCATTAAATAAAGGGTTTTTCAAATTTTACTAAATTAAAAACTACCATTTTGAACTACTATATTGAAAACCGTAAGAGAGGTACTTGAGGAAAGATAATAAATATATCAAATTCATAGTAATATCTTATATGTTTCATACAATACACTCTGATGAGTATTTTATAAAATTCATCTTAAGAGGTATCCCTTTTATTCAGTTCTTAGAAGTTATTTTTAATTAAAATTACAGCACATAAAGCGCCATTAAATTTTGCTTATTTAACATTTTCTCAATATATCTTATGGTTTTGTACGTAGTTTTAGAATCATCTTTCGGCCCAAACAGAAGATAACTATGTTATTAGATTTATAGCTACTGCATCTTTGCAAAACGTACAATTGTTCAACATTTCACGGTTGTCGAGAAGCTTCTTTGCAAGACACATGTATGGAAAAACAACTCGGTTCATGTAACTGTTTTTCTGAGGACCAGATAAAAACTCGGTCGTAGGAATGAAAAAGTGAACATTTCTATTCAGTTAGTTGACTTCAGATATCTCAGCCAAATTTCAACGCAGATAAATGTTCAAACAAATACTTCGCGATAACAAAGATGATATCGTTTTTCGCAACCGACTTTTCGTCTGATCATCAGGTTAGCCGAGAAACTTATTTCCCGTATGGAATAGCCGCGTAATTGATCAATTAATCTCCCAAAAAGTAATAATCTCTAAATTTTCATAAAATTTCACAGAAGAAGAGCATGAGATAAGGAAAACGCGTTGCGGAAGTCAACTTTGACGAGACGTTCAGATGCGCGCAAAACACGAGAGACCGAGCCCGCTCGATTCTGATCACGGTTATTCAAAAAAGCGCGAGTAACAGAAATCTTTTTACATTTCACGTCGTCGCTCTTTCGCGAACTTTCTTCCGAGAGCACTCCGATCCTCGCTGTGATGCTTTCGGTAATCGAGCGGCGGATGTGCACCGATGCACCGCGGGCGATAGAAAGAGAGAGAGAGAGAGAGAGAGAGAGCGAGCGCCACCGAAAAAGCCACGAAGAAAAGTCAAAGTTTTCGCGTGTTAACGATTCTTTCCCGCGGAAAAATGTGTCTCGAAGATATACGCGCGCGCATATCGGCGTTCAACTTCGCGAGTGAAGGACGACGAACGCGAAATGAACCCGCCGCTGCGTAACGTCGGAAGAAGGAGAGAGGCGAGAGCTGTAGAGGCGCAGCAACGCGCAAGGAAGCGAAGGAAAAACTTCGCGAAGTGAGCAGCAGAAAGAGAGATACCACCGGTGTCGAAAGCAGAAAGAGTTGCGCGACACGAAAAAGTCACAAACGGTCCGTAGAATTTCACGGTTGCGGAATACAATCGTCTTCGGGCATGCGCGCGCGCGTACTCGTATCATTTGTCACGTTACGGTACACACACGTCAAAGTCGATGCTTAAGCGACTGTCAGAACCACAGCACAAAGAAAACACTTTGTCAACAAGACTCAAGTAACAAACGCATCGACCGTCGAAATTGAGAATTTTAGCATGACAATCTTTCGTTCCGGATCATTTCCGAGCGTCATTAATAGGGCTCGCTTAACGTTTCAGGTGTTCGTTTTTTTATGTGCGATGGCCTTGAATAAAACAGCGCTATAAGTATAGCGAACCGGCAATTGTTTGGTGCTTTTTATCTTATTATGAGTTGGCTGTGTTGCTTCGTGCGGGATGGAACGTTCGCAAGAATGCGCACCACGTGAAGAAACGTCCTTAACCTTGCAAATGTTGTGAAAGATTAATAAATGGTTCCTCAGGTCCAATATTATCATTTTTCCTTCGTCAAAATTATAAATGGTTATTTACTGACGTTTTTCTCCCTCGGGACTTAAAGTACATTTCCCGCAAAGTTTTTAAGACTTATATTTGCACGACAACACTCTAGGAAAGTTATTTGCTATTGAAAAATGCCAAAAAGTCGACTAAAATCGCCAGCTACCCGTGCTTTACTAAGATGAAATGTCAACGGCGAGATCGACAAAATTATTTAAAAATATTTCAGGATCGAAATTTTTGTTAAGATATGTCAGTCAGAGCAGAGAAATATTTGATTTAATTTTGGAATTGAAGGGTGCAGTGTCTATATTAGATTTATTTCCGATATTTTATGAACATGCCGGTTCGCTTCTTCAGGGAGAGAAACAACCTGAAATAATCTGAAACTACGTTTCAGAAAGTTTCAGGAAATTAAATGAAATGTTCATGAAACGTCGGTGACAAAGATGGACGTGGCACCGCAACCAAGAAATCAAGATAAATATATGAGAACTCTCGAACAATACTAAAAATCAACCAAAACCGTGTGCTTCATGAAAATAATAAAATTGCTAACTGCTAACTTATATTTTTAAGCACCGTTAAATACCTAATAATTAATATCTAATAATGAATACTTTTAGTTAGTGTTCTATATATTGGGTGAGTGCAAAAGTTCGTACGGAGTTTGTGAGTAAAAGTCACACAGTGATTAGGCAAACAAAAATCTTTATTTAATCAATGATATATTCTCCATCGTTTTCTATAATCTTTTCCCAACGTTCTGGCAGCATACGGATGCCTCGATCATAAAAACTGCGCGGTTTAGATTCGAAGAACGAAGAGACGCCGTTTTTTAAGGCCTCCAAAGAGTCAAAGTTTTTTCCATTTAAATAATTTTGCAATGACCGGAACAAGTGATAGTCAGATGGTGCGATATCAGAAGAATACGATGGATGCGTTAAGACATCCCATTTCAGGCTCTTCAGTTTGCGCAGCGTCTTTTTCGAAACGTGTGGTCTGGCGTTGTCGTGATGAAAGACGACTCCCTTGCGATTTGACAAAATCGGACGTTTCTCTTTTATTTCTCGATTCAGATTGGTTAATTGGCGACAGTACTTGTCCGAATCAATCGTTTCGCCAGCGGGGAGAAGCTCGAAATAGATTATGCCCTTGCAATCCCACCAAACAGAGAGCATCACCTTCATCAGGTGCAAACTGGCCTTTGGCATTGCGTCACCATGCTCACCTGATTGTTTCCATGTCCGTTTGCGCTGAACATTGTTGTAGAGGACCCATTTCTCATCGCCCGTCACTAGTAGATCCAAAAACGACTTGTTATTGAGCCGCCCGAGTAAAGAAACGGCTGCAGAAATTCGCTTGATTTTGTTCTTCTCGGTCAGCAAATGGGACACCCATATATCGAGCTTCAAATCGAATCCCATCTTTTTTAAACGCCGAAAAGCGGTTGATCGGTCAACGTTTAGTGCTGTAGCAACTTCTTCTGTTGAAATTCGCGGATTATTGAGCACTAAAGTACGCAAAACATCGTCATCAATGTCAGAAGGTCGACCAGAGCGTGGCTCGTCTTCAAGGTTAAATTCTCCGCGCCGAAATTTAGCAAACCATTTTTCCACAGTTCGTTTAGCTTCATGCTTCATCCTGATAAACATCCTGAATGTTTTTTACGGCTGCGGCAACGTTTATTCCCTTCCGAAACTCGTAAAGCATAACATGCCGTAAATGCACCTTATCGATACTCATTTTTAAAGTGATATTTCTCGAAGCAGTTTGTATGAAAACAAATGATTTTTTTTTAATAACAGCTGAAGACGTCACCTTTCCAACGTTATATAATATGTAGATGGAAGTATTAATGACAACACTTTACGACGCTTATAACTCCATCTATTGAAACTCCGCACGAACTTTTGCACTCACCCAATATTTCAGTATAGGTAATGGATGAAATTTTATTTGTTTCGATTCATTGTTTTCGAGCAATCTATCTATGTGTCACCGATGTGAACCTGGCAAGTAACTTGTTAAAAAAAAAATCGCAATACGGTTTGATTGTACTTCGCTTGTACCTGTTTGTACCACTTCTTGTTCCGTTTGTACCTCGAGAGATAAAAAGATAGGAGGAGGGGAAAAAATAGCAAGCAAGCAAATATAAGATAGCGCAAAACGGCCAACGCCATTCGAAAGAGAATCGTTTGTACCCGTTTGTACCTGCCTTCAAATCGTTTGTACCTCAGAGGAATCGGAAATACAGGATCTTCAAAAAGCGTCCAAGAGGTACTTTCGCCAATTTTTTAGATATCGCAAAACGGCCAATGCCATTCGAGAGAGAATCCTTTATACCCATTTGTACCTCTCTTCAAACAGTTTATACCTCAGAAGAACCGGAAGTACAGGATCTTCAAAATATGTCGGAAGGTTACTTTCGTAGCCGTTTTGCAATATCTCAAAAATTGACGAAAGTACCTTTTGGATGATTTTTGAAAATTCTGTACTTCCGGTTCCTTTGAAGTACAAACGATTTGAAAGGAGATATCAACGGGTACAAACGATTCTCTTTTGGATGGCGTTGGCTGTTTTCGCATGTCTTACATTTGCTTGCTGGCTATTTTTCCCCTTCCGCTTATCTTTTTATTCTTTAAGGTACAAACGAAACAAAAAGTGGTACAAACAGGTACAAACGAAGTACAATCGAACCGTATTGAGAATTTTTTTTTTTTTTATTAAGTTGTTTGCCAGGTTGTTTGCCATATCGGCCTTTGTGTCGCAGTATTTATGTGTCGTAGGCAATATAATTTTTATGTGTCGTCTCATAGAATACGACGATACATAGAAATTATTTAAAAACAAATATTAACAGAAGCGTCTCGTGAATGCACAGGGCGAGGAACGAGTGCGTGCGTACGTACGGACCGGCGTATACCAGGTATGTCGGTAATTACTTTCCGGTTTTTGTAACAGATGTCACTAGCCATAAGTATGCAATGTTATGATTTGATACATATATCATTTTATTCTACTGACATTAACCTCAAAACCACACAAGTTACGTTCCGCCAAAATAACAGCGTTATAGATTAATAATTTTTTGAAAATGTCGAGTTTTGTGCCTGAAAACGTGCATTTGCGGCACGCATTACTTTTCTTGTTTAATCAAAAGAAAAAAGCCGCTGAAAGTCATCGTTTGCTGGTAGAGATTTACGGTGAGCATGCTCCAACCGTAAGAACATGTGAAACGTGGTTTCGACAATTCAAATGTGGTGATTTCAACGTTCAAGACAAAAAACGTCCTGGTAGGCCGAAAGTTTGAAGATGCGGAATTGTAGGAGTTATTGGATGAAGATCCAACACAAACTCAAAAACAATTGGCAGAAAAGTTGAATGTGAGCCGAGTAGCAATTTGTGAACGATTACAAGCGATGGGAAAGATCCAAAAGATGGGAAGATGGGTGCCACATAAATTGAATGACAGGCAATTGGAAAATCGAAAAATCGTCGGTGAAATGCTGCTTCAAAGGTATGAAAGGAAGACATTTCTGCATCGAATAGTAACGGGTGATGAAAAATGGATGGTATACTTATGCAACAACTCTAATTGAGCAGAGGTCAGATTATCGTTATCGCTATAAAATCAGACTGAATTATGAGTATCCCCGATCGATTCTTCAGGGTCCAATTATATCGGAAAACTGTTACCATTTTTGTTTTATGTTTTGTGAGCCAAACTATTCCAGCTAAAGATGCGGAACGAGCCGAGTTACGAAATTAAAAAAACATTCAGCTTTCATCCGAGTAAAATTGTTCCCGCAAGAGGCGCCACGAGATGATTCAGTTGATCGATCAACCTATCGATTATCATGTCCTCGCGATCTGACTTGTATTAAGTGGACGTCAGTATTATGTTAACTTTATCAACCAAAATTTTTATCGATGCGGTAAAAGTTGCAATGTTCACAATTACCATTTAATTATGAACTTAGTATCTAATTACCGATCATGCTATTTTCATAATGTTTCCGATGAATACTTAATAGATACAATATTACCTTACAATTATTTATTTAATTTCTGACTAGCGATCATGTCACTTTTATCAGGGCTTAATAATATGATGTATAATGTTCATAATATTCAAGGTTAAGTAAAATAATTTTTTTTAATTATGTTTAAAGTTTAATAACTTATAAAAATAAAATTATTACGTTAAGAGTTACACAAATTAAAATAGACTTATTTAAAGATTGAATTAAAATTGAATTTCCTCGTTAATATTAAACATTAATTAAGCAAAACAATATATATATATATATACATATATATATATATACCTATTATTACTTATGTATTACTTATATTCGAAGTAACCTTGATAAAAAAATTTTTTTAATCGAAAGCAGTGAACCGAAACAAATAAAATTTCATCCATTACCCATATGGAAGTATGCAAAAGGACACTAATTAAAAGTACTCATCATTAGGTATTTAATAGTGCTTAAAAATATAAGTTAGCAGTTCTTTTTACACCGATTCGGGAATTACAGCATAAAATCCTTAATTTCACACGGCGCGCGTGCGGAACGGTAATAAATAAATACTTTGACGGTTTATACAAAAAACCAATGTGTACTATCGTATCAAATATGAAATATCGGCATCGCGTTGATAGAAAAGTCGAAGATGACTCGCAAATGAGCGAGACCCAGCAAAGGTAATTACGGCTAAGACGTGAAGGAAGAAGGATCAGAGACGAGGAAATCGCGCGTAACGATTCTTTCCACCGCCGCGAAGAGACAGATTTCTACGATCGGCTTCTGCCCGGGGAACAACTCCGGCGCGGGAAGAGGGGGGGGGGTGCTCGCGCGGGTTAAGTAAAGTCGTTCTACGAGGTCGCCACATCGCGGATTCGCCGTCCACCCCCGTTATCCGCCAGCCCTCCCAGGTTCTTCACTGCCGGTGCCCTGTGCGCCTCGTCGTGGAAGTGCAGGGGATGAAAGGAGAACAAGAGAAGTACAGACAATGGATTCGGTTCGCGGCTGTGTTGGTGGTGCTGCATTGTCGCCCGGCATTGTTGCGGCCCGGTTATTGTGTCGCTGTTTTGTGACCGATCGCAAGGTGGCGTGCCTCGTGTGCGCGAACCCCGTCCACGATCGTTAGGCACGTTCGCGATTATTCGGAAGAACGATCGTTCGACGATAAAACCGGCTTCGAAAGGTGCCCCCACCCCTCCGTCCTCGCTCCTCGGCCGCCGAGTGCGAAGCAGGAAGAGAAGGAGAAGGTGTGGTGTTCGCCAAGTTAGCGGTCGGAACTTTTGTCGCATTGACTTTATATACCCGGAACGACGGCGGGCACGCCGGTCGGGGTAAAAGTTCACGTTACTCGCCGACCTGTCGCCCACCGTCGAATCTATGAGACGTAAGATCTGTTTACCACATCTGTTTACCACCACCTCGCGATCCGTAAGTCCGCTTCGGCGTCTTCGGCGGAGGGAGGACAGTCGATGTGTTGATTAGACTTTGCAAAAGCGTAGCCTAATGAAGGATCAGGGAATTCACCCTCACCCCTACCCCTCCCCTCCCGCCCTTTCTAATGTTTATTCGTGATTCCTCCGCGAGTTGCGGCGAGGCTGCTCCTTTCGACGTTCGCTCGCGCGACAACGGCGGCAAAAACACACGAGTGCCCCGGCTCAGCCGGCATGACACCACGAAACTTTATTCGCAAGTACGAAAAACCATATGAAGGAGGAGAAAGAGTTAGAGGGTGGAGGTGGGAAGGGGAGCGAGAGAGAGAGAGAGAGAGAGAGAGAGAGAGGGAGGGAGGGAGAAGAGGAGAAGAAGGAGGAGAGGAGAGAGGATTCTCTACTCATCCTCCCGTAGGTCTCATTGTGTTGGACGATTGTCTTAGAATAATGGCGGAGACTCACAATAGTGACTACAATGCTTGCTCGTTTAACAATGCGGTGACGTCACGCGGCGTCGTGTACGTGAATGTACCGGTACGGGCGCGCCGGCATCGTGTGCGTCGTCTCTTTAGACTTCGTCTTTCTTCCTTTCTCTCTCCCTCTCCCTCTCTCTCTCTCTCTCTCTCTCTCTCTCTCTCTCTCTCTCTCTCTCTCTCTCTCTCTCCCCCTCACTCCCTCTTTCGCACATTCTCTTTCGCTCTCTCTCTTTCTTCGCGGTACCCAGCCGCCACCTTTCTCCCGCCACAGCCACCTCGTGCCTTCTCTTTTCCGCGATTCTTTACTTGGTTATTCATGGCGGGGACCACCCTCGTCCACCCGCGGGTCAGCAACGGCGACGGCGGCGCCGATAATGCCGGGGAAAGTCATTGACGGTAGCGTGGAAAAAAGGCCGACACGGCATCCAGCTTTCTGGCGGCGAAATATCAGGATGGTCAAAGTAATCAAGCGCGGAACGTGAGATATGCGATGATTCTACTGTCGGGCGATTCGCGCGACGGGAAGGAGGTTGTTTCTTGGCTTTCTCAGACGCTTCCCTAACGCTTCTCTAACGGCCGACGAGAAAGCTAACGATGACTCCTCGCGTGTATCTGATACGCGAAACGAGGTGACTTTGGGATTTTGATGTGGTGACTATGTAACACATTCTCCAAATTTTGAAATTTGCCAATACTGAAATCGAATTAATGGAAAAAGCTAAAGTTAAAAGACCCCGATTCTGTCTGTGACAATAAAATAAATATGACTACCGTAAAACTTCAAAATTGCAAAACGTCATAGTCACATCAACGTTCAGATCACCCTGTTTTACGGTAAATATTGAAATAATCAAACCGATATCTCTTGTGGAAATACACTCGACGAAATTCGACGGAACTTGTCCTTTGGATATTTTAATCGATCCAACTCTCCAACAATAGCATAAGGATGTCAAAGCAGTAATCAACACACCGGGGTATCGCTTCTCTCACATTTACATCGATCAACCTTGACTTTTATTGCCCCGGACAAGCGCGCGAACCCTTCGCTCGGTGGCACCCCTGCGTGCTTGCGGATTCGGTCAAATCATCCCTTGGGATGAGTCGAAAATGCAGTTCGTCCCACCTTTCTACGCTACGCAGTGCGGCCTTATTCAGGGGGTAGGGGGGGGGTTATTAAACAAGATGATAGGCATGGTTATATCGACAACTTTATGCGTCAGTTAAAAAGGCGACTGAAAAGGGCACGGTCGCACCCCCTTTCCCTGCCTGAATCAATCACAGAATCGGGTGAAAGCGCGGGGGATTTCCGAAACAAGATTCATGCGGTGCGAAAGCTACGAAATCTCCGAGATACGAGGGTAGTCCCAGAAGTACCTGACCTACCAAAGAAAACACGAAAAATTTGGGAAAAAATATCTTTATTTCTCTACATAGTCTCCTCATAGCTCAATACACTTTTCCCAGCGATGTTCAATAGCTTCGATATCCTGTTTATAGTGGGAATCGTCGAGCTCCTCAAAATAGCCATCAAGCCACCTTGGTCCATTGTTTTGACTGTTCCTTCGTCTCAGGTGTGAAGTGATGGACCCATGTTTCATCCATGGTTACGAATCGACGCAAAAACTCGGCTTTATTGCTGCGAAACTTGGCCAAACACTCGATTGAAACATCCTCACGACGCTGTTTTTGTTCCAATCGCGGCGCACCCATCTTGCGCACAGCTTTCTCATGTCCAAATTTTCAGTAAATATGCGATGTACAGCACTTTTTGAAATGCCTACCATGTCTGCTAACTCGCGCACTTTCAGTCATCCCGCCAGCGACGGTCATCCAATACCACTTTGTGGATTTTCTTCACCATTTCTGGCGTGGTCACCTCATTTGGTCGACCGTTGCGATTTTCGTCTTGGCAGCTCGTACGGTCTCGTTTAAACTCCGCCACCCAATATTTTACTGTTGTAAACGAAGGAGCAGACTCCCCCAGAGTAGAATCTAGCTCCGCTTTGACATTGGTTGAACTGAGGCCTTTCAAATGAAAGTATTGTATCACATAACGATGAGCAATTTTTTCCATGTTTACAAATTCACTGAGAGCGTTCACTATTGATGGCTGCCAAACAAATACTAAACAACGTAGCGTCGTCAAACTTCAGACTTAAGCTTTATAAGGTTGGTACTTTCTACCATAGTCATTCTTTTCAAACAACCGCTATCTATACGTCAAGTCAGGTACTTCTGGGACTACCCTCGTACTTCGTTAAGGCGAATGACATTACACCCGGCAACTGCACACTCGACTGACTCTAACCAGGCGAATCTTTACCTCTGCTACTACCGCGAGGTCCATCGATCGCAGCGACATCTTCAATCTAACGTTTGATAGATTTCGAAGCGATCGCTGGCGCCGAAAATCGACTTTCCGCGAGATACCGTCGATAGGATGCAAGAATTTCGCAAAAGACGCGTAGGCGGAGGGTGACGAAGGAAGAAAGAAAGAAAGAAAGAAAGAAAGAGATAAAGGGAGCCCAGAAAGACAGGGGTACATTGTGCCCGGCCGCTTGATACTTTATTCCGTATAAAAGGAAAGACGGAACAATGGCGGGAACGCGGAAGAATGGAATGAAATGGGACCGAGGGAGACTGATAGAAAGGAAGAAGGCAGAGGCGCGCGCGCGCGCGCGCACTCGCTCGCTCGCTCGCTCGCTCGCTCGCTCGCGCTCGCGCTCGCGCTCGCGCCAGTGTGAAGACTCATCACTCTGTAAACAATGCGCAAAGCGAGAGTGACTCAAAGAGCGGCGAGATCGTCAGAACTCCTCCTCAAATGAGACAAGAGAGGACAGAGAAGTCGACGCGGCGCGCCGTCGTCCTTCAGATATTTCGACGTACCTCGTTTTATACCGAGAGGATAGCGTATATACTAAATTTAGGAAATTTCGTACAATCTTGGGGTATGTGCACTAAGTTCGAGAGATTTAATACAAAGGGCAAAAAGAGGATTGTCTTGGTCGATAGAGCAAACTCTACTGAATGAGCTAAATTGCTTGTAATAATGGGAAATTCAATTGGAATAGTATAGCAAAGTGGTTGTACTCTATAGAGATTCCAAATCCAATCGATAAATAAATTGATAATTCTATTGGTAAAAATCAATTTCCTAGCACAGAGATTTTGTAATCGATTCTTTCCTATTTTTACACGATTCGATTCTTCTTCAACGGAGAGAATCGACATTCAGGAAATCAATTCTTATAATTCGACTTATTTATCGATTGTTACATAGAACCCAAATGTTTAAATTTCTGTTGGAGCTTCTAGACACATAACACTGCTCTCATAATTTCTTGCTTTTCGCTTCTATTGAATGTCCAAACATGTCGAAATTTGCGACATCAATAAAAATAATAAATAAATTATAAAAATAAGTTTTCTGTTTTATTATACTCTTTGTTAAGTGATTTTGACGAATTACTTAATATTTGTTTATCGCGGGTACATTATAAGTAATCGAAGAAGCAATATAATTAACATGTTTCTCATTGAAATTAAGAATAGGGATTAAATAGAGGACGCTATACGCATGAATAACAAGATAACTAAATATTAAATAATTTCGAATACCCATCTTCTTAACAATACTTGTAGGACTTGTAAAGCCATTTTAGAGATTTTGTAAGAAAAAGTCATTTTTAAGCCTAGGCAAAAAAAACCTACAGAAAAGTGTAGTAAATAACCATTTATAACATTTAAGGGTATCAAATAGCTTATACTGCTTTACATTTCTAGGCTCTTAATTGATCTCTTAACATAGAATTTCCAGAGTTACGATGTAGAACTAAAATTTCGACTCGAGTAAAAAATTAGCTTTCCAAAGCTGATAGAACTTTTTATAGATTCGATATAACCGCAGAAGAACGGAAGAAAGCGGATAATTTGTTTCACAAAACTCCTCTCAGAACATGGAGCTTCTTTTACTACATAGTGGATATGTAAATTAAAAAAATTTTGCTTACGTTCATCTCTATGTACATTATGTTCTTCAAATATGCACATATCACTGTTCCTGACATCTAACTTGTTAAACTGTAATGCGAAGCCATAAGTAGCGACCGAGAGAAGCGATAACGCTAATCTGATTTCTTCGATTGTCATACCAACTCTGCTGCACAGAACTATTCAGCAGAAGACTAAAGAAGTAGAGGGCAAGGTTACTGGCAGAATAATGCAGCGGAACTTGCTTTACATAACACATTCCGCCGCAACAATGGAACGCCGGCAACGGTGACTGCCTTCAAAAAGAATCGTTTAATGTCGAAGAAATTGTCTAAGGCCGCGCGGAGGAAGAGGAGCAAAAATTAATTTTATCCTGAGACAGAAATAGAAAAAGAAAAGAAAGAGAGAGAAAGAGAAAGACAGAGAGAGAGAAAGAGAGAGAGAGAGAGAGAGAGAGAGAGAGAGAAATATATCGAACGCAACACCTCCCTTCCTTTTTACTGAATATCTAAGAACCGTCGAGAAAAAACATGGGTCTCCTTGAGGCGAGAATCTCTCTTCAACGAACTTGCATCTCTGTGATGCTTTTAATCCGCGGAAATATATATACTTTACGCGCGCCAATGATCCCCCGATATCGTGTTATCTGCCGGTATTATCGATAAACATGCGACGGAAGAAAAGAAACGAGGGGTGGATCGCGAACATTTCACAGAAGCCGGATCGCCTAAACGATTCCAGTGCGTAGAATTGCGGGTTGTCGCGGCCCGAATACGTCGCCATTAGTGCGAGATAAAACGTTACAAACTAGGGTGGGATCCGCAGAACTTAGACTTGCACGGAGAGAGAAAGAGAACGAGAGACAGGGAGCGCAGAGAAGGAGGACGTTGGGGTAAGAGGAGACGGGAGGGCGGGCGAGGGTTGAAAATATTTAGACATCCGCGAAGGGATGAATAAGACTAAATTGTATCCACAATGCTGTCTCAGAGGCAGAGGCGCTCTGAATAGCCTTAATAAACTCGCTGAATCCTCGGAAATATTTCCAAGCTCTGGAGGAGTACCGAATGCGGCGAAAACTCTTCCCTTGACTTCACGTTCTTCCCGCTTTAGCACAACGTTCGCCCCTCACCCCCTCTCGCCGTCACCCTCTTTATCGTCTCTACATACTGAGGTAATGCAAACGCCATCGGAAAGCCATCGGAATTTTTCTCAAGACGCTACTCCAGATGAGACGGGACAGGGGGAGGTAGAGAGAGAGAGAGAGAGAGAGAGAGAGAGAGAGAGAGAGAGAGAGAGAGAGAGAGAGAGAGAGAGATAGAGAGAGAGAGAGAGAGAGAGAGAGAGAGAGAGAGGAGCTATCCGTGAGGTATATTAATGACTGATGTCGTCATTAAGACGCGCGCGCGCGATTATCATATGAATATTCGTGTGATGGTTATATCCGTGTACGCCGGTGAATCCTGATTATACGTTCTGACGAGCTGAAAATAAGATCCACGGCCGGAAAATCACAGGGAGCTTGATATTTTTGTAAGACGCTACATTCCTGCGCGAGTACGCACGCACGCACGCACGCACGCACGCACGCACGCACACGCACACGTACGCTGGCGTGATATGAAATATCGAGGCACTCTCGCACCATTGCGTAAAAATACTCTTTCGTCTTGCCCGACTGATGGCACGCATCGATAAACATCGGAAACCACGCGCAGCGCCGCACTCGCGCGTTACTCGGCATAATACGTAGATTTGCCAGCGAGCCGAGCGATACAATTTCACCCGCATTAAGGAGAAAGCGTTCGCCCGTTCTCCCCGACGACGACGATTTGTTCGCGGGACTCGCTACCCCTCCACCTCTCTCTCTATCTCTCTCACTCTCTCTCCAAGCCCCGGCCCGCTTTACGGTCGGACGTGGATGCGCGATCCATTTCCGAGCGCTTCGACTTCCCGCGCGCGCCCGATGTAAACAAGTCCACCCGCTTTTCACCCCGGGCGTGACATCAAGTTGCGTAATGTTGTCTTCTTTGCAACGCCCCGCGAGTGCATAATAAAACGTTATTTCCCACCCGTCCCCCGTTGGACAATTTTTCGGGAAATTGTATGGAGCGGGAGCTTCAACCCAACGTCGATCTGGTACTTCCCTCCCCCTCCCTCTCCCTCTCTCACTCTCTCTCTCTCTCTCTCTCTCTCTCTCTCTCTCTCTCTCTCTCTCTCTCTCTCTCTCTCTCTCTCTCTCGATCGCTGTCTATGCGTACCTTCCCAGTCAATAGCCGGCAAAAGTGTAGAACGTCGAAGTTCGCTATTCGCGACTTCCGGCCGTGACCAAGGCGAACGAGAGCGCGGCGGGAGAGAGAGAAAGAGAGAGAGAGAGAGAGAGAGAGAGAGAGAGAGAGGGAAAGAGAGGGAAGGGGGGAGGCCGTCGGAGGAGGACGCGAGTGAAGCCAAGCAGAAATGGATTCGCGATTTCGTATGAATCGCTAGTTACTGAATAAAGTCTTTTCGCCCGGGTTGGCTGGAGCCGGCGGTGGCTGGCTTTACTTTATTATATGTATATTCGCTGCTGCGCGCAGGATGAAACGGGGTTTTCGCGGAGAGTCGAAGAGGACGGGGGGCGGCAGCGGGTGGAGGAGGAGGAAGAGGAGGTGGAGGAGGACGACGAGGAGGAGGAGAAAGAGGTGGAAGAGGAGGTGGAGAACGGGTGAGTGGGGTATCGCGAAGAGGGAGTTGGAAGCACGGAGGAAGGAGGTGGTCGTTCGACCGTGCGGTTCTATGAAATCAAAGGCCACATTGTCACCGGAATTACCTCCATTCGGAAACGACGTATTCAGGCTACCGGGCGCACGTGGAATTAACCCTATTTGTTTGCCGCCTTCGAGTCGCGTGTAACGAAGCCACGATTTATTCCGTATATGCCCGCTCGCCGGTACCCTGCAGTAAGAGAGTGAGAGAAGCACCACAGAGAAAAGAGAGAGAGAGAGAGAGAGAGAGAGAGAGAGAGAGAGAAGGGGAGACGAAGAGAAAGAGAGAAGGACGTCATCTCCCGCGCATCGTGTACGCCGTCGATTCACAGAGCGTCGAGGAATCGATCGAGAGAATAAGAGAGAGAGAGAGAGAGAGAGAGAGAGAGAGAGAGAGAGAGAGAAAGCGGGAGAAGGGGGGCAGAGAAGAGAGAGAAAGAGAGAGAGAGAGAGAAGAGGAGAGAGAGAGACGTACCGCGCTACGAACTCGAAGGCGCTCGGGAAAAGGAGCTCGCGCCGCGCGGCAAGAATCTGAATCGCGGCTAATGAGTCGCTGCTCGATCTACTTGCTGAATTACATCTGCATGTGCATGCCCGGTAACTACGGCGGCTATTGTGCGCGAATCTCGGGCTTCTCCGTGCACGGCAGATTTGCCGATAGTAATCGCCGCAACGAGCCTCGACGCAACGATCGTGCGCGTCATACGTCGCGAAGGATCAGCGACACCCGTCTCTCTCCTCCGCGCGCAGCCCCCCCCTCCCCCTCCCTCCGTCTTCTATCAAATAAATAACAATTCGGACATGCGGGGGACCGGCTCGATCGGCGAAGATCGAATGAGAGCGTCAGAGGATCCGACAGCAGGAGACTTCGGGGAAGCTCTCGAGATCCACGACGGAATAAATTCGTAATCGTTGCTCCTGCGAGGGAACGGCGCAACGGCGGGGCTGCGTTTGGAGTTGCGAGCACGGAAGCACGTTCCGAGCGTTAATGCGTGACGGGGGCTTATTAATCCGCATCGCGCTACCACACTGCCTACTCACGGATGAGGAAATTAGAGCGTATCGTTTCGCGCCTGTCAGCTGTTGGCGTTACGATAAAACCGCTCGAAATTTCACGGTTGCAGATGACACCGTTTTACCGGCCGACTGGCCCGACCGGTGTGCGTCATTCTTCGTCGGGTTCGTTATTGGGAACGAAGCACACTGCGAGCTCCCGTCCATCGCCACGGTAAATTAGTATAGTATCGCCGAAATGTGTAAATGTATTTCCGCTACTCCGAAACCGCGACGCGATATCGGAAGGCGCGTCGCGCAAGTGCTTCGGGCTAAAAAGATAAACATATATTCCTTCGTCGCGCAGGAGTTTAGCGGCCGGCTCCGTGTGCCGAACTTGCAGCGCCGGGCAGCAGCGGCTGTGTGAGATTCGCCACGTGCGAACCGGCTGCCGCACATAAACGCACGTGTACAGGTGGCCGTCGCGGCACGTACGTGCGATAAGGAAGGACGCTACCTTCTCTCGATTCTCGGGAGCCACCCCCCTCGCCCCGAATGAGATCCCCGAAGCGTCTGGCACGGCGCTCCGTTTCTTTGCCCGTACGGAGGCGCACCTTCATTCGGAATTTCTATGTACCTGCAGGAGACTAGGATTATACATAACCTGTGGTCCCCAATATTCATCTATTCGCACACACGATCCCCGTACTCTTATCTATCCCGCTCGACACGTACAAAGCCGCAGAGGGTGTGACACACCCCCCGACCGAGCGATCGGCGCTCGACACAAAAGTCAGACGAAAGATGATGACGCGACGTCGCGGCGCGGCGGTCGTAGGCGGCGGTCGAGAATGAGCCGCGTACGCGTGTGGTGTGCGTGCGTGCGTGCGTGCGTGCGTGCGGCGGAGGAGAGCGACCGAGGACGATGGAGAGAGAGGAAAGAACCGGCGGCCGAAAGTGGGAGGGCGAGAAGCGAGCGAGAGAGAGAGAGAGCGAGAGAGAGAGAGAGAGAGCGAGCGCAAAAGCGCACGCGAAGAAAAACAAATGAACGCTGCTTGCCCGAAACAATCGAAGCCTGTGCGTGGAACAGGGGTTGCTGGCCTTTTATGTTACCAACCCCTGCTGGCGTTCGCCATCTCTCCCCCCGCCTCTCCCCGACCCTCCTGCCCCTCGCCGTTCCACCGTTATACCCTCCACGCACCCTCCTTCATCGTCACCGCTTCATCCTCGGCGCCCTTCCCCTCCGCGCTTCGCGCCCCGTCGCCACGCGCATTCGTTGCACTTAGGCTGGAACTTGAAATAGTCCGACACGCGTCCAATAATGCGCGTGTATATGTGCGCGTGTGTATACATATATATATTACATGTATTAAATATGAAATATTAAATTTATAATTAGATATCAATGATACCGCACACACATATGCGATTGGGCGAAAGTACACACTGTGTGGCGAGGAGTTACACATGTTATTAATATTAAAATTTCATTACACGAGATCTATCAATTTTGATTTTATTTAATGGCTTCTCAATTTAATTTTTTAATAAAACGGGAGGGAAAATATAAAAATTCAATGCAGTGCATGATCTAAAAACGAGTCACTTTGATAACCCATCTGGTGAAATTTCAGGCAATATTGTCTTATTCCAAAAGGTCATTATACGCCGTGAAAAAATGAGGAAATCATATGAAATAAAGCTCTGTTGAATAATTATATAATCTAGAAAACACAAATACGAGAGTAAAGAAATGAAATAAAACTCCCGTAATTTTTGCATCGTAGCTTAAAACAAATATTAAAAGAATACTGAATACTTAAATATCAAAAAATATTGAATATTTTAAATATGGATAATACGGATAATATGGATGCTTGAGAAAAGAATCATTTCCCAATTATATCAATAAGTTTAAACCACTTTCTGATTATATGAGAAAATGTACTGTTTTATGAATTGACATCGAAAAGCATATTCTTGATTCTTGTTCAGTTAGGCATTTGTCCTTGACACTTTGCATCTCCTTGATACGTTTTGAGCTTTATAGTATCGGCTTATCTCTAAATACATACACTCTCACTCGACCTACCATCGAGTCGTGCTTGTTTACATCAATAAAAACAGAATGAGAATGATATTGCGCTAATCCCCCCTTCGTGGCCCGAATTGTCTTTGATTTCTCTTTTCGACCGTTCCGCTAAAATCCATTCAATTCGCGACGATACCACATACTTTGTTTATATCGCAATATTCCAATCTTTTAGCGATGTATATTTGTATATTTGCAGTAATGCATTTATATCCAGCATATAATTAGCGGACAAAAGTTTGGTTTACCGAAGTAACTAGAATCAAACGCGATGTTGAGGGCAGACTTGACACGGGGGACCGCAAAGGGTTAGGGCATATTTACGCGTACAAAACTCGATAAAAGTTCCAAAGATTAAGCAAGCAAAGAGCAAATTGCCAAAAGTATCTGTTCTGGTCTGCCGCGTCGCATGAGACCATGCATATGAGTAAAATTTTCCAATACTCAGAGCAGTTAAATGAGGCGCTAATTCATCAAAGAATCGAGAGCGACCACGCGCCGCGCGCGCGCGCGCGCGAAGACGAGAGGATCAAAAGGAGCGTACTTAGTACATACCACACACGCAGCAGCGAGGCTGAATCCAGGTCGACGAAGACGGCGGCGGCTGCTTCTCGGAGTCGGCGTCGGAGAAATTCGGCGACGACGGGGCATCCGGCGCAACATAAATCAGATCCCATTCCGGAGTGATAGAGATACCGACGACCACTCTAACGACCACTCGGTCAAAGCCAAACGTCATTGCAACCCGCGGCACTACATCCCGGCGAGCCTCGGCGCGTGACGCGTGTCACGATCGTCGCGCAAAATTCAAAACCGAAATTCCGCGCATTGTCCGCGCGTCACCGCACGCGTCACTCACACGCGAGAGATTCTCTAAATCATCGGGCTCGTCGTCCGACATTCGCGCCCGCGCGGAGCGAGGACAACACGTCGTCGCCCTCGCCCTCGCCGTCGCCGTCGCCGTCGTCGACGACGTGCACCAGGAGCGAAGTACGCGCGCGGGAAAAGAGCGGCCCCGGCCGACTGTCTCGTCGGAGTCGCGACTCCGCGCTGGGCTCCCCAGAAGAGCTCCTCGACTTCGGGTCGTCGTCGTCGTCCTCGCGTCGTCGCTCCGCTTCCACGCTTACGATCGCGCAAACGTGAGACCCGCGCGGCGCGCGTGTTACCCGCGTTTTGTCGCGATGCATCGTGCGTATTTCAATCGCGACGAACGTTAAATGCCGGCTTTCAATCGCGTCGGCGATGCGTGTAAACGCGAAATTGAAATAGCTTTCACGGCTGAAACGGCCCGGGCGGACCTAATAACCAGTCCCCAAATGCGCGTCTCTAAATGCGCGTCGAATGGAACAAGGGGATTTTTTATATCTTTTAAAAGAACGTATAGATGATATTCGAAGGACGCGTAAGTCGGGGGCTACGAGTCTGCGGATGCAAACAGACAGTCGATAGTGAAACGTGCTAGAGAAAACATAGATATGAATGCCGATGGAAACAGCGAATGTCCCTTCAAACTGCCGACGAGCTTGTATCATACATCCCCAACGCGTGCGTCGCAACAATATCGCTGTTATTCTCCTGAAGCCTTGACTGCACGATTTTTCGTTATCGGCGCGCCGATCGACGCAGCATGGAAGCGATCTGAGCGTCAAAGTAACCTCAAAGTAACGCGATAAGGGCAACGCTTCGACGCGAACCTGCAGCCTTGCATTTTATTACTGGCTACTCGACAATCCGCAGAGAAATAACGAACGGTGGAAATGTAAAAGAGATTACGTGCATTCGTCGCGGGGACGTTTCGTCGACCACGAAATCGAATTGCCCATGAGTGAGATCGGTGCACTCGCGAGCACTCGCGACGTATGGGATCATTTCACACGCGAGAGATCGCAGGTCGAGACGAAAGACTACGGTCGCACGGAGCGGCGTCCCGTGGATCCGCGGAAGCCGAGATCGTCGTGGTGGCGCGCACGAACACGTTCGAACAGGTTCGCGGGACCGGCGACTCCACGGCACCGGAGTCGCTCTCTCGACTCGGCACTCCCGATCACACTTCCTCGACGTGATTACGACGAACGAGGTGTCACTGATTCGCGCACGAGCGCGTTGGTTAACGACGCACCAAGAAACGTCCGCCCGGAGAGAGAGAGAGAGAGAGAGAGGGAGAGAGAGAGAGAGAGAGAAAGAGAGAGAGAGAAAGAGACCGGCTGGACGACGGAGGCGAGAACGGAGGGAAAACGCGGCGCGCGACCGCACTCGCTTGCCTTGCGCGCGACATTGAACTGATCGCAGTACCTCGCGAAGTTGTCGCCCCCACCGCGCCACGCGCGATCTCCCCACTCCGTCGCATCGCACCCAGCGGCGCTTTAATGCAGCTACATTCAGCCCGCGACCGCTGACCAAAAAAACCAGATTTTTCGTTACCGCGAATCTGTCCGCGCGCGCGCGCGACCCCGTATCTGCGCTCCGAGCGAGCGGTAGAACGATAAAATCGTCACCGGGATCGCGCGCATTGTAACTGACCTGAATGCGCCGTGAAAATTCGGCCAAATTTTCGGATCGCGGCCGCGCACGGCGGCCCACAGCGCTCCGGAGAGTCTTCGGAGGCGATCCGACGAACACGAGTATTCGTTTCTAGACGTTTCCCGACACCCGGGATCGTCACTGGCGACATTATTTCGGCACTCCCGATGCTCGATTGAGCCGTCAAACGAGAGAAAATCGCGAGAGACACGGAGCCTACCTTTAAGCTGCCCAGCATCGCGAATCATCTGTACGTTTTCGAAGTATTTTTTTGCACTGCTGCACATTGGTGCAGTAAGTTTGAGTGAGAAAAGATCTCGTCTCGCTGTACACTTTTATTGCACTAAAGTGCGCCAATTCAGAAAGTTCTTCGAAAGAGATTTAAATGAAGACCATTTTAGAGATTGAAACAAGGATCCTCTCTTTCTCGGTCATCGATCAATCAATTCGATTCTTATCTCTTAATTCTTATTTCTTCTTATTTTTCCGATGTTTTCAGAGTCGATTCACCATGTTGAAAGCCTTCGCTTTTTTATTTTTCAAGCTTTGCTAGCTTTCTTTGCTAGAGGTCTTGGTCTTTTTCACCAGCTTCAGACCATCTTACTGAGATCGCAATGCAATAACCGAAAATCACCTTTAAATATTCTTACATCGGACTGTTAATAAACGCAACGCAATGAATGAATCAAAACGGTTTGAAAGTTTTTTGGATGTTCGGAATGTAGCAGACGCCTAATGAGAAAAAAGTATTGTAGCCGACAGTGTAGAGTAAAAATTATCCAATGACAATCGAGTATTTGTAAAATTAATGACTCCACATCTCGAGGATGCTTAATGTATGTTATGTACATATAAAATAAATTAATCAATTCTAAATCTCTCATGTTTGAAAGTACAAGCAATAAAACTTGAACAGTAAGTGAACCGACCCGACGTTGGGAAGTTATTGAAAACGTAGTTACTATGTTGAAACTTTTGATTGGTTGATTACTATTTGAAACTTGTTGTTTTGTTTTCTTATTAAAGAAAGGAAAGATAAAGATGACTAGATACTTTGAGTATTTTTATGACAAAAAGCCCGTCTCAGAACGGAGTTTCCTAAACAAGTTTTTTCTAAAATTGTTATAATTATGACGCGAATATTCTGCGTGGCAATTACAAAGCAAAGTTTTGCTTCGAGTATCACCTGACGATATGCGTGTTGCGCGAAAATTATAATCAAATTTTGTTCCACGAATATATAAAATATATATAAAATATATATATCAAACCCACACACACACACATACACACACACACACACATAGCCCATGTTCTCTCACAGCGTGCGATAGATGAGACGGAGGAAATAACATTGCTAATAAATCGCGACCCACTGGAGCCATTTGGTTAGAGCTGCGTCTAATAATAAGGAGTTAATACAGACGATCTGCTAAGAATGGTAACTCGATACTTTGTCGGGAACGCCTAACTGATTGAGGCAAATTGAACGTATTGTCAGCAGGAAGCGCAACGTTTAAGTCTGAATATTATTTCAATGTCGCATCGCCAATCGCGGCATTAAAAATTACCGCGAATTAATCCTGCCGAAATCAGCGGGGCTGACAGCTTAATAGCGGGTTGTAACGACTGTTAAATTATACTATATTATATTGCTAAGCATTGAACACATGAGAGTCGTTGACATATTAGAATCATATAATTAATATTAGAATTGTCGTTATTAATAACGAATTGTAAAATATTGATCATTATCATTCAAACGGTCACTCTCAGTCGAATGCATCAAGAGAGATTAAATTTAATTTTTTATTTCATTATATATTTCATTGCACAATACTTTTTATATTTCTAGTTAACATGTGCGTGTGTTTTTACGATATTTTATGTTACTACATTTCGAAGAAAACAAGAAAATGACTCGGAAGTCTATCTGAAATAATCGATATTAAACATTCGCATGTCGCACGAGTGATGTGGCAATAACAATAGCTACAACCTGCCAAATATATTCTGAAACAAAATAAATAATATAGTGTGATGTCAACATATCGGTCAACATATCGGGATGACCGGAATACAGCAATCGGTTTTTCACAAGCTGCCGTTTTTCGTACAAATTTCGTTAGTCTCTCGATCGCGAAGGCTCGCACGATCTAAAGGATTCCGTCACATGATTGCCGTTGCACAACTATTCGCGCATTAAAAGCTCTCACTCTTTATGTACGCGCGCGCGGTTCGGACGGACCAAGTGAAAATCAACCTTATAAATAATGCGCACATTGTGCTCTCACGCTTTTCGCGCCAAGCTCGCCGAGTGCATAAAGGCCGAGTCAATATAGTTGACGATATTGTGGTAGCGGTGCGCCGCTTTGTAAGGAACGCTCGGCGTCTTAATATCGCGGCCGGAAGGATTAACCACGAGACCCACCTAAGAATAGAAGGATCACGGTAGGATTCTAATTAAACGGAAAATAGCTTCATTAAGTTCGTAACAGCCCCGGGGCCGCACTCCACGATACTAAACCTATGCCGTGTCAGGGGGGAGGCTATGGGGGCGACGGAACCAACCGAACCAACCTTCCCCTCGTGTTTCAAACCCCTCTCATCCCCCTCCTCGCCCTCCCCCAACCCTTTACGACGTTCGTATGCGGGAAGCATGTAACGAGGAGCCGTGTATTCCGTAGCGAGGAGAGCACAAAGACGACGACACAGGTGAACCGCGGATATGCGCCGGAATTAATTGGCACGTTCTACATAAATTAGCGCAATGTCGACGCTTAACGATCGCCGAAACGAAGAACGAGACACGGGGAACGACGGAGAATTGGAAGTACCGGACAGGTTCGCGACATTCGACCGCGCGTCGTTCTTTACTTTGCGCGAAAACCGCAGCCTGCGGAAGCGAACAGCAACATTCTGAACAGGAACGTCACGCGCAAAGGATTCGGCGATACACGGGCGAACTCCTGAAGAGATCTAAATAGATCTACTTCCGGGATTCGTCCGTACGTCAAAAGTCCCAGACACTTTTCTCTTCATGCTAATGATAACGTTCTTTCTAATGTCGTGTGTACTTTTGACTGATTGATCGACCAGCTTATTATTGGAGACATATCGCTCTCAGATTTCTCATCACGCAGAGGAACATCAGGGTGATTAAAAGTTTCGAGTATTCTCCTGAAAGCCCGTCTCGCAGATCGAATGGGAAATTTTTGGTTTCTAACGATATTTAAAATTTCCATTATGACTCGACGCGAATATTCGATGCGGTTGTTGCGCAGTAAAGCAGAAATGATCCGTTCGGAGGTTTCAATATTTGAACAAACTACTGCGAATGGTCGTGAAATCCGCCCCGCAGCAACATTTCTAACGTCAAGGACGAAAAACCGACCGATCAACCGACTTACCATTGGAGACTTGACGCTCTAGTTTCTCATCACGCAAAGGAACATCAGGATAATTAAAAGTTTCGAGTATTCTCCTGAAAGCCCGTCCCGCAGATCGAATGGGAAATTTTTGGTTTCTAACGATATTTAAAATTTCCATTATGACTCGACGCGAATATTCGATGCGGTTGTTGCGCAGTGAAGCAGGAATGATCCGCTCGGAGGTTTCAATATTTGGACAAACTACTGCGAATGGTCGTGAAATCCGCCCCGCAACAATATTTCTAACGTCAAGGACGAAAATCATCGAAGACACAATGAGCGCTTGTCCACGCACGTATTTTCGCCCTGTTGCTTGTTTCTTCGAACTTTCTTATTCAGACGCCTTGGCCGACTCGTGATCGGGCTTTATCATCGAACTCCGGCCGCGTCCTCCATCTTTTCGTGTCGATCGCGCTGTGAATCGTCTCGCTTACCAGGGCACACACTCTCTTTTCACGCGGCCTAGCCAGCACTTTGCAGTTTATTATACGGTCGCCTTTACGTCACATGCTGCTTTACGAGCGAGATGCTCACGGATATCCTCCATTGACGTGACATTTTCCGAAGGAGGCGTTTCGCGGCTGTGCCGACAAAGAATCGCGCATCAAGTGGACAAGGGAGCCGACGGCGCGCGCGAACGCGCTTTATATCACTTTATCGTTCGCGAGGTCGTAAACGAAGTTTCGGCTCGGAGGAGTTTTCGACATAATGCAATATTACGCATGCAAACTCATACGCCGAGGCGATACTCGACATTTTTGAACGCTCTCCGACGGCGCGCACCACGGGGAGCAGATAAAACGAAAAGTCAGAGACAGAGACGTGACGCGACGAGAGATACAGACACAGAGCGGCACGATCCGAACGAGTTTGACCCGTTCGCCGATTTAGCGCGGCTTCGAGTCTCGAGGACGTCCCGCTTTGCAATAATGCCCGACGAGAGGCGACGCGCGCGCGCGCGCGCGCGCGGCCGATGAAAGGAGGCGAAGGAGGATGGGAGAGCGACGAGGACGAGACGGACGACCGCCGAATTGGCGATTGCAAATTGCAGGCTGCGTCCGCGAGAGGACGAAGCTCCCCCCGTGCGAAGAGGTGCGGCGGAACGCGCGCGCTACTCCGCAGCCGGAGGAGGAGCAGCAGCAGGAGGAGGAGGAAAAGGACGCGAAAGAAGAGGACGGAGGATAGGTAAAAGCAGAATGCAACGAATTCGAAAAGAGCGGAGCCCTGCGCCTGCATACGTAATGCCATCGAGCCATTGTCAACCGGCCCCCCTTTTGTCTAGCGAACGGACGGCAGGGCGGAGGGGGCGCAGCTCGCGCGCCCTCAGCGCGCGAGCCGCGGGAAAATTCTGATCGCGCCGATATCGATCTTCGGCCGATCATTTGCATGCTCATTGTTCGGCCATCCGACGAAAATTCCGCCGACAACGACGCTACGGCGCAACGGGAACAATATTCCCGTAGTCGCGCGCGCGCGCGCGCGAGCCGCCCGAACCGATCTTCTTCGACCCTCCTCGCAGTCGGACCAGGCATGCGAGCGACTACTATCGCCGCACGTTGTGTGTGTGCGTACGATCGTTAGGGGTGCTTTCTCTCTCTCTCTCTCTCTCTCTCTCTCTCTCTCTCTCTCTCTCTCCTCTCTCTCTCTCTCTCTCTCTCTCCCTCTCTCTCTCTCTCTCTCCTCTCTCTCCCTCTCTCTCTCTCTCTCTCTCTCTCTCTCCTCTCTGTCGCACGTTATCTCGAGATCGCCGATCGCCGTTAACGAGCAGCACCACCTTCTCCTATGTGAATGACGCAACAGTTTAATTATCAGACGCTAAACTATGCGCAGCGTCTGGATATTTGGGTGATTTGTCAGGTTCGTCACTTGTTGAGGGCTCTAGCTGGGGATTTTCGTCCGTATCGATTTGTATTCCATCGATCTAACAAAGCTCTTGAACTTCTCCAAGGTGCGAAGATGTTCAGAGTTGAAATTTTTTAGTTCGATATTAACTCCTACCAGATTTCGTGGAACATGAAAGACCGATAAAGAATCTCGAGATATAACGCTGCACAAATTATTGTCTTACGCGGATGTTGCAAATTTATTACTCGCGTCTTCCCTGTATTGTGTGTCGTCCTTAAAAAAGAATATTATTCTGAACATGTTAAATATATATTTAGTATTCAATTTTCTCAATATTCTCTGCGTTTAACTTCTGTGTTAGTTTCAATCGGCGATATTTGATTATATAAACAGGACGTACAATAAGCAAATATCTTACGTGGATAAACAACGGAAGTAATCTAATGGAGCAAATGAAACAACAAACTTCTCTTGTCGATAATCCTGTTGTTATTTATTTTTAATTTTTATTTAGATAATTTAATAATTTGTTAGTTTGTGCTTTGCCCTGTTGACAGGATTTGCGATCACTAATTATCGCGGTGCGATTCTATCGACGAGATTAAAATGTCGTCTCGGGTTCTTCAAAGACATAGAAAGAGGTGGCAATATTTTTAAACAAAGAATATTTTTTACGCCTTGCGCGAAAAGGACGAGAAGCAGAGTCTTCTCTCTGTGATGTGTCGGCAAACGGGAAATAGGGAGATGAGCAATAGGACAGGAGAGAAAACGACGCAGAAGTAACGAAGGGAGATGTTGAAAGAAAGAGAGAAGGAGATACATCGCTGCACATATTTTTATGTCATAGCGGTAGAGGCGATGCATTGTTGTCGCGAGACAAAAGCAAATGTGGCGGAAAAATTGCGGGGAAAAGACGAGGTGCGGGGTTTCGCGGCGTTCGGGACGAGTGTCGGAGGGTTGAAAAGAGTAGGGAAAGGGATGGGAGAATGGCGAAGAAGAGAGAGAGAGAGAGAGAGAGAGGCGGGGGGAGGAAGGAACGAGGGAGGGAGAGAAGGAGAAATAAAGAAAAAGAGAGGAAGAAAGAACGGAATGGGTTAATGTAGAATCTCGCACGATTACTTGACGATTATTTTCGACGAATGTTCCGTGAAATCCGCGCGCGCGAATACACAAGTCACTCGCGTAAACAAGCTCGCACGAATAACATGTCACGAGTGTAAACAAATTACGGGACGTACGAGACAAACGGTCGTGTCAGAAAATTTCGACTGGACGTGGCAAACAAAAGTGCGTGTCTTTTTCATAGACTTCTTGTGAGAGAGATTTGGAGATGAGATATAAAAGACGGCTATGTTCCTCTGCCGTTGTTTACAGTCATGCTATCTTCGCCTAGCTTTCTTTTTTTTTTTTTTTTTAGTAAGAACAAATAAAACAAAGATCAAATGTACCGGCGGCACAGGCTCACATCAGCGCTCGCAAGCTATATAAGTCTATGTTTATTTATAAAAATGAATACCCTCGCGTCCATATTCTTTGCCATTGATAAGGACTGCTCTATGTTTCTGCGAGAGAGAGAGAGAGAGAGAGAGAGAGAGAGAGAGAGAGAGAGAGAGAGAGGAAGGGAGAAAGGGGAAGAAGCCGAATTCCGTGGGCGTTTCAATGCACCAGCGCAAAATTCGCACGAGCGGAACAACATTCGCGGCGGCGGCGGCGGCGGCGGCGGCGATCCCTCCCGGCCGCGCATTTCCCGAAATTTTCGAGAGCCCGAGAAACCGGCTTCCGACATGCTGGTTACGGCGGCGTGAAAAAAAGAAGAAAAAGAGGAGCGGCCGAGAAGAGACGCAGCGACTACAATTAAGCCGGTCGGCCCCGTGGCTGACTCGTTCCATTGAGGGAATTGGCCTGCGCAGGCAGCGAACTATCGAGCAGAATTGAGAGTCGGCAAGGAGATTTCGCAGATTATCAAGCATCAGTTGTCGGGAAGAATAAGCAACCGCCAACCGTCATTTAACTTTAACGCTCCAACTGCCCAGCTCCGTCCCCGGCTACCCCCGAGGGCTTCCGCCGGTCCATGCTAATTAAATCTGCCTACGTATATTCCCCTACCGGGCTGGTGGGCTCCACTTGCATCCTACACAGCGCGAATTCCCGCTACGAAGAGAGTCAGTCGTTCCTACGTATCCCGCGAAGCACGCTATTTATGCGCGCACGGTAGACTAGGTGCTCTCACTTTCGCCCCGATTCATCCTTGCTCCTGTCGTATCGAGCTCGCCCCGTCGCCGCCGCCCCCGCAAATTAACCCGTCCGAAGGAGAACCTATTCCGCTTTCTTCTTCACTTTTCAAACACACGCGACAGATACACACACACACACACACGCGAGCGTATAATACACCGCGCTGCCGAGTCTCGGGATTAGAGAGATTTTCGCCAAATTGTGACAGCGACAAGGCTAACAATCGAAATAACTGCGAGATACCGGATATACACGTGGGTGACTACACAGGTATGCCGCGGATAGGAAGAGGATAGGAGCGAGCGGTTCGCGCGGAAGGGTGGGGAGAGGAGGGGAGACACGCGTTTTATCGCGAGAAGAAGCGAGTGCGCGTCGCACCTGCGTCATTCGGATAATTTTCACCCACATTCGCACAGACTACTTCTTCCGACGTCAGCAGTCGGAACTGTGTCTTAGCGATGGTATTCTCTTATTCATTTGATTCAGCTGTACGGCTTACACTCGACGAAGCACAGGGTAAAGCGCAAGAGTATGTGTTATTCGTTTCCACAATAGCGTCATTGTTGGAGCATTGTGCTTCCACCCCATTCCGTAGATTCGTCGCGAACACTTTACCTCCTACTCCTGGACCGTTCACAAATACACGCGCGCCGGCTTGCTTTACACGCACGAGATCCCCTTTTCTCCGGTTTCTTCGCCGTCGTCTTCTTCTTCCACCTCCTCTTCCTCCTCTTCCTCCTCTTCCTCCTCTTCCTCCTCCGCCTTCGCCACTTCTCGTCGTTCTCTGCCTCCTCCTCCTCCTCCTCCTCCTCCTCCTTCACATCTTCCTCACCTGCTACTCTCTTTCTCTCCAACCCCCCTCCCCTCTCTCTCTCTCTCTCTCTCTCTCTGTCTCTCTCTTTCTCTCTTTTACTAGGTATCTCACGGCTTCGCCGCTTTGCCTATTACCGCACAGGAAAGAGGCATTTCTTGCGATATCGATCGTTCCTCCCCGCGATCCACCTGAGTATTTCCTTTTTTCTGCTATCCGTCTTTGACGAGTCCATCCGCTCCCGCGCGACGAATTTCTTCGTCGACGAGCGACTCGGGAAATGAAGGAGGCGCGCGGATCGCGCGGAGACGCTCGCTTTTGCAAAATCGCGAACGGCTGTGGGGCGGAAAAGGGCGCTCGACGTATTTCCCGGCCGTGGCGAAAGTCGCGGGCATAAACGCGCGTCGCGCCGGGGCGACCATAAACCCTCGCGAATTACTATGTGGCTGTTCAGGAACGATGCCTGATTAACGACGGCGCGCGGCGCGACATTGTCCCGGGGTTGCTCGGAAAGGGGACAACGGACAGTAATGCGCTCATCTCTCAGGCACAATAGAACAATGCGTGCCATAAGTAAAACGCGACCACTTTCACGAAACACACGCAGCCGGGTGTGCGTGTGTGTGTATGTAGCTGTACACATTGTGCTATCGACTGCAAGTTCGAAGCTCGGCCGTGCGTGCCCACGACGAGTCCTTGCACGTCATTATCCTCCTCCCAGCCCCCGCGAGACTCCTTCCAGTGGCCCTTTTTGGATTTTGACGAGCTGCGAATAACCTCGCTCTGTGCTGCTAGATTTCAAGACGAAGAATCCATCTCGCATCTTCTCGCGTGTCAAAACTCTCTCTCTCTCTCTCTCTCTCTCTCTCTCTCTCATACCGTGTCGCCCATTTTTCTCAGTTAAACGGGACGAGAGAAGCGGCGGAGGGGGAAGGAGGACGGAGAGAACAGAGAGAGAGAGAGAGAGAGAGAGAGAGAGAGAGAGAGAGAGAGAGAGAGAGAGAGAGAGAGAGAGAGAGAGAGGCGGACAGAAAACGCGCGACGATCGGCAGTTTACAGCGAGGCGAGGCGAGGCGAGTCAAGAGATCGGATGACCTGAAACCAACCGGGCGCTTTTAATCATCGCGCATCTGGATAACAAAAAGGGAGACGGTTAAGGTGCATCCCCACGGCGCGGCGGGCAAAGCGGAGCCACGTGAACGGGTCCGTCTACGATGAGCTTTATGATTGAAAGAGAGAGCGGCGGGGCGGGTTAACAATGTGTGGGAGCGAGAAGGAGAATGTCAAGTGGACATTGTTGACGGTGACAATGCCGCTGAAATTGCCGGAGGACAAAGAGGTCTTATGATGATGCTGCTGGCGAGCGAGCGAGCGAGCGGGCGAACGAACGAGCGAATAGAGCGAGTTGCTCGTGGACAGGAACACCACTGTATTCTCCGCTTCACCCTTTGCCACCAATCCCCGACCCCGTCGCTGCCGCCGCTCCTTCGTTACTTCCCGCTTCCTCTCCTCGCTCGTCGATCCCCGCGTTTATCCGTCACTCTCGAACTCTCCGATATTCCGATATCGCGTGCCGCCGCCCCTTGCCGCCCCTCGTGGCGTCTTCACCCGCGAATTAGTCGCCATCGTCCATTAACCCCTTAACTGGAAATACCTACCGCTGTAACTCGCACTGGCCGCCCCGCCCGCTCCTCCTCCTCCTCAGCCTCGGCTCAGGCTCTTTTCCTCGCAACATTCCCGCTTGGAACACGATCCGCGTAGCGGACATCACAGCGTATTCCCGCGACGATGACTCTCAGCTTTTCCAGCTTTGTAGATCGTCGGGGGAGATACGCTTGTGGAAATTCAGGATACACAAGGTTGCTCGTTATTGCGAAAGAGATTGGATCGGGCCTGAGATCTTGACGTTTTAAGTTCATCGCATATTCGCTCCCGCCACGGCGAAACAGTCCATCATACTCTCGGTCGAGTGGCTTTTTTTAACGTCGCTGCTCCCCCCCCCCTGGCCCCCAGGAAGGACCTGACCCTTTCAACGAAGGGTAATTCGTGACCTTTTGCCGCGCGAGCGGAAGAAGTTTATCGCGTTCATCTCTCGCTCGGGCCTCCGTAATTCTCCCGCTCTGCGGCGCTGAATTTAATTAACGGTTCGTTCGTGTTTGCCTGCGCGAGGAATCCGCAGGCGGATGCAGGTCGTCGCGAGAGACGCGACCACCACCGCCCTGCGTCGCTCTTCCGTTCGCGCGGATATTGTGCGATCAATGTCGATCGGAGGAGGAGAGGTGCTGCAATCGCCAGTTCTCTCTCCGGGAGAGAGACGCGAGTACTTTTCGCTCGTTTGAGTCGAGCGAACGTTCGAAAGTATACACGCGGTGACGCTCGGCGTCGCGAAACCTCAGAGCCGATCCTCTGTTTTCACGCCCGTCTGCGCGCCGCATTATCGCGGACGCGAGCGAGCGCGCGCGCCACTGTGCTCACACACACACTTGCGAAAAGATTTTATATATATATATATATATATCTCGCCAACGTTCCTTGCTTTCATTCGTTCGCGGAAAGAAGTAAAGAGCTTTGTCGCCGCGGCATCAAAAGCTTGAATAACGCGACGATGAAAGAAGGAAGTATCGGTACAAGAAACTGCACAGTGAATACTGAAAAGAATGTTGTCGCGAGGAGGACGGCGGATGAGGGGATGAAAGAGTTAAGAAAGAGAGAGAGAGAGAGAGAGAGAGAGCGAGTTACATCGCGCAAAAAAAGAAGGAGGGACAGACAAAAAGAAAGGCAGAAAGAGAGCGAAGAGGGCTGCAAGGCGTTTGTGGGAGGGAAAAGAGGAACGAAGAGGAGAGATACTATCTCTCTATCTCTCTCTCTCTCTCTCTCTCTCTCTCTCTTTCTCTTCTTCCCTCCGCGGGCGGCGGCGCAGGGGGTGGGGGAAAACCTTTTGAGGGAAAGTGATGAGCATTTCTGTGGGAGATCTAATACGCGAGCGTCGGGACGGAGGTAGACATCGGCGGGGAAATTAAAATGTCTTATAAATTAGCGGCGTGTTCCGTCGCGAGCGGCGAGAGAGGAGGGGGAGGGGGGGAGGGCGGCGGTCGCGGAAGTTCCAGCGCGGCGGGATTAATTTTTACGATTCCGCCCGTCGCTGAAAGCGCAACGCTTCGTTGCGCGGCCCGAATTCGCGGCAGGGCGCCGGGGAATCGCGTTGGAGTGCAACGACAAACGGCGAACAAAGCGGCGATCCTTTGTAATGAGCAACCGAGCGCATTCGGCGGGATTGCGCGCCCTGGCAAGCGTCCCTCCGCGTCGGATACGTTTACGTACACGTCTGATCGCCGTGGCGCTCTATCTGTCGTCGGCGCCCGGCGCTCGCGAAAAGGGAGGAGGCGTTTCAGTACGTCCGAGCGCCGTACGAAAGCGGTGGACGAAACAATGTGGCTTTTGTGAGGGAAAGAAACGGGCGAAGCCCGGCTGAAGAGAAAAGCTAAGAGCGATTGAAATACGCGCGCTCGCGTGTCCGCCCTTCTTCTCCCTTACCCTCTGCAGCCGTTCCATTCCCACCTCCTCCCCCCCTCCCCCCCGCCCAGTCGGACCACCTCGCCGTCGTTGCTTACATTTCGCGTCTCTTACATTTCACGTCGCAATAAACGAAATGCACGCGCGTATGCGCGCGCGAACGCGCTATCAAAAGACTCGCGTGACTCGGGGCGAACAAAGATGGCCGCGTGATTCCTGCGACGGGCCTCAGCCTGCCCCCGTTGCAACTTTTTTTTTTTTTCCGAAAGCTGTCCGCTTATCGAGCGCTTTTCACCGAGTCAAGTTCGCAGATTTATCGGCTTGAACTTGAAGATCGTCGTTCAACGCGGAAGACCAACGGAAGCCGCGGCGAAAGACGGCCAGGCAGGGGGGTGAGGGGCGGGGGTAAGGGCGAAAGAATGAGAAAGTAACGACGGGGGCGAGGAGAGGTGGACAGAGGGTGGCGCAGCGGCGTGTCGGCAATCGAGGGGTGTCGTAGGTATGTGCCGGAGGAGTGAGTATTGGTAGACGCGGATGGGTGGTAAGGAGGGACGCGGCTGAGGGCCGAAGGGGGTCGAGGGGGGCATGCAGGGAGGCGGTATGGGTGGTTGCAGGTTGGTAGTCAAGACTGCCTTCAGATTTCCAGAGTGAAGCATTGTGTTCCGAAGGCGCATTGTCCTCCCGTCGGCGGGAACTCGACAATGCCGAGTCCGTAAGTTAGTAACCCTACCGTAAAAACTTATCTCCGCCCCCGTACCACCGACCTCCAGCCTCCGTGATTCCGTTCGATTTCCAACCTCCCGTTCTAGCCCCCGTCCCCTCCGCCCCCGTACCCCCTCACCATTGGCGCGCACTCTTGGTCTCTGGGCCCCGGCGTTCCAGAAGATGTGTATCCCTACTCTCCTCCTCCTCCTCCTCCTTCTCCTCCTCCTCTCATCTCTCTTCCTCGTTCTTTTCTCTCTCTCTCTCTCTCTCTCTCTCTCTCTCTCTCTCTCTCTCTCTCTCTCTCTCTCTCTCGTTCGCTGCAGGTTACGGCAGAACAATTCCGCGCCGCGATTCTGACGTCTTCCTTCTTGCGGAATCAAGCCAACCGTCGCGTAGCGAATTCGATCCTCTCGCTTAAGGAAGAGTATCCCGGGCTCGTCGGCCTTCGACGACGCGCTCGATGTCTATTCGACATTGCGCGATATATCTTACGGTATCTCGGTTAATTGCGCAAGCATGGCAATGGTATCTTCGACGTTACGCGCTAATTATAGTTGAGGAATAGTCGCGCGCTTGTGTCTGAAGGCGGCGCGTCGTGGTGGCCGTACTACGTCTTCTCTCTTACGAGTAAGGTCGGCAAAGTGTTAATTGTATCGACGATTCGCGAGTATCGCGGGGGTGGCGACGCGGGCGGCGGCGGCGGCGGCGGCGGCGGCGGCAACGGCGGCGGCAGCGACGACGGCGACGACGGCTGAGCACAATGGAACACGGCGACGCGCGATTCCGAGAGTCGGAAGTGAACGTTCCGGGGAGCGGATACAAACATCAGGGGTTGGCGGGTGGTCCGTTCTCTTCCCTTCTCCCTCTCCGCCGCGCTGGAACTCAAGTTGCCGGCCGGCCGGCCGGCCGGTCGGCCGGACAGTGCGCGGTTGCCGGACAAAGCTCCTCTAATTGTCCCCATCAGCGACGAAGAATGGACCGCGGGCCTGCCTCTGACAATTTCATTTGTAATTTGCATAAGGCTTATTAAAATCACAATGAACGAGGATGGCGGCGATGACCGGCGACGACGACGGCGATGACGACGGAGCGGCGGCGACGGCGGCGGCGGCGGCGACGACGACGACGATTCGTAATCTTTTTCAAAATCGCACCTCTATCTCCCCTCTCGCGAGGAGGATATAATAGCGTCGTGAGAGACGTTAATTGCCGCTTGGCGCGATATTAACGCTCTTTCACGGGGAATCTTTCTTGTGCGGCGCCATTCGTGTAATTGAGATTACCTTTGGTATCGAAGGATCAAGAGGGAAGTCGGTATAAATTGTGGGAGAACAACGATCTGAATAGGGAAAGATTATAATATCTTGACCGCAATATATATATATAGTTTTTTATTTTTTCGCAGCAACATTATTGTTCGAAAATAAATTGGTTATCAATAAATGCATAGTGAAAGGATGTGTAAGAGGACAAGTTTGATTAAAAGTATTTTAATATGCGGAAAGATTCACAAACACTGCAGATTTTGTTCCGCGTCATTTAAAATGTGTATTAATTATTTAAATATTTCTATTATATATCTAAATATATTTTTTTATCTTGATATTTTTTTTATTACTCTGAGGTTTATAAGAAGTAAATGTAATGAAAAAGGGAATTTCCGTATATTATCAATTTTTAATAGTTGCATTTGAAATTATGTTATTGTATACTTAACCTTGCAATTATTAACCTTTGTTAATTATTAACATTGCAGAATTATATGAAACGAGCTTGACTTATCCTTATTTCATTATTAATTTATTATTTTTTATTAATCATGTTTCCTCAGTTGTATTTTGGAAATGTATTTTTGAAAATTACGTGTTTGAAGATAAAAGTCGATCGATACCTGTGTTACATTGCATAAAACAATTTTACACTTCCATGATATAATTTAAAATTAACACACTAAATACCTTGCGATTGTCTCTTGTTGATTATTATCTTACCTTTGTTGAATTCCTATGGGCTAATGAGTAAATATTTTTAGTGCAAAATGTCCGTGCGGAAACCGAGTTTCTAGAGACCCGCCATTCAGGAGCGTTATGTTAGCCAACTTGAGAATCCCACTGGTGGCAACACTGATCTGTACCGTCTCTTCACGTCTGCTTGCGTCTACAGTGTACATTTGACAATGGCGAATGTTTTCTTTTCACCTCGCGCGTACTGCAAAATTATTCTACACGCAGCGAAGTATCCACATTGTGCAATAAATGGCTTACTGCTCGGTAAACAAAAGACCAAGGATGGCAGAGCGGATTTGTACATCGAGGACGCGATACCTTTATTCCACATATGTCTACATGTTTCCCCAATGGCGGAAATAGCGCTTACCTTGGTAAATATTTGAAGAGCATTGTATTATCGTAGTACAATATCCCGTCACAAATTGCACAAATTATCGTGACATCTCGAGTGCATGCAGTTTGACGCGTCTAAAGTAAACAATCAATACGCGATGTTACAGTGCGGATGTCCTAACCTATAGCATGTATATTTCAATAGCTTTCGAGTTTTCAAGTTCAGAACGCTGCGATAACAGCGGTGATAGTAATATTACGATATTCAAATATTGATTCACTCAATGTTACAGGTGGACCAGTTAGCTGTAAGCAAAGGCCTTATACTAGCGGGTTATTATCTAGCCAATGAGAACATTAACGATTTAAGGTATTCATATTTTACTATTAATACTCTTTTTGTCTATGTTACATTTAATATGAATTCACCCATTTGTTTTCCGTACAGTACAGACAGACCAGCCCACAGAATAGCAGATAAGATCGCAGAGAACTTTAATAATGCACTACTTGTTGTTGTAAGTTTATTGATTATTGCATTAATGTATTCCGCGCATATGTTGTTGTAGACTTTGAGTAAGTGTTTCTTGTTGTTAGGTGGATAATCGAGAAGTCACTTTAAGTATGCAATCTAGTCCACTGAGAATTTCACAATCTATCGATGGAAAGTGGAAACCAAAGGATAAGGCAAAGTAATTATGTTTATGAAATCTTAGGATCCTATTCTTGAAGAGGCTCAGCCTTAAGAATTCTATCTTAAAAATAAGCTTTCGAAGTATTATAGAATTTTTCGCTCGGGCACTACATGTTACTTATTTTGTTACAGTATAATTTATGAAAGAGACGTCGCATACACAGACGTGATGTATTCGTTGCTGAAAGAGGAGCAGTACAGAAGTTTGGTTGATTTTGACAACCATCTGGATAACATCAGACTTGACTGGCAAAATCAGAAACTTAATGAAGTTATTGAGGAGGCCGTCGATAACTACAAATAAAAAGAGACAGTACAAGCATTCCACAAGAACAACAACAACACGAAGATTGTTTATTTACATGTTACGTTGCACTCTATGTGTATTTCCTTCACCGTAGGCAAAGTAACAAATGTACATACGTTATGAACTTTATAAACACCTATCGTCTGTTTCTAATTTTCCAGAATTTTGCTTCTGCAGTTTCCACTTTCTCACGATTAAACTTTAGATTGTTATCTTCAGTAAACAAGATGCTCAAATTCCGCAATTTTGTCCGCTTGACAATTGCACTTTATTGAAATACATCCTCATGTTCGAACACGGCCTGAATAATTACTATGGTAGCTCTTGCGTTCAGTACGCGGCAGCCAATCGGTTCGCGTTACGAAACTTCGTCACTAGACGAGCGAGAGCCCGATTGGCGACAAAGTCCACGTCATCCCCTGATACCGTCCCCAGCGCCGTTCCGTAGCGTCCGCTCTATGAAAACTCCTCGTCGTTGGCGGTGCGCGATTGGTCGCGTCGTCGCGCGCGTGACATTCGAAATCGAAGTACGAGAAATTAGAACGCGGCTTTTACGCGGTCACGCGGCGTACGTTCGCGCCGTATCACGCACGTGCAGGCACGAGTACGACGAGCGTCACGCGTTACGCGATCCGCGTGATAACGAGGGCAAAAATTACAGGTGGTAACGAGCCGCACGGAGGATGGGGCGTGCCCCGGTCCAGAATATGGGTAAACAGGACTGATGATGTCACGAGCGTCGATCTTGTATTCCTACGCCACGACCGGAGTAAGACGAGTACAGTACGCGGATGAGAATGCGATCGTTCGAGGGAGATGCGAGATCTCGCATCTCGAGTCCGTTTCTTCGAATGAAATATATATTTTAATTGCCACGGCACGGCCACGGTACATATAAAGTACACACGATGAAGTAACTCTCGTCGTCCTCGTCACAGAATTAAATTAAACCCGCATACACTTTCATCCGCAGATTCGTCCTTGCGATGTCCAGCTCTGGCAAAATAAGAGTCTAGCTGAACAAGATAATCCCGAATTAAGGAGAGAGAGAGAGAGAGAGAGAGAGAGAGAGAGAGAGAGAGAGAGAGAGAGAGAGAGAGAGGGTGAGTGTGCATAAATTCACAACGCAAACATTTGGCGGTCTTTATTGAAGAAGATTCCGTCCGTCCGAATCAAGGCTGTCGTCTTCGATACAACCGTACGGCCTCGTCTGCGAATGCGATGTTTTCGCAGGTGCATCGAAATATATCCAGCGGCAGAATCCACGACGAAACGGCGATTTCCGCAGATCGCATGGCGATCCGGTACGAAATCGTCGTACGCGCTCGTCGCTTTTTTTTCCCGATTTTCCGCGTCGCTTCGCCGCGGTGGCGCTTTTCGCACAGGAGGGACTAAGCCGCGGCGGCGTAGGTCGGCGCCGTGCGCGCTCAGTCGGTTGCGCGCCGGTCGAGTGTGTGGACGGACGGTCGGGCTCGGTGTTGGATCGTTATTGGTGGGTTTTTTGGTGTATACCGGGCGAGGGACTTTTATGCGAGTTGCTGAGGCGGGACGGTGAGCCGCGGGGTGTCCTTACGTGAGGGTAAGTACCCGCCAAGTGTCGTTGTCAAGTGAAAAACCGCGAGCCGACGCGAGTAGCGTGAGATCGCCACCGCCACCGTCGTCGTGCTCGTCGTCGTCGTCGCCGCCGTCGCCGCCGCTGCTGCTGCCGCCGTCGTCGCCGCCGCCACCGCCGCCGCCGCCGCCGCCGCCGCTGCCGTCGTGACGGGTGAATGTGTCGTGGTAAAAATGGCGTGCGCCGTCTTAGCTTCCCTCATACAGCGCACGAGCCGACGGGCCGGGAAACCGCCGGTGCATCCTCCGGTGCGCCGACCGGGTGTCGCGGCTCGTAACGGTTCATAACGATCGCGTCCGCACGAGTCGTCCGTGTCGCGTCATGACGCGGCGGCGCGCCGTCGTGTCGCCCTCGGCGAGATCCGCGCTCGGGCTCTGCCGGCATCGATTGCCGCCGCCGATTGGCGCCGCTGCCGCTACCGTTGTCCGGCGAACGTGCCCCGCTCTCTGTGTATTCGGATATTCGCCGACCTCGGTCCCGTCGTCGTCGCGCCATCGTGAACCGCAGCTCCCCTTATCTCTCACGGTGCCGCACCTGCGACCGTGTTATCGCCCCGAGCGGCGGAGGGTACTCTCGCCAATATCGGCGCCCAAGGCGTCGTCGTCGTCGTCATCGTCGTCGTCGTCGTCGTCGTCGTCGGGCTCTTTCGACCTCGTCCCCCTCGCGTCTCTCGATCGACGACGACTCGATGACGACGACTCGACCTGCCCCCATCGTCGTCATCTTCGGTCAACTTTAATTTCCGCCGCGATGTGCCCCTTTCTCCCCCTCCGCCGCGTCGTCCGATCGCTCGGCCGCCCCCTCCGTTCCCCGCCAGCGGTTTTGTTCACCTGTCAAGACGACCTATCTGCCCGCCGGTGACCCAATTCCCGGCGCTTCCATTGAACGCTGCCGCTGCCGCTGCCGCGGAGCGTACATCGAGCGTAACTAACTACTCGGCCGCGTATCGGCGAGGAGTCGCCGTCGTCAGCGCTGATTTGCGCTTTTCGAGCAAGTTTACAGCGGCGGAGTCGTGTCCGGAATTTACGCGCTCGTGTGTACAGGACGACGGCGACGGCGATAGAACTCCGCGTCGACGTAAGGGCCACGTAAGGAAATCGCGCTCTCGGTAAGCCGCCAGCCGTTCGGCGTGTTGGTTTAATTTTAAATTGATGTCAATGGGCGTGGAGGGCGAATCGAGCGAGGAGATCCCGTGCTCTTCGATCGGCGAGCACTAGATAAACTCGTTCTCGTATCTACTCTCTCTCCCTCCCTCCCTCTCTCTCCCTCCCTCTCTCTCTCTCTCTCTCTCTCTCTCTCTCTCTCTCGCGCGCGCGCGCGCTCGTTCACGATCTCATCGCGGCTCGTCCCGAAAACGTCCCGTGCGCGCGGCTAAACGAGATTTCGCCGGACGCTGCTCGTCGCAGGATTGAATAACTGGAAGTCGGCTCTTTGAATGGTGATCTTCCTTCTCTTCCCCCTCCTCCTCCTCCTTCTCCTCCTCTTCGTCTCTTCGCTTGTCCCTTCGGACGCTTCAGATTCCCGTCGATGTGGACGCGCGATGCGAATGTGTCGGACGCGCGTCGCGCGAGCCATTAAAGCAACCAAGGCTGGTTATGTAAGGATCATCATTCAAGGACCATCTCCGGCGAGTCGAGTCGCGCGGGATGAGCCTCGCGAACTGGACCGAACTGGCTCCAGCCTCCAAATGCTCTCGGCCCTCGTTAGAATCCCGGTGGTGCCGCTGCTCACGACGATCCATGCGCGTCCTTGTGACGAATAATTCAGGCGATCAGGACACGAGAGCCTGGCATGACCTCGCGGAAGCAGCCGAGTTTCCCCGACTTGACCGGTCAACTTCCGGCGACCTCAGCTACGTGCTCGATTCGCACGTAGCTTTTTCGAGGGCCGCGCTAACGCATTCTCGGCGGAAGTGAGTCGTGCGTGCGCTCGTGCTCGTGTGTGTGTGTGTGTGTGTGTGTGTGTGTGTGTGTGTGTGTGTGTATGTGTGTATGAGTGTGAGTCAGTGCGTACGTGCGGATGCAGGGGAGAAAAAGCGTGTGCATCGTTTACGTGATGGACGCTATTCCGGGAGTACACGTAACGACGCCGTTAACCTTTCGAGAGAGGGCAAAGTGCCTCTCGGCCTCTCTCTCTGTCTCTCTCCTCTCTCTCTCTCTCTCTCTCTGCTTTTCGCGCGGCGAGCGCAGGCTCGGCTGAAACATTTCGGAGTCCTTTCCGCCGACGACTCAGCAAGTGATTCGAGTAATTGCAACAACGATGCCGGCTGTAACTTGTAGGCCCACAATGTGCGTTCGATCTTACGCACGTACGCACGGAAGGCGTGGTCTCGCTCGAGAAACGAACTACTTGGCGGCTTGTAATGAGCGGCCAACACGCGCCACGGCTCTCCGTTCAATCGCTCTTTTATTATGCTCGAGCGTTGGCAGCCGCTTACTCCGTCGATTACGAACGATTTCGTCACGGCGCCGAATACAGAGCTGAGTCATTATCGCGAATCGAGCCGGCTAAATGCTACAAAACGCGCTAAGGCCGGCGATTGAAGTGGCGGCTCTCGACAATGCCGCCGCGCTCGATAGCCCGTCTCGTCAGGGTCCTCGATCGCGCGAAATAAATGACGGTGACGACTAACTCGGGAA
This sequence comes from Harpegnathos saltator, assembly GCF_003227715.2. NCBI lineage: Eukaryota > Metazoa > Arthropoda > Insecta > Hymenoptera > Formicidae > Harpegnathos > Harpegnathos saltator. The sequence goes on along the minus strand of NW_020229954.1, from coordinate 221,891 downwards.
GGAGCCGAATTTCCGGCCGCAATGCGCGCATTTCCGCGGTCGGGAAATCGCGCGGGGTCGCTGATGTCGCGGACGTCTTTCAGAGACGCGCTTGTGATTCCCCGAATAGTGATGTTCGCTTCGTTCTCCGCCTGAATCGTCCGTGGTTTCTCCCCGGAAGTTCGGCGAAGATTTAATTCGCACGGAGAGTCCACTTAGCGCCTCCGAACGGCAGAATAAAACGTACAGAAATTCGCCGCTTTTAGGTCCCCGAGAGAACCTCTCGGCAAAGTTGCAGCTACAGTCGAGAGAAATGAAGAGTGAAATGATAGGCTAAATATATATTGAATAGGGTACACCTCGCCGATCTTTTTTTCATTTTGAAATATGTTATAAAGGATGAAATTCTGAGTGACTTTTCCTAATACAATTATATGAGGGTCGCTTATAATTTCTGAGACATTTGACTTTAAAGTTTTATAATTGTATGTTGAAGTATATTTGAAGTAGACAAGCAGTTTTCATTCACTTTAAATATAGGAAACAGTACATATAAGCGGGAGAGGGGCTCCGCCCCTCCCCCGCACCCCCTCTCCAAACAAATCCTAACCTAACCTAACTTATTGCATCTTTATATATTTTTGGACATTGTTGAAAAAAGTTCTCTTAAGATCGATCACCTGGCTCAACTTAACTTATAATATCTGCATATAATTAGGTGTTGTGGCTTTTAAAGAGATCCTGTCAACATCGCCCAACAATATATAAAGATGCAATAAGTTAGGTCAGATTAGGATTTTTTTTGGGGAGGGGATGCGGGGGAGGGGCGGAGGCCCTCTCCCGCTTATATGTACTGTTTCCTATATTTCTATGTTATACACTATGTTTGGATTAACTGTTTGGATTGTACTTGTAAATAACGTCAGCTTGTGATATCTGGAATTTAATTCCAGGATAATCAAAATTCCAAAACTTTAAAATCAAATATCTCGGAAACTATAAGCGATCCCCATATAGTTGTATCAGGAAGTCACTCAGAATTTCATCCTTTATAACATATTTCAAAATGGAAAAACCGATGAGGTGTACCCCTTTTTATACTAGTATATCTACCTCTACTTCAAATATACTTCAACGTACAATTATAAAACTTTAAAGTCAAATATCTCAGAAACTATAAACGACCCCCATATAATTGTATTAGGAAAAGTCACTCAGAATCTCATCCTTTATAACATATTTCAAGATGAAAAGAATCAGTGAGGTGTACCCTTTTCTATATATTTACCGAAGATAGCTCTAGTCGAGATTTTTCGCCTCTATTTGCGGCCTCTCAACGTCTATCAGTCCCAATCAGGAATTATTGGTGTAGGAATCGATAATCCCTCTCATAGCACTTCCGAGTGTCCAAAAGACGCACAATTTGCCCGGAAAGGACCTCTCGGCAAAGTACGTACGTGAAGTGCAACCAAAGTAGGTTGAGATACGGCTTGCAGACTATTAAATCAGTGTTAACCGGAGGCTGAAGGCACAATCGGGCACGATTTCGATTCGAGTCGTGTCTGCACGCGTTTGTGCCCGCGCAAAGGTGAGACGAATATGCGCTTTCGCGTCTCTTTATCAAGGTTAATCGTACTTGGGGCAATCGATAATCAATATATCACTGACCTTTGGCCACGTTTAGAGCGCCGTCTCATAGAGACAGCCCCGGATCGAGCGCGCTTTATCAATTCAGCCGGCCGTTGTGTTTACAGTTGCGTCATGGCGTCCGCGCGCGCGCGCCCGTCTTTGGCATATATTAATAAATTAATGACGGGGCTGGCCGCGCTGGCGTCTGTCCTATGTAGACACACACACACACACACACACACACACACACACACACACACACACACACACACACACACACACACACACACACGAGACTTTTAACGCGCGGTGTGTCGCGCGACTTTAACGCAGCCGTTCGCGCAGCTTTACGGTATTCCCCCTCTCCCCCGCCGTCAGGGACAGGTCAGAAATATTATATTTAGCCGAGAAATTCCGAGAAGCGCCCGCTGTTGTGTCTCTCGCACGGTTGTGCGAGTGCTTCATCCGCCGAAATAAGCCGCCGTGCGGCCGCTCAATCAGACTCGACACACAACACCGTTAATTGCGAACGGTTCGTGCGTGCGTTTGCCTCTCTACGGTATCGCGCTGTCCTTCTCCCTCCCCTTATCCTCCGGCAATCGGAGTTCGCTGTTTAGAGCAACACGTGTGCCGCTCTAGAGAGACGGAAGCTAAGTCCAAGTAGAATGTTTACGCGGCACGCGTTGAGAGCTATAAAAAAAAAAAAGATCAAGGTGACGCGATGCATTAATATCAACTGCCGAGTATCGCGCGAAGGAGGTCAAATCTGATCGCAGCGCGCGGATAGCCTTTAACGCATTAGAGCGGAGTTACGCGAAGCCAGGGTCGTTATTTTAACCGGGCGTTTTCTCGACGCTTTCGCAACTCGCTGATAATCTGCTGTTCATTCATTAACGTGAAACGGATATAACGTAGTTTTTTCCCAGCTTATCGCCTCGACCCCCGCACGGATATCGTATTAATTCGCCCGCCTCCGCCGCGTCGCGAGACTCGAACGCGTCAGGTGCAATTCGCGGAGGAGCAGAAATACGTTTGAACTTGGAGGGGGAGGGGAAGGAGGGATGGGAGGAGAATAGCGCAATCGCGCGCTATTAAGCGGAAATAAATAATATCGACGATAGCCCGCGCGAACGACAAGCCGACGCTATTGTTTACGACGACCGTCGATCGATGCACGCGGTGCTTTCTTTTCTATTTGCATTTGTGCGCGGTCGATTCACGCGAAGCGTGACCGCGCTTTCGTGGAAAATTATCGAACGCGAATAATCTAATCTCTCGCTTTACTTTCAGAGCGGAAAATGCCTCGACGGTGACGAGAGCGCGAAGTTAATCGTGCCTTCGTACACGTATTCAGTTGCACTCTTCGTCGCGTTTGTGTGCGTATGCGTGCGTGCGCGCGCGCGCGTACACTGCTATTTCTCTCTCTCTCCCCCCCCTCCATCCCTCCCCCCTCTCTCTCTCTCTCTCTCTCTCTCTCTATCTCTCTATAGACCGAGAAGCAGGAGGCGTCTCGTGTCGCACCGCTTCGTCGGCTCGATACCCCGCCTGTGATATCGATTTTTTGATAAATCGCCGCCGCGGCTGTCTTCCGTCTTTTGCGGAAAGCCGTTTCGACGCAACCCAGTTTCCAGACGTGTTACCGCATTCGGATTATGCGCGGGTTATACGTGGGGGACACAAGAGCGCGGTGCGAAGAATCTTTTTCTCCTCGCGAGTGCTGCTTGAAGTCCTATTTTCTAGCCGCGTGTCGAACGCGAAGTGCGCCTTTCTAATTCTCAGATAACGTTGTACGTGACACTCGTATAAGGAACATGGAGCTGGGAATCAAAAGGGCGTACTTGACGTACGCCCTGAATAAGGTGGATGTTCCAATCAGGGCCACAATTTGTGTCAATTGCAATCGTTTTCCTTAACAAAACAATTAATACGGGTCTATATTTAATTAAAATCCGTATTCTCTCACTCCTTCTCTCTCTTGCTTTAAATTTTATAAAATTTTAAATTTAAGTGCCGTAGTAAATTCTGGGACATCATAATTACGATTGTCTTTTTTCCGCTTCTAAACAGTTACTCTTCTTAAAAGATGATAATAATGAATTAACGTCAGACGTCTATTTCTTGAATTTTCGCGCAAGTACGCTTCTAAAAAATTAAACTCTCATGTGATACGCTGAATGATACCTCAGTCATTTCTAAGAAAATATGAACAAACTAAGATCTCTCCATAAATTAGAAGAATGTACAATGAAAATCTCGGATGAGCGGCCCCTGAGCAAAATTAATTTTGTACGTTTAACTCAACCACTAATATTAACTGATTGATTGGTTTTCACGCTGAGGTTGCTTGGGCGCTAATTGGCACGTTCAACCTGGGCTCCCCTCGCGTAATTAGCACATGCGAGACTCGAGGATCCGAGTGCTCTGATCGTAGAAATTTCAGCCCGATCGTGTCGGAATAATCCGCGCGCCAGGCATAAAGAACGAGACGTTTTGTTCGCGTCCGCGGCCACTAAAATGTTTCCACCAAGTCGCTCCCAACGGGCTAGATTAACGCAAATGCGGACGTGACGTAGCGCTCTGCGTGCACCACTATAACAACTACCGGCTATCCGCACTTGCGTTCAGAATAGGGACTTCCATCGGCCGTCTCCTCGTGCAATTTCACTTGAACATCATCTTCGCGCTCGTCGGCCAAACGGCGGTATCCGTTGTCGTGCGCGAAGACATTACGGAGCTCGTTAGAGGAGCTCCCCTCGAGGGCCACTTGCGTAATCGCCGAGGACTTTGGGAATCGTCGGGAGACGATCAAGTGGATCGATGCGAGTTGTTATTGACCGATGTTGACTAACATTTCCTTATATTTCACCGGGCTGTGCAAGAGGCACTTCCGTCTCTGTAATATCTCATTTGTCTGTACGCTCACACCTGAAAAAAAAAGGAATTTCAGAGCAAGCGGAATCATCTAAATTTTAGAGGATTTTATTCTTACATATGGCCTCAAGAGGATTTCTCTAATATTAAGTGGAAAATATTACAAACACATTACTCTTAGAGTTAGAGGGATTTTATGTTATATGTATGATGCAAATCTTATTGATTTTAATATAAATTTACTCTTATACAGAGATTATTTAATCTTATTTTAAGAGAATTATTATTTACTCTTACTGGTTATACACCGAGAAAAATATTCGAAATATCCGATTGTTAATTTCGTTATCCGATCAAATATCCGGTGTATTTAATTGGATATTTGATCGGATAACAAAATTAACAATCGGATATTTCTGATATTTTTCTCCGTGTACTGATTCATTTTGAAAAAATTATAATGCATAGCGAAAAGTAATATATATATATATATATATATAGATGTATTTCTGGCTCCGGTTCTACAAGTAGGCACGAATGAAATAAGGTCATCACAACAAATACATTTCCAATCAGTTTTGTCATGGACTTCATAACTACAAAGATTCAGCACAACCAATTGTATGAAACATAGTTAAAAGAAAGAAAATATTATTCAACTTCTTGCAATAGATTATAAACTGTATTTGACAAAATATAGGTCAATTATCTTCGTTATATGTTACAGCAACACACATATCTTTTTTAAAAAACGTTCCAAATATTTTGACCGGTGAGCATATAATTATTTTTTCGTTCATGTCTGAAGGTAGAGCATGACTGAACAAAAGAAGCCGACGTTCAAATCAACATATTCCTCTTCGTATAAGAGGAACATTAATTGATATAAGAGGAAAAGTTAGAATAATATCTAATAGATTTTAGATGAATGGTTCGCTTTAATCGCTTTATGGAAAGAGGAATCCTTTCTCTGTAAAAAGCTTCGCTTAGAATATGAGATTATGAGAAAAATCACTTTGCAAATAGGATATTTTTTTTTTGGATGCATTAATTTCTGTGCGGATTTCCGAGCTCCCCTTCCGAAGATCCGGATTATCAGCGTAAGCGGAAGCAACGAGCAGTTGACAGTTTTTTACGTAAAATCTCCTCCCCCCATTCATTAGCACGTAAAGAATTCAACTGCCGATTACGGTCCGCCGCCAGCAACATCGATCCACGTGACCGCCGCGATCTCGTCGGTCTCGAGGCGGATCTCACGACGCGGTGCGCGATCTCTCGCGGAATGCGCGTCGCGAACGCGCGGCGTCTCTCACTCGCGGCGCTATTTATAATCCGGCCGAGAAGCGGCGATTCTTCCGAACGGCGAGCATTACCGTGGCGCTAACGAGAGACGGCACCGAGGAAATTCGGTGAGTCACCGCGAGGATTTTCGTCCCTCCCTCGCCGTCGCCCGAGCGGCCCAGCGGAACGCTCGCGTCCTCCTCGCGGAAATTATTCCGGGAGAGACGCGGGCGCGCGCCAGGAACAGTTTTGACTTTATCCCGCGTAATTCATGGTCAAGTGACCGTCCGTGCCGTGACCGCTCCTCGACGGACCTGGCGATTCCCGCGCCTCGGCCAAGGAAAGAGCAATCCGGGTCAACCCGCGAGGGCGTTCACCCCCAGGACCGAAGACCCGTGCAAGTGGGCGAAACCCTTCCCTTCCCTTCCCTTCCCTTCCCTTCGCCGCACACCGTCGTCTGTATGGTTGTGGTCGATTTGTCGCGCAGCTCGGGACGCTCATCAGCACTTGCAATAATCCTACAATAACCTGTGGAACAAATCGGCCGTATCTTGCAGTGCCAAGAAGAACGAAGTGTGATCTCCTTCGTTGCTCTTTCGAGTTTGAATGTTTGTAGAACTCGTTTCTTACCTCTTCAAGAGCTTTCGACGATGGAGAGACGTACGGCGAGACGTAACTTTGCGGTGTTCCTTGGATTAAAATAAATTTAAAATTGTTTTCACTTACGTCTTCTGACACTGTTCCGTTATTATCCTTCTCCAAGTTTGGAAGTTTCCATCCTGCTTGGAGATGTAAATGTTCGAGTGAACGAAGTGTTTCGTAATGTTTAAAATTGCATGGAGTAATTTCCAAACAGATGTGGCTGACGATGAGACACTTTGTCCTGGGCGAAAACAGCGTGTTGTCGTTTTGCGTGATGCGCAGAAAAATGAAAGAATCAGGTTGCACGAATGCGTTGTTTTTCGAATACAGTCGAGACTACACTCGTAATATCAGTCAGTGTCTCGCTCGTTTCTCCAGTTGGAGACACCGTTCTTACGCTCCTCAGGTCCGTGCGCTTCGTTCCTGTCAGCTAGTCGGCATTTTTGCGGTACAAGTCGAGCCCAACCGTGAAAAATTAACGTCACCCGTCGCTCTCCCCCCCCTCTCTCTCTCTCTCTCTCTCGCCTCAACGGTACGGAGGAAGAGAACGGTCGTGCGGTGATTTCGAGCTCGCTTGCAAAGTAAGCGAACGTGAATAAATTCGCCTCGTCGTCGAATGCTGCGAAGCCAAGCGTGACATCGCAGCGAATCGAGTGCCAACATCGGCGGTCTGTAGCTATCTCCCTCGAAGCCCGGCGAATCAAGCATCGGCTTTCGAAATCTTGTTAGCTTCCAGCTTCCCGTGCGTATAGTGGGATAACTGAAAACTGGGTCATCGCAAGGGCGTTTACCCACGCTTCACGCCTCGGCGATTCCTCCCTTCGATAAAAGCTGCGAGCGGCGGGACTCCAGCGTACTCCAGCGTACGAGTACAATTGTGTGCGCGAGTGTGTGACACAGTCTTCGCGATTACAATCTCGCGCTACCTACGGCCGCGATTTTAGTTCCGGTGAAGGCCCACTCGCACGAATTCCGACACCAAACGAATCGGCCGTCGAGGTGTCCGCGTGAGACGTGGACATTTCCACGTCGTTTCGAAACGTCCGCGAAGTATTGAATTGTGACGTACATTTGCGGTAAAACGTCCAGCTTTTTCCGCGCTCTTGTGCGAAGTTTGCCGAATATTAAGGAGAAGTTTAAGAAAGAAAAAAGAATTAGTAATTAATAAATTCCCATGGGCGCCAATATTTACATCTAAAAAAAAGTAATTTCAGAACAAGCGGAATCATCTAAATTTTATGGGATTTTAAAGGATTTTATTCTTATATATAGCCTCAAGAAGATTCCTCTAAAATTAGGAGGAAAATATAGACACATTGTTCTTAAAATTAGAGGAATTATATGTTATATATATATATATATATATTACATTATATATATATATATATATAATGTAAATTGAGTTTAATATAAATTTCTTCTTATACATAGATTATTTAATATTTTTTTTTAAGAGAATTATTATTTATTCTTAATGTATTTTATTCTTCCTAGTTAGGCGTTCCTTTATAGGGAAAGAAAAGAAAATTATTATGAAACGGTCCGAAAAAAATTCTAGTTTAATTTTCTTTTTATTTTCTGCTAAAAAAGTAGGAAAAAACATAAATTTGTAATTTTAAATACTCTAAATGACATTTAATGCAACGCGATACGATAAATGGATATATATATATATATATATATTTACTTTAAAATATGGGCCAGTATGTCTTTAAGTTGACTTTTTCCAAAAATTCTTGAATTTCGTTCATGACAAAACAACCGGGAAAACTGAATAACGATCTCTCTTCTTTTTTTCTTTGCTCTAGATGTTGTGCATAAAAGTAATGTGGCGACGATTGTCACATGCACAGAAAGAATGTCTCTGTGTGAGTAGATGGAAGAGGAAAAACGCCGACAGTCGTTCTTATTATAAGAAGAAAATTAATTGATATAAAAGGAAATCCGGTTGAAATGAGAGGAAAGCAGAACAGTCATCTAATAAATTTTAGATGAATGGTTCATTTTAATCGCTTTATCGAAAGAGGAATCCTTTTCCTATAAAAGGCTTCGCTTAGAACTTGAGACTATGGGAAAAATCACTTTACAAAGAGAATACTCTTTTTCGGTAAGATGCGCGCGCAAAAGTTGCCGGAAACTGGCAAACTGTGCTGCGCGTTTGAATCTCCGTATTTCTCGCGTTCGTCGTCGACGAACCTAAAAGTAAGAGATGTAATATTAATGCACAATTGGGTGGACGGATTTGAACAAAGTGTTCATTGCATGACGAAATCCCGTGGCGTTACCGGCTCGGCGGGTTGGACACGTCCAACCAGTCCTGACATTCGATACGAATTTGTCGCGATGATCCTGTTCTCTAGTCGGCGAGTACTTCCTACATGTATCTCGCGACAAACTAGCAGTTACCGCGATTGTAGGTCAATTCGTACGCCCAGTGACTTCGACGAAGGTGTGTGTGTGTATGTGTATGATATTTTATCTGGGCGAAGCACGATTGAATGCTGTCGTGCTTTATCGCGCTATCGTGCGCTATCGATACACGATTTTGTTCGCAGTGGTAAACTGTTCTACACCAGCCCAGTTCTTCGATGTACTCGCATCTCTATAATTATCGGACATCATCGCGTTCGCGATAATGGTATCAGTTAATTGAGCCGATGCTTATTCTGCCGCGGATATCTGTTTGAAGTGGCCAACGCTCTGGCGTATGACACACTGCAGGTCTCTTCTATAATTAAGGTAAAACGTAGGTAATCTCAATGCTAATGTGACTTCACCAGCAACTTGCGACGATTATTACAATTTACATTTCCGTCTTTGCGTTTGCGTCATCTTCTCTTTTCTCGAGAGAGACCGTTATACTCTCCCGCATTGCTGAATCGCTCGCTCGTTCGATCGAATTTGCTTGCAGTCGCAGTTGCTCCGCCGGAGCGTTGCCGCTGTTTACGTAGATGAAGCCCGGTGAATTTTTAGATAAATTTTTACTAGAGGAACACGTGCACTTTTTGGAACAGATCAAGACAAATGGTCCCGGATTAAAGATTAAAATTGCAGGTATAACATTGGGGCTTTCTGCAGGTGTTCGGCGTGTACGCCGCGGACACCGGCGCCACGGTGACTCCGGTGGAAAATCAATAACCTGGCGTTGTATATATGTGTGTGTGTACGTGTTACGTGCTGTGCGCATGTATGTGTATGTGTGCCGTGTTCATCTTACCTTCGGCGCTGCGGCGGCGATGCCTTGCTTATATAGCCCCGGCTCTTTTGTAGACGCCGGCGGGACCGAGTTACAAACGCGGGCCGCTTCAAGTGCGACTTAATTTGCATAGCGCGCCGATTAGACTATGGATGATCGTCCTGTGTGTCCTGTTTTAGACTTGCTGTTCGTCTAAAAATAGGCGTAACGCGAAGAAGTCATTACGGCGCTTATCTGAGCGCGATTCGCGCTCGTTCACGACACGACAATACATAACGGCGAGATTTTCAGCGAAGAAAATGCATGACGCGAGCTTTGCGATCTCGCGCGTTCGGAGACGCGATGACGATGTCCAGAATCCCTCGTGCAATTTCAACCCTTGCGTACAACCAACAAGAAGAGAATGCTGGCGTTTCCTACATGGAGCACATTTCCTGACAAAGGAACCTTTTTAAAAGAGATTGGTGTTTTATTAACACGTCAGGCTGATTTCCAAACCGGTCACTCCAATGCTCGACCCGAGTTTGGATGATCGCAGATGCGACGGTTAATGCAAATGCTTAGTTTCATTGGCTCTACGTGTGGTTTGTTAAGATTTTTCATTCAACATTTTTTAAATTTTATTTCGTGCTTTATTTAATACTCGTGAGACGTGCAGTTGCATGTATTACGTTTTTTACGGAAACTTGTGAGACACGCAGTGCAATGAGCACTGGCGACTACCATGTTTTAATCACCGTATTAAGGAAATTATCGAAGAAACAATTGTACGGATCGATCTTGAAGAATGACGCGGAAATGTTGCTCAATTGGGTCGCATATTTTTCGATCGTGCAGAGGCTCCCTAGATTTCCAGTTCTCGCGGTTATCTCATCAGACGTTACGTGAGCGACTATTGTGTGCTCTTAAAATTGTTTGTCGTCTTCGCTGGCGCAAACAAGGCTTTTATTCGTGCAATCTCGACTCTTCGATAATGCCTGGTTCGTTATTCAAGGGCTGTGCTTCCTGTAGCCGCCGTTTGACGCGCTTTCATTTATTCAAGCTTTCGTTTCATGCTCGGGCACTTCTCGCGGCGGCGGCGGCGGATCTAAATTTTGCAACTCGGTCGTCCCCTTCGCTAATCTCTGCTGTTTTATTCGTAAGTGGATTTTCTCTTTTTCATTTTGCAAGTTACTCGATTGCGTCGAAAGGAGAGAAGGACGGTTACAAATCGCGATCTTGTCAGGAGGCGCACAGGTGAAACGTTAGGATGGATTGATCGCAGTCAGAGGGCAGGAAATGGAGTCTTCCCAAGTCTTTCTTCAAACGATATACCAGTCACAAGATATAGAACACGAGCCTGATGCTAATACTTTCGAAGTCATTGACCCTCGCTTCTCGTTATTCAGCATTCTTTATAACCCATCGCCCTACTCGGAAATGGCCTTTGTCTTTCAACGGATTCGTCAGCTATTGTGTATCATCACCTATAGCTTTTCATGTTTCAAAATAAATTACACAGGTAGTTGGGCAAGAAACGCGCATAAAAAATATGTAAACAAATGGCAAAAAACGGATATAAAAAATATTGGCCGTATTTATGACGGTCGACTGTAGTTTATTGTCATTCAGTCTTTCGCGATTCAAAACTGACGATTCTGTCTAAATTTACGAATTTGGAGACATTTTTTCTCTCGACGAGGTCGCTGAATATTTTCATTCCTCATTCCTCACCGCGAGAAATAATTATGAAAGTTAATTTGAGCCCGAAGAGACTATCCCAGCAAGATTACTTTTTTCCTTTCCGTGATAATTCGCAATAAGCTATGAACGATTGGTTTCTTTTTCCTGTATTTCTTCGCACTAGAACGGTGGTCCGGGATCGGTGTTTGTTTCAAAATTCTGCATTAGGGAGCTTCTTTGTAGTACAACAATACGTATCGTGCGTATCTCACGTCGAGGAATTGTAGGAAGCTTTCCGTCCTCATGGACGGAAAGTACGCGCTAAGTCCGCGGCAGAACTGCCGCAGAAATCCTCGCTTCGATTCGCGTCAAAAGCGACGCGAAGGCTCACGGCCTGCATACAGCGGCCAGCTGTTCTCGTCTCGGTGCACAATGGGCTTCTTGTTTTCCGTTTTCGCTTCTTCTTGTCAAAGAGGAGTGTTGTGACAGAACGCGCACTCACATGCACACACCGCGCGCGCGTGCGCGAAATTGAGGTGGATCACCGGAGGTGGTTATTATAGCCTGTTATAAAAATCTCGTCTACACCAACGCTTTCCCCGCGAGCTTCTTTATATATGTTCGCTGTTATATATTCAATGTTATATATTCAATAATAGCGCAGAAGAGAAGGAAAGGACGGTCAGTCGGTCGGTCGGTCGATCGGTCGATCGGTATTCCCTTCAAATGACTTTGTCGAGCTGAAACGCAGAAGAAAAAGGGGCGAGCCCGAGTTGTCGAGTTGAACATGCTTGCATCGTCGTATACAGGGTGTATCTGAACTCTGCTGAACGAAACAAACTTACGACGCAGATTCTGTGTTGAGAAGTAAGTAAAAACGTCTTGGCAAAGATATACTTGCAAAATTTGATTTTCGAGATGTAGACAGTGAAGGGAAATGCGTCGCGCTGAGCGGCTTGATATGACATTGCTTTCGAAGATAATATCAGTTTGGATAATTCCTGGATATTAAAACCAAAGAATCATTTATTGTTGCCGTTTATCGCAAGTAGAATTAAACAAAAAAATGTATTGACATCGTGGATGACTGCACTTTGGAAGAGCTTGCATATATGACAGAAATCTTGGACAATTTTTATAACAGTGTGTAAAGTTACTTATTTGTAAAACGCGATATAATGGATAAAATATAATTTTTTTAAAATTAAGATTCCAGCAGTTATATCTCGAAAACTAAACGCTTCAAGATATAAATTTGCTAAGACTTTTTTTATTTATGTTTTTATGTAGAAACTATCCTGCGTGAGTTTGTATGTCGGTGGAGTTTAGGTACACCCTATATATGGCTCTGATCAGTAAGACAAGATCTACAAGTGACACCCTATATATGGCTCTAATCAGTAAGACAAGATCTACAAGTGACAAGATAAAATGGAGAACAGCAAAACTCGCCGGCGTGTTCCACAGCTATTTTATTCCAATTTCCACTTGATGAAATGCGTCAAGCACACTCCCTTTTTTCTTCAAGTTACACGCCGATTGACATATTGATTCCCATCGATTACTCAACGCTCAATTCAAGTTTGAGTCGCCAAAGACGCGCGGGAAATAAACGCAATTTCTGACACGCCTGCTCGTTATACATAGTTAATTATTTCTTTTCTACGTAGATCAGTGAGACGAAATTATAGCGTCGGTCATTACTGTCCGCCATGACACTTGACATATCAACACGTCGTGTTAACATTAAAAGCATTGACAAAAAAGCGATCTACCGAAAATACCGGGCGGTCGAAATAGCGGCTGGCAAAAATATTTTACTTTTTTTTCGCTTATATTTACCGTCCACTAAAAATGCAAAATGCTCCGTTGCATAATTTCGAATAATTTTCATGATCGTTAACTCGGTCACTTTGTGAACCGCTTTCGCGTATAGTGCCAATACATTTCCAGAGTCGTCGTCAGAGGAGCCTTCGAAATCCTCTTCCCTGTTGGCAGGGCCCGTTCGTTGCGTGCAAAGCTCCGTTCCTCGGATGCACAAGTGTAGAAAGTGCCGGGAGCCGGTAAACTTAACCTTCCCCGATTATCGTGTCATTCACTTTGTGATTCATTTCACTCCGCCCACCGCCACGGCAGCAAGGCACTAATCTGTACGTTCCCACTATCGCCGCTGCCGGCTACCATTAAGTATGACGGCACTCGCGTAATTGCTCTTAATTTGCACCGTAAGTAACCGTCCAGACATTTAAGAATGTCATTCATAGCCGCGCGCGCTTCAGACTTTCGTCGTCGCTCGGGCGCGACGCGTCGCGTCGATCCGGTCGCGATACAAGGCGACCTGTCCTCCCCTCGCCGCCATCGCCGTCGGCGTTGTCGTCGTCGTCGGCGGCGGCGGCGATTGACAATGCCCGTACGTGCACGACGACATCGAGGAAACCTGTCGCCCGTTGCGTAACGTCTCGTAAAAATTACCGTCGCACATCTGGGAGTGCGTTGCCGCATTAGTAATTCCTCCTCGATGTTGCAGGTTCATTATTGCCGCTATGGCATACCGTATCGATTTACCGTGGTTTTCCTTGAGTTTTTGCGCGGATGCCCGCGCGAAGGTGCGCGTTGCGTGCGTTCCTCGGGGGCGGAGGAGAACGTCGCGACGTTTATCGCGAGCCGACTGCAAAAATCTTCCGCCCGTGTTTTGAACGTTATCGGTTCAACAATCGGCGAACATCGCTCGCGCCACGGATCTTGTCAAATTAGACGAAGCCGTTGCACCGTGGGCGTCGTTCGAAATTATGCCGCTCCGTCTTAATACCTGAATCACGTCGATGACGGAATTCCTCTCGCGGCTCCGCAGCCTCGCTGGTCGCGCCGTGAGTAATCGCGTATTTTTATTTCCAATCTTAAATAAGACGGAAAATGTCGGACCCGAAATACACTCACTTGCGTTTTATTTTATAATCAATCTTTTAATTCTGTTTCTATAAGATGGAAACTGGAGTTGGTTTTTTGAAATGAAAGTCGGCGGAACTTCTGTGCTGGACGTTTCAGAATTCTGCTAATCGTCGTGCAATTGTGAGATCACCGATACAAAAATATCACACCGGCTCTCGCGTTATTTTCTCACGACGGCTTCTTCTTCGGCTTTGAAACTACTAACTGCACTATAGTCTGTTATATTTACAAGTATAATCGCGCCGCGTATATATATATATGCTTACGTATGCAAAGTTTCTTCAATGAAAATATCTAAGCGTCTACTCTCATCTCGAGTGGTTTGCCGTGGAATTCACACGTGAAGATGTACCATCGTGTCCTGTTATGGCGGATGACGGCGTACGCTGGATTACACAACAATTTTGATTACTCAAGACGACCATAACTCACGTACGAGAAAAAAGGAACGAAAAGGAAAGGAAAAATTACCTGCCGACGATACGTATTTCGTGAGAGACGACGGGAAGGATTATCGTTCTATATAGCAATATCCAAAAAAAGTATTCTATTTGTAAAGTGATTTTTCCCATAGTCTCGTATTCTAAGCGAAGCCTTTTATAGAAAAAGGATTCCTCTTTCGATAAAGCGATTAAAGTGAATCATTCATTTAAAATTTATCAGATATTATTTTAATTGTTTTCCCCTTATTTTAAAAAGTTTTCCTCTTGTATAAATTAATTTTCCTCTTATATGAAGAGGAATTGTTGATTTGAACGTCGGCTTCTCTTGTCCAGTCTACCTCCAGACATGAACGAAAAAATAACTATATACTCACGGATCAGAATATTTGGAACGCTTTTTGAAAAGGATATGTGTGTTGCTGTAACATGTAACGAAGATAATTGACCTATATTTTGTCAAATACAGTTTATAATCTATTGCAAGAAGTTGAATAATATTTTCTTTCTTTTAACTATGTTTCATACAATTGGTTATGCTGAATCTTTGTAGTTATGAAGTCCATGACAAAACTGATTGGAAATGTATTTGTTATGATGATCTTATTTTACTCGTGCCTACTTATTGTAGAATCGAAGCCAGAAATATATATATATATATATATATATATTAATTTTCGCTATGCATTATAATAATTTTTTCAAAATGAACCAGTATAACCAGTAAGAGTAAAGTACAGTAAGAATAAATAAAAAGATAAGAGGAATCTTCTGAAGGCCATATGTAAGAATAAAATCCTCTAAAATTTAGATGATTCCGCTTGTTCTGAAATTACTTTCTTTTGGTGGAAAACTTGTATGTCCTTATGGCAAGGACGCTATTTGCCTATCGCACCGACGACGGAGTTTTTTCTTTTTGCTCCTCCGATGTCTTCCGTGGCTTATCATAGCCTTTATCTGGTGCTATTTTTGTCAATCTATTTTTATCGATATTACATGCACGTAAAATACATGCATGAAATGTACATATAAAGGGTATCCCAAAATTCACGCAAGATTTGAATTTTGCGCCATTTGTGCGGTAAAGCGTTGCCAACGAAAAAAAAGACAGCATGACAGCTGACAGTTTAGGATTTTTAAACTGACCACGCACAGCGAAGAGAATTCGTTGAATGGATTATGGAACAACAACAAGTGAATGCTGATTTTTCGAACAAAATTATCTTCAGCGATGAGACTCATTTTCATCTTGATGGTTTGGTTAATCGATAAAATTGTCGCATTTGGGGTTCAGATGATCCACGAGTGATTGTTGAGAAACAAATGTATCCACAACGTGTCACTGTTTGGTGCGGATTTTGGGCTGGAGGCATCATCGGACCATTCTTCTTCGAAAATGCGGCTGGTCAGGCAATAACAGTTAATTTTGTGCCTAAATTGCAAGATATGGATGTGGACGACATGTGGTTTCAACAAGACGATGCCACATGCCATACAGCCCGTGAAATAATTCAATTACTGCATGAGTCATTTCCTGGTCGTGTAATTTCCCATTTTGGTAATCAGATCAGGCCGCCCAGATCATGCGATTTAACGCCGTTGGACTTTTTTCTTTGGGGTTTTCTGAAGTCTAAGGTTTATGCCAACAAGCCCACGACCACGCATGCCTTGAAGGAGGAAATTGAGCGCTGTATCAACGAAATTCAGCCACATTTGTGCAAAACGGTCATGGAAAATTTCAACAACAGAGTGCCAGCAAAAAGTCGTGGAGGTCATTTACCCGATATGCTATTCCCTATACATAACCCTATACTGTATACTTTATGAATCAATAAAAAATTTACAATTTTTAATTAGAAACCTGTGTTTTCTATCAAAATTACTTGCGTGAATTTTGGGACACCCTTTAGTTGTAAAGTGATGTTCGGAAAGATGACGGACGCATGTGACTGGACAATTTTTTGCTCGCTAGAATATTCAACCCCGGCCTTCCCTAGCAATTTACAAATTCAGCGACTCTACGCCAGTGTCACGAGCCGGCGAACATTTACCTTGCCGATGCCGGCCTTTACGCGCGGGGGGCCCGGCGGCGACGCCGACGCCGATGCTACGCGGCGTGTATTTCGCGTGTGTGACATCATTCGCGTGATGTAATCGTTCCTGGTGAGGTGGTAACGTCGTCGAGGGTCTCCCACGCGGCGCTCGCTTGCTCGCGTAAACGCTACGCGGTGTTTATTAAAACGCAGACACACGTGTGAATCCGCGACTCGCGCGCGCTCGTTAACAGCGCGCAGCACGCACAATGTCACACAATCGCAATGTCTCGTGACGTTGTAAAATTCGCCCGACGAGGCAGGTTCGAGTAAAAACAAGACCGTCGCGAGACCGTCGCGTCGTCGCGCTTTTATCGGAGCGTCGTTGTACAACATCGGTCTGCATTTTTCAAGTCCCCCTCTCTCCAGCCTCACCCTCCTTGCTATGCGTTATTTATTTAATTATTAAGCACCTCTCTTAAACCTCTCGGTGCCGTGCACGCGAGGAGGAGATAAGATTACCTTGCAACTCTTATCTCTGCGCGAGGAGAGACCGTGTCTCCGCGACAGCGAGCTCTGCTCGAGCGGGTGCAGAACTGTGCCTCTCTTCTCGTGCGCGGCACCTCCTGTTTCTGGGCGTTGTTGCCCGGCCGTCGCGAGCGCGTGGGCAGCAGGAGGAAGAGGTCCCTGTCATCATTATACGTCCACGTTTATTTCACGCGTGGCTACGCGTCTCCCGGACCCGTGAGATCGTGAATGCAACTTGCGAAGTAGCGTATCGACGTAACACACAAAGTGATACTCCGTTGAAGAGAGAGAGAGAGAGAGGGGGGGAGGGGGGTGAGTAGGAATGTGTGCTTGACTGTGCTCTCGTTTGCTCCAGGTGCACCCTTCCAAGGGTTAGGCTGAAGTGAGCTGTTGGTCTGATTGACAAAATGACGACCGACATCTCGGTGGTGCGCGGGGGTTGGGACCCCACGCTACAACAAGAGATTGTCGACGAGTACGAATACGACGGGGGAAACTCGAGTTCGAGACTTTTCGAGCGCTCACGCATCAAGGCACTTGCTGGTAAACGAACGAACGCTTTGTACGCCGCTTCATTTTGTCGCACATTCACACGCGGCGATCGAGGTGGTAGAGACACTTTTGCTCTGGAGATTTCCGGGTTAGGAGGAAGTTCGATTCTCTCGTCGACGACGATTAGAGTACGAGATTGGGGAGGAGATCTTGATGAACTTGCGCGAAGCTCGATGCGCGAATTAGTCGCGATGAATGGAATTGCTGGCGAGTCTGCAAACGGATTGCCTTTAGGAAATTGTATCGTGTACTTGTGTTATCAATGCCACATCCTTCTGATAATCGCCGCGGGGATTTGATAACTTTCAGCACTCTCCGGCAGTTACTTCGCTGGCTAGGCTGTAGAGCGGTCGAGAATCGTCATTGAAATCGTGCGTGTAATGTGTAGTTAAAAGCGTTAAATACACCTAGAAGAAGATCGACCGACTGGCATATTCAGACTAGATCGTTCGACGCGTGAGAGCATAATAAGTACAAACATCTCGAAACACGGCGGTTAGGTTCCAAGGATGAACTATGATAAAGTAGTGTTCGATCTTCGAGGTAAAGAGAAATCTTACTTTAATTATTCCAAAGCCCAGTTTCTGCCAGTTTAATTTAGCATTCGCTTGCATTTATCGCATGTATAATTTAATCACGCGTGAGATGAATGTCGAGGTAAATGCGCGATGAAGCCGCGCGCGCGACTCGCTCTTCAAACGACCAACATTAAGATATCACCCACCCTCGTGACCTTCTCCACCAGGTGAGCGTGAATTAGTGCAAAAGAAGACTTTCCAGAAATGGGTCAACTCCCACTTAGTGCGATGCTCGTGCCGGATCGGCGATCTCTACGTCGATCTGCGGGACGGCAAGATGCTGATCAGGCTGCTGGAGATCCTGTCGGGTGAGCGTCTGCCACGTCCCACCAAGGGCAAGATGCGGATCCACTGCCTGGAGAACGTGGACAAGGCGCTGCAGTTCCTGCGCGAGCAGCGGGTGCATCTGGAGAACATGGGCTCGCACGACATCGTGGACGGCAATCCGCGGCTCAGTCTGGGCCTGATCTGGACGATAATCCTGCGATTCCAGATCCAGGATATCACGATCGAGGAGACGGACAACCAGGAGACCAAGTCCGCCAAGGACGCTCTGCTGCTGTGGTGCCAGATGAAGACCGCTGGCTACCACAACGTGAACGTGAGGAACTTCACGACCTCGTGGCGCGACGGCTTGGCCTTCAACGCGATCATCCACAAGCATCGTCCGGACCTGATACAGTTCGAGAAGCTCTCCAAGTCGAACGCGATCTACAACCTGAACAATGCGTTCAACGTCGCCGAGGACAAGCTCGGTCTCACGAAGCTCCTGGACGCTGAGGACATCTTCGTCGACCATCCGGACGAGAAGTCCATCATAACGTACGTCGTCACATACTACCACTATTTCTCCAAGATGAAGCAAGAGACGGTGCAGGGTAAGAGGATCGGCAAGGTGGTCGGCATCGCGATGGAGAACGACCGTATGATACACGAGTACGAGAGTCTGACGAGCGACCTGCTCCGTTGGATCGAGGCCACCATAGAGGCCCTGGGCGACCGCAGATTCGCCAATTCGCTGGTCGGCGTCCAGTCGCAGCTCTCGCAATTCTCCAACTATCGCACGGTGGAGAAGCCGCCCAAGTTCGTCGAGAAGGGTAACCTCGAGGTGCTGTTGTTCACCTTGCAGTCGAAGATGCGCGCGAACAACCAGAAGCCGTACACGCCCAAGGAGGGCAAGATGATATCGGACATCAACAAGGCCTGGGAGCGGCTGGAGAAGGCGGAGCACGAGCGCGAGTTGGCGCTGCGCGAGGAACTGATCCGTCAAGAGAAGCTCGAGCAGCTGGCAGCTCGATTCAATCGAAAGGCCAGCATGCGAGAGACTTGGCTGTCGGAGAACCAACGTTTAGTGTCGCAGGACAACTTCGGCTTCGATCTGGCCGCGGTGGAGGCCGCCGCCAAGAAGCACGAGGCCATCGAGACCGACATCTTCGCCTACGAGGAGCGCGTGCAGGCCGTGATGGCGGTCTCGCAGGAGCTCGAGGCGGAGAATTACCACGACATCGAGCGCATCAACGCCCGCAAGGACAACGTACTGAGACTGTGGAATTACCTGTTGGAGCTGCTCCGCGCACGGCGGCTGCGGCTGGAGCTGTCGCTGCAGCTGCAGCAAAACTTCCAGGAGATGCTGTACATCCTCGACAGCATGGAGGAGATCAAGATGAGATTGCTGACCGACGACTACGGCAAGCACCTGATGGGCGTGGAGGATCTGCTGCAAAAGCATTCGCTCGTCGAGGCGGACATCAACGTGCTCGGCGAGCGAGTTAAGGCCGTTGTCCAACAGAGTCAGAGATTCCTAGAGCATGGAGAAGGCTATCGACCGTGTGACCCCACCATCATCGTCGAGCGCGTGCAACAACTCGAGGGCGCGTACGCCGAGCTGGTTAGACTGGCGGTCGAGCGTCGTGCCAGGCTCGAGGAATCTCGGAAGCTGTGGCAATTTTATTGGGACATGGCCGACGAGGAGAATTGGATCAAGGAGAAAGAGCAGATCGTATCCACGGGCGACATCGGTCACGATCTCACCACCATCAACCTGCTGCTGTCCAAGCACAAGGCCCTGGAGAATGAGATACAGTCGCATGAGTCGCAGCTGATGTCAGTCGCCGCGGTCGGCGACGAACTGGTGCGCCAACAGCACTTCGGCTCCGATCGGATTCAAGAGAGGCTGCAGGAGATATTGGCCATGTGGAGCCACCTGCTGGACCTGGCTGCCTTCAGGAGGAAACGCCTGGAGGAGGCGGTAGATTATCATCAGCTCTTCGCGGACGCGGACGACATCGACATCTGGATGCTGGATACCTTGCGGCTCGTCTCGTCCGAGGACGTCGGTAGAGACGAGGCGAACGCGCAGTCGTTGCTGAAGAAGCACAAGGACGTGACGGACGAGCTGAAGAACTACGCCACGACGATCGAGCAGCTTCATCAACAGGTGTCCTCGTTGGGCGAGCAGGACGCCAAGTCGCCGGAGGTCTTGGAGAGACTGACTTCGATCGATTCTCGGTACAAGGAGCTGCTGGAACTGGCCAAGCTGCGCAAGCAGCGGCTGCTGGACGCCTTGTCCTTGTACAAGGTGTTCAGCGAAACCGACGGGGTCGAGCAGTGGATCGGCGAGAAGAATCGAATGCTGGACACGATGGTGCCCGCCAAGGACATCGAGGACGTGGAGATCATGAAGCATCGTTACAACGGCTTCGAGAAGGAGATGAACGCGAACGCGTCCCGCGTCGCCGTGGTCAACCAACTGGCCCGGCAGCTGCTGCATGTCGAGCACCCGAACTCGGAGCAGATCATCGCGCGGCAGAACGAGCTCAATCAGAAGTGGGCGGAGCTGCGTGAGAAGGCCGAGGGCAAGCGCGAAGAGCTGAACTCCGCGCACGGCGTACAGACCTTCCACATCGAGTGCCGCGAGACCGTCTCGTGGATCGAGGATAAGAAGCGCATTCTGCAGCAGACCGACAGCCTGGAGATGGACTTGACCGGCGTGATGACGCTGCAGCGTAGACTCAGCGGCATGGAGCGCGACCTGGCCGCGATACAGGCCAAGTTGGACGCTCTGGAGAAGGAGGCTCAGGTGATACAGCAGGAGCATCCGGAGGAGGCGGCCATGATACGCGAGCGCATCGCACAGATACACTTGATCTGGGAGCAGCTGACGCAGATGCTGAAGGAACGCGACGCCAAGCTCGAGGAGGCCGGCGATCTGCACCGCTTCCTGCGCGATCTCGACCACTTCCAAGCGTGGCTCACCAAGACGCAGACCGACGTCGCCAGCGAGGACACGCCCACCAGCCTCGCCGATGCCGAAAGACTGCTCACGCAGCATCAAAACATCAAGGAGGAAATCGACAATTACACCGATGACTATCAGAAGATGATGGAGTACGGCGAGAGGCTGACCACGGAGGCCGGCGACGGCGACACGCAGTACATGTTCCTGCGGGAGAGGTTGAACGCCTTGAAGATGGGCTGGGAAGAGCTGCACCAGATGTGGGTGAATCGTCAGAATCTGCTGTCCAACTCGCTGAACCTGCAAGTGTTCGACCGCGACGCGCGGCAGGCTGAGGTGTTGCTGTCGCAGCAGGAGCACATACTCGCCAAGGACGAGACGCCGGCGAACTTTGAGCAAGCGGAGCACATGATCAAGCGGCACGAGGCCTTCATGACCACCATGGACGCGAACGACGAGAAGATCAACTCGGTCGTGCAGTTCGCTGGCCGTCTGGTGGACGAGGGTCACTTCGCGACCGAGAAAGTGAAGAAGAAGGCTGAGAACATCAACGAACGTCGACGAGTGAATCGCGAGAAGGCCAATCAGCTGATGGAGAAGCTGAAGGATCAGCTGCAGCTGCAGATGTTCCTGCAAGATTGCGAGGAGCTCGGCGAGTGGGTGCAAGAGAAACATATCACTGCCCAAGACGAGACATACAGAAGCGCGAAGACCGTCCACAGCAAGTGGACCCGCCATCAGGCGTTCGAGGCGGAGATCGCCAGCAACAAGGACCGGCTGCAGCAACTGCAGCAAGCCGCTGAGGAGCTGATTCAACAGAAGCCGGACTTGGCCGAGATCATAAAGCCGAAGGTGGCCGAATTGGCGGACCAGTTCGTGGAGCTGGAGACCACGACGCACGACAAGGGCGAGCGGCTGTTCGACGCGAACCGCGAGGTACTGATACACCAGACCTGCGACGACATCGACTCGTGGATGAACGAGCTGGAGAAGCAGATAGAGAGCACCGACACCGGCTCCGATCTCGCGTCCGTCAATATACTCATGCAGAAGCAGCAGATGATCGAGACGCAGATGGCGGTGAAGGCGCGGCAAGTCACCGAGCTCGACAAGCAGGCGGAGCACCTGCAGCGCACGGTGCCCGACGACAAGATGGAGGAGATCAAGTGCAAGAAAGAGAAGGTCGCGCAGCGTTTCGCTCAGTTGAAGGCGCCGCTGATCGACCGCCAACGGCAGTTGGAGAAGAAGAAGGAAGCCTTCCAGTTCCGACGCGACGTCGAGGACGAGAAACTGTGGATCGCAGAGAAGATGCCGCAGGCGACGAGCACTGAATACGGCAATTCGCTGTTCAACGTTCACATGCTGAAGAAGAAGAACCAGTCGTTGCGCACCGAAATCGAGAATCACGAGCCCAGGATCAACCTGGTCTGCAACAACGGGCAGAAGCTGATCGACGAGGGCCACGAAGACAGCCCCGAGTTCCAGAAACTGATACCCGAGCTGACGGAGAAGTGGCGGGAGCTGAAGGACGCGGTCGACGACAGGAACAAGCACCTACTGCAGAACGAGAAGGCGCAGCAGTACTTCTTCGATGCCACCGAGGCCGAGTCGTGGATGAGCGAGCAAGAGCTGTACATGATGGTCGAGGACCGCGGCAAAGACGAGATCTCCGCGCAGAATCTGATGAAGAAGCACGAGTCTTTGGAGCACGCCGTCGAGGATTACGCCGAGACGATTCGCCAGCTTGGAGAGACCGCCAGGCAGCTTATCAACGATCAGCACCCGTTGGGCGATCAGATCGCCGTGAAGCAGTCACAGGTGGACAAACTGTACGCCGGGCTGAAGGACCTCGCAGGCGAGCGACGCGCGAAGCTCGACGAGGCGCTCCAGCTGTTCATGCTGAACCGCGAGGTCGACGACCTCGAGCAATGGATCGCCGAGCGAGAATTGGTCGCCAGCAGCCACGAGCTGGGCCAGGATTACGATCACGTCACTTTACTGTGGGAGAGATTCAAGGAATTCGCTCGCGACACCGAGGCGATCGGCTCCGAGAGGGTGGAGGCCGTCAACGGTATCGCAGATTCCCTCATCGCCACCGGTCACTCGGACGCAGCTACGATCGCTGAATGGAAAGACGGTCTCAACGAAGTCTGGCAAGACCTGCTCGAGCTGATCGAGACCCGCACGCAGATGCTGGTAGCGAGCCGCGAGCTGCATAAGTTCTTCCACGACTGCAAAGACGTGCTCGGCAGAATCCTGGAGAAGCAGAACGCCATGTCCGACGAGCTGGGCCGCGATGCCGGCTCAGTGTCGGCGCTCCAGCGTAAACACACCAACTTCATTCAGGATCTGTCGACGTTGCAGAGTCAGGTGACGCAGATCGAGGAAGAATCCGCTAAGTTGCAGGCGAGCTACGCCGGCGACAAGGCGCAGGAGATCACGAATCGCGAGGCCGAAGTCGTGGCGGCATGGAACAACCTGCAGTCTCTGTGCGAAGGCAGACGCACCAAGCTCGAGGACACCGGCGATCTCTTCAAGTTCTTCAACATGGTCAGAACGCTGATGATCTGGATGGACGACGTGGTGCGCCAGATGAACACGTCGGAGAAGCCGCGCGACGTCGCCGGCGTCGAGCTGCTGATGAACAATCATCAGAGCCTAAAGGCGGAGATCGACGCCAGGGAGGACAATCTGATGGCGTGCATCAATCTCGGCAAGGATTTGTTAGCTAGGAACCATTACGCGAGCGCGCAGATCAAGGAGAAACTGGCGGCATTGACGGACCACAGAAACGCGCTGTTGCACCGGTGGGAGGAACGTTGGGAGAATTTACAACTCAGTAAGACTTACAGCTCAGCTTACGCGCGTCAAGTTTGTCATGGTATTTTTGACACGTTGACTGCCACACTGATATCTCCGTTAATTATTTCAGCGCTCAACTCAAATATAAATCGCGTGTATTTGTCAGCTCGTTTTATGACGTAATTGCTAAATGACACTCTAACCGTTTCTCAGAAAATACAAACAAATCGGAATCTTTTCATAAGTCAGGAAAATGTAATAATTAATATTCCAAGTGCTCAAACTTGCCAACATAATCCATTTTGTGCATTTAGGTTAAAACTACAAGTATGTCATTGATTTACTTTCACGATGGGTTATTTCGTTGCTAATTGAGACACCTCGATTTGTTATACACAGTTGTACGACGTTTCACACATGAATTAAAAATCATACATAATTCACATATAAATTTAAAATATTAGCAAGATCAAACGGCGATAAGACGAGCGCCGTTACCGCCAACGCATTGGCAGTCAACGCATTATTGATATCCCCGATAATGACGAGCAACCTTGCACTTACCGAAGATTTATGGGCCTGATATTTCTCTAATACTTTTCTCTGTTCGCCGTAGTCTTGGAAGTCTACCAATTTGCCCGAGATGCGGCGGTTGCTGAAGCATGGTTAATCGCTCAAGAACCGTATCTCATGAGTCAGGAGCTCGGTGTAAGTAATCGTTTTTTCATGTAGAGACTCGAGTTCTCGCTCGATCGAGCGGACGGTTGATTCTCTTGAATGATCGCGAATATTTCCGCAGCACACTATCGACGAGGTTGAGAACCTGATCAAGAAGCACGAAGCTTTCGAAAAATCGGCAGCTGCTCAAGAGGAAAGGTTTAGTGCCTTGCACCGACTTACTACTGTGAGTAGATACGCTCTCGGTCATTTCGTGTCTAGGTAACATCGCAACTGAAAACTTACGAGGAGCAACAAGAATAACAAGAACGCCCTGTCGTGGTGCACGCTACTTACTTAAATATGCAAATCTGTCGCGGTCTCTCTATTGTAATTATATAACGTTTGCGTGTAATTTATGCGGACTGCGGTTTAGTTCAGTAGTTGATTTTGCGTACGTATAATTCCCTCGTGTTCTTTCTCTCTCTCTCTCTCTCTCTCTCTCACACACTCACTCTCTCACTCTCTCATCTTGCTTCTTTCGTCGCAGTTCGAGTTGAAGGAATTAAAACGACGGGAGCAAGAAAGAGAAGAAGAGGAGAGACGCAAGAAGGAAGAAGCCGCGGCAGCGGAGGCCGCGCGTTTGGCTAAGGCAACGCCCGTTACCAGTCCAGACGAACCACCCAGTGAAAGGTAACGGACCGATGTCCCTTCTACATGGTGGTGCGATTTCATGGGGGACAATTTCATGGGCAAATTTTTCTTGTCGCAGAGCCGAAGCTGACGGAGTAACGAGCGGAGAACGTGCTGCCGGAGAAGACGAAGGACACGGTAATATAAACTGCATTTATAGCACACGTTTCCGGGGTTTTTACTAATCGAGACTTACTTTGACGATTTCTCGGTACTACTGCATCATTCGCTAATCGTACGAATTGCATTTTGCGTGAAGAGAATGTCGATATCAAGTAACGTGATCGATATTTCGACAGGCATTCAGGACCAATGTTGGGCATTGATCGGTTGAAATTATGATCGACTAAACTGACGGAAGTCAAAACCGTGTCACGATGTCATCAATCGATCACTTTCATCTCATTTCGTTTATACACCAACTAATAATTTCGTCAGTCGATGTGAAGTTGTTCATCGTCACACTGGTCGATTAATTTTACCGGGCGATTCTAGCCAATTAGGATCTTTTGATCGATCAGTGCCCAACACCGTCCAGAGCATAACATCGAAAGCTTTTCTTTGCCGGGGCTACGCTTGCTCGTGTAACTTGACTTATCGCGATAACGCGACTGCGGGGCGTAGCAGATGTAATCGAAAGAGATTAAGAGCCAGACCCGAGTGCACAGTGTGTGACGACTTGGTGTTGCGACTAAATCGACTAAAAGTTAGCGGCGGATCTTGCTCTTCGCGCGAGAACTTTCTAACGCTCTCGAGTGTTTTGGAATTACGTATACGGTTTGTTCGTATATATAAGCATGACATCGCTAACAGCACGTTTATTTCTGCCTCCTCCTTCCTGCTTACCCGACCACGCCGAACACTTCGTTCCGATCCGTAATGAATCCGTCGCCCACGTCCTTGTTTTGCCACCACCACCACTACCACCACCACCATCACCGCCGCTGTCGCCGTCGTCGCTCCATCGCCTTCTTCCTCCCGCCCCCTGAATGCACCCTAATGCGGCACGGAATGCACGAACCACAGTGGCACATCGCAAGGCTTCCACACGTACACCACAGCCTCAAGATAAGCCCAAGGAAGGTGAGTGTCACGTGATATACGCTCAAGTTATCGTAACGTGTAAGAACCATCTTTTATATCGACAGAGTGTGTACTTTCTTGAGTATATATACTGTGTATGTATGTATGTATGTATGTATGTACATATCATGCCGACGCCTCCGTGACTTTTCTCTCGAGATTCGCAGTCTCGCTCGCATAGGTCGTGCTCCCATCATTTTCCAAACTGGTGGTGGATTGCGAGTCATGCCTACTACACGCCGTAGCGGCACTTAACGACGGCTTTACTCTTCGGATTCACCTTAGCGTTAAGGTCTACCGCAGTGTCACTGGGCATTCATCGATCGAACGGTCTTGCTCGACTGAGGCGAGTCGATAATCAAAATTGGTCCTCTGTGTAAATGTGTGAAGGATTCAATCGATCGGTGAAATCAGTTGTACGTACGATCAGTTATTACGATTTACGTTAATTCTGTCGCAACGGTTTCGCAACGGGCGTCTTGGTCAACCAAGATTCTGATCGATGAGTGCCCATGAAACTGCCCCACACGATAACGTCTCTCTTCAGCATTCTTTCAGCGTGCTCACAGCGCCTATCGCTCTTGCTCTCGCAGCTTCTCTGTCGTCGTTTCTCTTTCTTTCGCCTACACGAATCACTCGCTTCATTAACATTTTCTTCAGCAGGGAGCTACGATCGAGAGTCGCTGCTCCGCCAGCGAGAGATGCTCTTTCCGGTTCACCTGCCGCCAGCTGATAACACAGACTGTTAGATAAAACGTAGTAGTTAATCCTGCACGCGCAGTAACAAAGTCATGCGTAGCGATAGCTCGGTCACGTTTCTGGCCGAGTGTTTCTCCCTAGCGAATCTCCCGCTACCGCCGTAACTTTTCTGTCCCGCGCCGTTTCATTCACACCGCTGATCCGGTAGGTACATCTGCGCTGCATCACGTTCGATCATGTTGCGGTCGTACAACTCGAGTATACAGACGGTAACACTTAAATACCTTGCCTTAGAAGGTAAGCTCCTCATCGAGGGTGTCGTGCTCGTTCGTCGTGTCGAGCGCGTGAAGCACGAATTCATGTCCTTGTTCTACGTGCTCGTTTCTCAGGGTCGCTTACGTGATATGCACTCGGAGGAAAGCAGTCGGTCGGATTAACGCGGCGGTGAACGAGTCAAATGCCGTTTTCGTCGGAGGACTGAATGTCGTCGCGAACCAAATTCCAAAGGAGCAGAAATTCGGTTTCCTTTCACCAAAAAGTGCCTCTGGTTCGTCCAGCTCAACGGAACTTTTTCTAACTCCGGGATTTGCCGTTTCAAGTTTCTCATTTTCTTTTTCTCTTTTCTTTTTACGACTCCGACGCGAGGCATGCCTTTATGTAGCCAGTCGTAGCGATCGAGAGGTAATTACTGTTGGTATCGCCACGCGATGAACGCAATCGTTTGTACGCTTTTTACAACGTCACACACACACACACACACATACACACATAATACACGCGCACGATGTGTATATCTGAGTAATACATAGCATGATTTTGTGATTGGTGTGGTGTAGTGCATGCTCAAAAACCTACGCAACTGTCCTTACGGGAAGGAGGAACCCCACCTGTCGCACCGACCTCTGCCAAGTCCGCGAAGTCACCGACTTCGCCGCGTGGTCTACCTACACCGACAAGTAAGTGTGCACACTTCAGGTGATCTGCGTCACGTTGACATTACGTGTCGGGAGATCGGTTGGCCCTGGACATGCGTCGAAATCTCGAAATTGCGGGAACTAGAGCGGTCTCTCGGAAAGTCAAATATTCGAAATCTTCACGTGAGAACAATATCCTGAAGCACAATTTTCCCGAAGTATTTTGCTATCGCCCACCGGGAAGGAAACCTTGTTATGCCGCGAAAATAATACACGCAGGAGTGTTAATATTCCATCTCATTCGAATGTTTTCAAGTAAGCAGATATTAATGCACCCGGTTATACAATAAGATAATTTCAGTAAGATTGTACTTCGGCAGGTTTTTTCAGTGCCTACGACTTTCCAGGAAGTTGCCTCTTTTTTCAATTTCGATTACATTTCTTTCTATTATGTTGCAATGTGTGTGTCCATCTTCTGATATGTCCATTTGAATGCACTCAGATGAGTAGATACACTGAGAGGGAAAAAAAATTATCTAAATAATAAAGAAATATTTGTTCGCTGGATGCCGGTAAAGCATTTTCTTAAATCTGAATTCTTTTATTGAATCTTTTTTTAAATTGTTTTCAGTGTAAAATCTTATTATTATAAATAGTTATTATCCAGTGTATAAATGTCTTTCTTTTTTAAATATTTTTTCTCCCAGTGTATTAACGCGGCAATTCCGATATATAGAATTGAATTCCGGAATCGTTTCAGGATTCGAATTTTGGTATTTTGATTGTTCAGGAAGTTGTCTCAAGTTTTTTGATCTCAGTACATTTTTGTTTCTTTTTGGAGCAATGTCCATGCATTTGTCAATAGGCAACGTCAGCCTCACATTATTAATAGGTCACAAAACTCGAAACATGCACTTGCAACATGCAACCTGAGCGCAATTGTCGCGATCAACGCGCAGCGCGCGTTTGCTCGGCAGAATGGCGCATGAAATATTGACAAACGACTGAATTCCGGACATTAGACCGTGTCGAAATAATCCGGTTCCTCGCCGGACGCGTTTTTCGCTTGCAGCGGTCCGTAAGGACACGCGGGTCCGTGTTTGTCCACGAAGCAGCAAATCTTGACGATCCGCAGCACCTCGTCCACCGACCGCGGTATCGCTTCGGCACTTATCGTCGTGTGACGTATCAGCTCCTTCTTATCGATGATGAACAAAGCCCTACGCGGGGTCCCTTGCTTCTCGTCCAGCACACCGTAGTTTCTCGTTATCCTGAGGCTCTTGTCGGCGAGCAAGGGGATTCGCATCTCGCCTAGGCCGCCTTGTTTCCGCGGTGTCGTCACCCAAGCGAAGTGCGAGTATTCGGAGTCCGTCGAAACGGCTACTACTTCCGCTCCTGTGTCACATCGAAGTATGAGATTCACATGCGCGGAGAAAAATGCTGTTGCACGCGAAAGGGAAGATCGGTTGATTGGTGTAACGATGAACTAACTGAACGCGCTTTGGCTAAAGGAAACGGAATTTTCTTACTTTTGTGGACCAAATTTAACTCCGAAACTGAGATGTTGTTTCCTTTGATTTGAAAGGTCGAAGGAAATAAAATCTCTGGTCCTTGTAAATCAAATTTGATTCGGGATTCGGGATTTACAGGACTACGCACCGTTTCTGCACTGAAGGGAAGAATATTAAAAGAAAAATATTTAGTGAGTACTAATAATATATTTAAATCAAAATCTTTTCTTTAAATTTAAACAAATTTAAGGGACCGTATATTTTCTTATTTGGAGGAAGAAATGAGATGAATGGACATTTGCTTATGTAAAGAAAATTTTTTCTCAAAAAAAGATATGTATAATACGGAATAAGTGGATTAGTACTCACCGAATGTTTTTCAAATTTTAGATATTTTTCCCTCATAGAAACGAGAATTTAATTAATTATCACTGTTATCTTTTTTATATTCTCCTCGCGAATCTTTTTTACGAACATTTTCTGTCGCGACATTTGATTGTATTGCATTGGTGTTATCGACGAAGAAAAGATAAAGAAAGGTAGAGATGAGGTTTATTATTACCGAGAGCGCGAAACTCGCCGACGCGTTCGCTAAATTGGATAAGTTCGGTCGGGCACACGAAGGAAAAGTCGCACGGGTAAAAAAGCAGCACGAGGTATTTTCCTGAGAAATCCTGCGATGACAGTCCTTGCAACTTCAAATCGACCACCGCCATACCCGACCAAGACGGCGCGCATTCCGACACAGCTGGTATTGTTTGTATTTGTATCGCGCTCGACGTTTCCGACTTCTCCATGCAACAGGAATCCATTGCTAATCTTCACACTGGAATTGTAAATCGCGCTTGTAATCACGGGTATTAAATATTTTATGGCGGATTCGTCTTATCCTGCTTTTGTTTTTATATTGTGAATAGCGCAACGGTTCGTTGTAGAATCACTTCATTGCACAAGACGCGAAGGATATTGTGTAGAATAAATTAATTGGACGTACATTGCTTTGAGAAGGAAAAAAATGTATTGATATTTAAAAAGTGAGACAATTTAAAATGAGAAAAATTATAATACCGAAATCCGAATATTGAGAAAATATTCAGACGCGATGCGGGCGATTAAAAATAATTAACGTTAAGTTTAAGAACCATCAAGGTTGAATTGAAATTGACATTGAAATTTACTCCATCACGGTTAAGAAGACAAACGTACGAATCGTACGATCATTCGTGCCAAACAGATCTTTCTGCGATAAATCCAAGTTTCTCTTATCTTGGTCCGTTTAACAGAAGAGAACATTGAAGTTAGAACATTGCTGTTCCACAATATGTCCAAGATTTTTTTTTATGTTTAGTCTGCCAAGTATAATACACATGTAGTCGTCAGTCGGAGGAAGCATTGCTGCGACACCTTTGCCACCTGAGAACGCGCGATGTCTTGTGGGAAAATTGATCTTCCCACACCTCCCAAGAGTGGAAAACGAATTTTCCCATCGGATATACGAGTGCGTTTCGAAAAGCCCAAGAGGTGTCGCACTCTTTGTTCACTATAGCCCATATTCTGAATTCTCTTTCATCACTAAAAGTGACACTAAAAATAGCGTACAGCCCCCAATCAGGAAGCTCTGTGAGCCACTTTTAAAGTCACTTTTAGCGAAAAGAGAGTTCAGAATATGAGCCTATGACTATGAGCCTATGATGGTTCGTTTAGCAGCGCCTCCCGCATGAGCATGCCGCATGAAAGGTGTGTGCACTCGTCGTGTGCATTCTCCGCATGTAGTTAGAGGGTACGGAAACGCAGTAACGTAGTGTAATGTGCGAGAGAGGACAATTAGCGACAAATTGTTTAGCCGATCGATTCCGCTACAAGCTAAGTAAGAGAGGGTCAGGGTGCAGCGAGTAAGTAGCTAATAATGTCATGTGTGTTGCGTGCGTCGTGTTAAGCTCCGAAAGGCGGAAGCGGCTCCGAGTCCGGTTCTTTAAGGCGTAAGGAGCGAAGCCGCAGCAAGTCACCATTCAGGAGCTTCCGCTGGAGAAAGTCCGCCAAGTCGCCGAGTTTAGATCGCAGTGGCGTGAGTGATGATGAGCACAGCATCCCCGGTAAGTGAAGAGAAGGGACAGACTTACGCGGCATAGATCTTAGATCGACACCCATTGTTCACTATGTTTCTTCATCGTGCTCTCATTTGTTCGATCCCTCGTGTTCATTCGCCCGCTCATACTCTCATTCTCATGTTACACGCATACATCGCTCGCTGAGAGACGCGTGAAACGTGAAAGATCTGCGGTCTCCACATCACGATGGTTGGCGTGTGACGAGTACACGACGTTGCACAGCCACACGAGAATCAGACACGATATTCGACCACCGCCGACATGCGATTCTAGAATTTGCGACGGAGTCTCGTGCGTGAAATCGCTTTCTCTTCGGATGACAAAATTTGGAGCTTGGAACTTGACGTTGACTTTGCAGCTTTCTCGTCCATCCCAAGCGAGGAGTGCCGAGGAGTGCTGTCGCTCCCTCTCTCGCGTACAGTCGATAATATGCACGGCGAATCTTAGAGAGTCGCATCTTATTGCATAGATGGACGAGTGAATGATAATCGGCCGCTCTTCTCTTGCAGAACAACGTAGCCCGAGCGACGACGAGTTCGAGGGGCCGTTGCAGCGGAAGCACGAGTGGGAGAGCACGACGAAGAAGGCTTCCAACCGCTCCTGGGACAAGGTCTACATGGTCGTACGCGGGCAGAACTTATTTGTATATAAGGATCAGAAGTCGTACAAAGCATCGCCCGATCAGACGTACAAAGGAGAGATTCCCCTTGATTTACGAGGCGCGACTATTACCGTAGCGAGTGATTACACTAAGAAGAAACATGTCTTCCGAGTCAAGTAAGTGTGCACCTTCAAACGATCTGAACAAATTTGCTGTTTTGGATGCAGCGAATGCTCCAGCGAGGGAACTTGATCTCTGCGATTTTTTTAAAAACAAGTTCTCTCATTGGGTCACACATCGACCGCGTTCTGAACTGCATCGAAAAAAGCGTTCAAACCGCGTTTGAAAATACGCGCAAAGTTCAGACTGTGATTGAGAGCTTTGAGAGCTGCCACACTTTTAGATTAGCTACAGTTAGCCTGATTAATTGAATTTAAGCAACTGTATAAAATCGAAAGTAAGTAATCAAAGCTCGTTAACTTGGCGTGTTCAGAAACTTATTGAGAGAAAAAGTGTCGCAACTTTATGCAACTTACAACTGCATTACTATTAGTTGACGTTTGAGCGTTTTAGCGATTAAGATCGATGACAATGCGTTATCGTGATTCGTTTTCTTTCTCAACAGGTCGCAAAGCGGATCCGACTTCCTGTTCCAGGCCAAAGACGACGCGGAAATGATCGACTGGGTATCCGCATTAAATCAGGCAGCACAGGGAACATCGGGTGCAAGTACATCCAGGGCTCACACCTTGCCCGCTCCGACACAAGCCGAGACCAAGCGGCGTAGTTTCTTCACTCTCAAGAAGAAGTAAGTATGCCACGGATGACTCCCGCAGGAATCCGAGACCGTACGGTTACTTGAGAACTGAGACGGATACGTAAAAAAAAAAGAAAAGAAACAAAAAAGCGAAGGATAATTTTTGAATAATATTACGAGTCTAAAATCGATTTCTAACGAGACCTACGAATACTACATAGCTGTACTGTGAATATCTAAATTGTTACAAGTTTTGCAGCGTCCCAAGTCACGAGAGAGTCGCGCTAATCCTCCGTATAAAGGTGCCTGTTGTCTCAATGATTCACTTCATATCCTCTCTCGAGTACGTCCACGACAATATTCCGCTAGAGAATATTCTGTTAGCAATCAAGAATACGCGTTTTTTTTTTTTTTCATTATTCCCCATCGCTGTCCTTCAGCAACGCTGCTGTCCCTCTTGCGGAAGAATATTTTCTTTCTTCATATCTCTGTTATGTTTCTCTCGTCGCTGCGAGGCGATATTGTTTTGTGTGATTCATTTTGAGCGATACGATGGCCGATACTTTACATTTGACTATCGTAGGGAGAATGTTATTTGTCATCATACATTCATTCATTCATTCCTTCATTCATTCATTCATTCATTCATTCACGATTGACGAACGTCTCGTCTTGGAAAAGTACAAGTCGGTGATTCAAGAAAATCACGAGTTTCTTTCATTCTCTCCCTCATACGAAATCCGCTCGCCGATCCTGTCGCATTCGATCATGTTTCATTTATCATATTTTAGAAAAGCCAAAAAGTAGAAAGCGAAACCAATGAACGTAAGAAACAGTACACAATTGGAACAACATTTAGAGACGCGGTGAGTCGCACACACAATTCTAGATCCATTTACCGTCGTACTTATTGCACGATTGATTGATTGATTGATTGATCGTCCATTCCGATTGTTTTCTTCTCATATATATATTTTTTTTATTTATTTATTTTGTCGTTATTATAATTAGCTTCTGGAAAGTACAACGGGAATGTTCTTCCAATTGTGAATGCGGAATGATTACAGAGTTACTCTTGAAGTGACAAGGATTTGTATGTGTAGAGCTTTTTGTGTTTCATGTGCAGCTCTCTTGAGTCTCACGATAAAGTGAATGTTCAAATTAGTGACCGAGTAACCTTATCGTGGAAATAAATTAATAAATTAATGATATACGTCTTAGACTTAGCACACAAAGTTGATTCTCTTGAGTATTTAGGGTTTTCGTTGTATTATATTTTTCCAATTGGTGAAAAGATCTTATTCTTTGTTTATACCATTTAATGATACGATACTTTTGTTTTTTCATTGATAGTTTAGGTTGTTTTTTGATTGATAGTTTAGATTTGAAAAGAATGTGTGCACAGATTGAAGAGATATCTCATATCAACTGTCAATTTCTAGAATGTTGATCGAATTGTAACTATTCGAATTGTCGCCAACAACAGTATGTTGTTGCAATTACTATGTTCCAGCACTTACTATGACTTTTAGTTTTACTTAAAATTTGTTATTATAATCGATAATACGTGAAATTTAGGGTAAAAACTTGATTAGGTTTTGAATATGGATTCATATAAGCTTTATTGAGGAAACAGCGATGCGATTATCATAAATTGGGGCACTCACTAATTGGGACATTCATCAGAGTGTTCACCGATCGATACACTAGAGTAACGATGGTTCGAGAGAATCTTCAGTCGCGCAAATTTTCGCAAATTTTACAGATTATATCGAGATGCGTGCGGCGATAAAACGCGATATATGAAACACAATTGTTCTCTACAATTTGTCCAACAGCTAAGTAATAGGTGCTTGTTATTCGCATATGTATATCTATCGCTTTCATTTCGAATACTTGTTTCGTTTCGCATAATATATAGTGTACTTATGTAGATATTCGAATCATTGTGTATCATTGTTGAACTATATTGTAGCTGTGTTCCATCACCGCTTCTGACATCGTCATTTATTCTCTTCACGCTTTCTCTGCTATCAGAATATTCCCAGGAACCTTTACTGTAGAGGTAACTGATCGTCTATGCGTCTCCAACAGAGACGCTTACGAGACACGATATTTTACGACTCGTGACTCCTCAAAGACGAAGTGCCGAAAGATCCATTCTAATTTACTTTGCTGACATTAGACTTTATTAAAACATAGCTCGTCGAGAATTAATTTGGAAAATGGAAGAAACACATTTTTGCGAAGAAACACACCTTAGAGCGATTTTATGAGAACTTTAGCTGATTTCGCATACATATATATATATTATATCTTTTATCTCTCTTGCAACCTTATTATTGCAAAACCGTAAAACGTGCAAGAACAGTGATTGACAATGACGGATCTAACGATCAGTCGTCCCTGACGATTACGAATTACTCATTGTGCTTTTACGTTTGCTCATTTTCAGCTAAACTGGAGCAGTGAAGTCCGGTACAAGCCGCTCGTAATGCGTCAGCACAACACATGGTGTTTAAGAGAAAATGTTTCGTCGCTCTACATGGTTAAAGCAACGCTAATATAAAATTAGAAGACATGGCCACGGTGTTACGAAATGAATTGAAGGACGGATCGAGAATGGGTCTTTGAAAAACGCCTACGTATGAAGAACGGAGATATTTAACAGTTATATGTTGATATTATGCAAGTGTAGGCTAATTGAAAGTCTAATTAAATTTAGTTCTTCAATGAATTTTTGGACACTTTGCAATATTGCTAGTTGACGAGAGAAGAGACATTTGAGATGTCCCACGTTAGCGTGCTCAGAGACTTTTTATTGACACGGGATATTCTTTTTTGTTATTTTTTATTTTACTTCGTCACAATTACGTGTGCGAATATCGCGCGTCTTGTCCATACACATCGAAACGCGCGATCCATTTTTGCCTGTCATTCGGTGAAACGAACGGTGTCTTCTTTATGGTACAAAATACTTCGTCGTAAGTTTCCGCGATGCATTTTGTTGCGTGCAGTAATGTTCTTTTCGACCGAGTTCTTTGATACGAGTTTAACCCCTTGGATTTCCGAAGAGAACATGGTTTCGGTGAATCTGCACCCTAATTATGCGTGTTTTATGATAATTTGTATAATTAATTCATCCGACGCTTGCGTGCGAGCTCGGCTTTATGACGAATTTAACTTTGTCGTCACGTCTTTTAACTCAGTTTTGTTGTGTGTATGTCGTGCGACTTGTTCGCGCATCTCAGAAACGATATAATCTCCGATTGTTCCAAGGAGGACGGGAGTGTGGATTCCAGCCGTGTTAATCGCTTAGGATATATCGCTTTCATTATCATTTCTTTTTTATCGCACCGCAGTATTTACTTCTTTTCCCAGCAAACGCGTATGTTTGCGTTCGAATGACTGCCATATATTTTAAGAAACACACTAACTTGGGACATAATATTATATAAACTAGCTTTTAACGAATTGTTAAATATGCATCGCCCTAAGGGAAAATCGCATTGAAGAATTATAAAGGAGAAGATGAAGAAAACGGAAAAAAAAAAAAGAGAAAAGAGAAAAAAATTGTAATGACTAACGAGAGAGAGTTTCCTCCTTAATATGAAACCCGAATATATCACGATTCTCTACAGAATTGGAAGAATATTTGAATTACTATTATTTTTTTGGACTCTCGCGCGCGAATGACGCGGTTTTGCGACGAGTAGATGCTTACGGTGAGTTTATTATATTTAGCCGTGTTATCACTGTCGCAAATCACGCCTCACTCGACGCCAAACCCGCACATTCGGCGCGACGCGCGGACTATATTACTTTTGTAATTGTTAATTTTTTAATATTTATCACGTTCATATCTTGTTTCTTAGAGTGTAAGTCTCGTTTGCCGAGTTCTACAGGACAGCTTTGAAAAAAAAAAATCTTTAGTTTAGCGATAATACCTTGGAGATTATATAATGGTTTCACAAGAGAGAGAGTATATATATATATCACACAGTTTCGTTCATTTCTCGGTTCAATGCGACTCGACCAATTGATCCGGTGTGTACTGTGTATCTTTGGAGAATGCAACTTTCTTAGCGATGATATTCCTTTGATTCTAATCGACTTTTATCGTTCGACATCCGGCAGGTGATCTAAGTTTGCATAGTAATTGCATTGTCGGCTAAGCTTGCTCGAAAAAAAAAAAAAAGAAACTTGTATATATCTATACGTTATGTACGCGAGAGTAATTCTAATCAAAATGATCGTACATCGTCGCTTTTTATAATTTTATGCATGTGCATTTAGCGGAACATTTGAATATCGGAGTCGCATTGCTAAACAACACAATTTGGTATGTCATAGCTATGTGTTTTATATATAAATATACATATAAATATATAAATACAGAACGATAAAGAGCATTAAATTATAAGAAATAAAAAAATTATAATAGATAATATATAATAATAATTGTCAAATTAACGGGTGGCTCTTTTCGTTTTAAAACGGCCTTCCTCGTGGATTCTCGTCGTCAACAAGAGGCGAGAATAACGAAAAAGAAAACGAAACTGACTAATCGGGACTGCGTTCGCGCGCGATTCGGCGCGCTATCGTCGAGTCGGACGAAGCGGTCGAATGGAAATTTATGTCACGGAATGCACCAAGAACTGAGCACCCGATTCGATAGGAGCGCTTTAACACGAAAAGAAGTCGCAATATATATCATTAAACACTCGCTTATATCGAACGTTCTTTTCGATTGTACTTTCCAGGCTGGTACTCTCAATACGTTTAGAAACGCAGATTCCGACACGGTATCGCTCTTTTAGAGAGAGAATCAATTCTTTTCCTTTGTATCTGTCTACGCTGTATTAACGATGTGGGACGATGATGATTCGCATTATTAATTCCCCCTTCGTCACTTGTAAAACGAATTAACCACTCTCACTTCCTCGTTATTGTCATCGCGACATGAGACACGACGTAATGTACGCAACCGATTGCTTTATCTTCAAACTTCATTAAGATCAACGTGTAATTTTTTAATGTGCCTTTTTATAGCTTCATTGACAAATAAAAATGCGATACGTATCAAGGACGTGGTTGCTGCTAGCTCGCAAACAGACAGATTATAGCGTTCGACGAAACGGCGAAATACTCTTGAAGAGATTCGCTATCGTCTACTCTCTCCCAATTGTCTCTCTCTCTCTCTCTCTCTCTCTCTCTCTCTCTCTCTCTCTCTCTCTCTCTCTCTCTCTCTCTCTCTCTCTCTCTCTCTCTCTCTCTCTCTCTCTCTCTCTCTCTCTCTCTCTCTCTTTCTCTCTCCTTTTCTCTCTATTCATCGCAAATTGTCAAGGCAGGTAATCGAAATTATGAGCCTAAAAAAAGGAAAACAGAGACGGAGGGTAGCTCGTGACACGCAATTCGCCGATTCGTCGCGTCTCTTGCGAACGTGAGGTTTGTCGTCATCGAGCCGTCGCATTATGCGCCCAATCTTGTTTGTCAAATAACTCGGAGTAATTATGAAAGCGTTTCACAATTGAGTTTCACTTTAGAGGCAAAATATGAAACTGTCCCAACGGAATATTCAGACTGGCCCGGAAGCGTATCAACGGAGATCAACGACGATCGATAATTATTATTGTCATTACTCGACTGCCTCGTGCTCGAGAAAGACCAAGAGAGATGTATCGACGAGTCGCATGTCGTGCTGTTCGGCTTTTGTGAGAGTATTTTAAGCGTGCATGAAATTAGCGACGTATACGTGAGTTGGATCACGACAATGTACGTGCCGCGTCGACAACAAAGTTGCGACCGCTTTCGAAATTAGTTTGCGTTTAAAACGTCGATCCGGGAGTGCATACATATACATGCACACATACACACACACACACACACACAAAATTACATACATTTATGCGACAATATATCGACACGTGACATGACATCGTTGCACGTTGCATAGTGGCTATTTTCAAACCGATATCGATTTGCGCACTGCCGAGGAAAGAGAAAGAGAGAGTGAGAGAGAGGGGGGGGTGTCGCTCGCTTACGCCCTACTTTACGTCCACCGCGAATCGAAGATTCGCGAAGCCAAGAAATTCGCCGGGACGCGACTTTGCCGTTTGCTCTGTGGAGGAACAAAATCGCTGCGTGGGATTTATTACAATCTATAGATCGTCGCGCAAGATCGTCATGAAAGAACGGAGAACAGTCGAACAGCGAAGAGCGACGCGCCGGGATACACGACGTAAACGTACGACCGTTGTCGCCCGTACTGTGCTTTGCTTCTGTCGATTAATCCTAATTAATTGATCCAGTCTGACTTCCTCTAAATTCTGATCAAGCTATTCGACGATTGACTCGGCCGACTCGGCAGAATCGCTAATGTGAAAAATGGAAGACGCTTTGTTGTCACAACGAGTAAGAAAAATTCTCGTCTCTTCTCTCTTTGTATATATAAGCAGCGTAAATATAAAAATAATTTAATACAATAATAATAAATTTAAATTGTTATTAGTCGAGCATTAACTGCTCTGCTCTGCTAATATGAAACACTGAATTATTAACATTTTGGTCATTTTCAAACGACATACTACGTCAATTGATCGGTCAGTCGTCGATTAGACTAACACGTTGATTGCCGCGCTAATTAATATTCATCATATCGATGCTCAATTCCAGCTCGAATCACCAACCGTGCGGTAAACAAATGCAACTCGCGATGCATATACTCGTTAGCTCGTTCCATCGATATTACAGCGCCGGTCGCTGCTAATCACCATAACAGTCAACGTGTTGATCGGAGTTTATTGTTAATCTTTTCCTAAGTTATCTCTGGTGAGCAAGGTAAGATACGGCTCTTAAAATGACATACTTAGTTATCGAATCATTCGTTTCAGAAAGGATTAAAGCTTATTTAATCAATGAAGACTTAAGTTGCGTCCCGATATTCACTGCCAGTACTGAAGACCTATAGTATACGTGACACAAACTATGTATTTTCAGTACTGGCAGTGAATATCGGAACGCAGCCTGTTAGTAGACGCGGTTATTAACACATTGCATGCGGGTATATTTCGCCGCCAGTAAAATCGCAATAATTACTTCGTTTTTCTCAACGGAACTTTTTTTATTTTACACTTAAATATATGCTGTACGATTATTTAAAGAAAAACGACATTTTTTTTTAATAAATAAATATAGAATAGTGAACTAAAAATGAAAGGAAAATAGACAATTTTTAATTTTACTATTTATTCAAGAATATTTTTTCATAACTCGACAAACTAAACTTCTAGAAAGAAACAATGGAAATTGCGTTGCCTAGCAACACAAACACGACACACACTTACAATGCCCATCGTATTTATACGATATCCGCTCTCCAGCACAAATCTACTAAATATATACTTTTACGTGACCCGCGTTCTAGTGACAGACTGCAAAAAACGTAAAAGTTTCCCGCATGCAATGTGTTAATACAAATGTGAGATAAGAGCATCAGCGTAGAAACACGTAGCTAAGTCTGGATGTTTTTATCGTCTTGGCCTTCAAATGTGAATGCTTAAACTTGTATATTTAGTATGTATTTTCTAAAGTTTGAATATTCGTATATCAAGACCAAAATAATAGAAAGAAGTCCAGAATTAGGTTTTAATTTACGACGAATTTTAATTTATTTTATTTTATTTTATCTTCTAAGAAATTTGAGAGGTTTTTTGAATAAGGCCATCGGGCTATTCATAAGAAAGGCTATTCATAAGAAGAGATTGAATGAATTGTAATGTTTTGGGGAACTAAAGGCCTTTCTAAGATGACCGATTTGAGATTTCACACGATTTTACTCAATTTTATTTGCGGCCAACAAGCGATAGAGCTACTTTCGCTTTTGCTTTCTCTCTCTCTCTCTCTCTCTCTCTCTCTCTCTCTCTCTCTTTCCCCCTCTCCTCTTACATTTTTTCATTTTTTTTCGTGACCGTCGACAACAGTCGACGATTAATCAGCTCCGCCGGATTATCATGCATCAACGCGAAACAGGCGAATAATTCCGATTACACCGATGTGTATTGCGCTCCTAATAAACAATCGCTTGAAAAGCGACATAGTTGTGTGGAATTTTCAATATTTCCGTTATTGTAGTATCTCCGACTGTTTTGTGCTGTATTCTCGATGATCTCTCGGGTGATCCCCGAGTCATTTGCACCTGTAGCCGTACGTATTCGGGAAAATACGAGTGGAATTTCCGAAGACCGCATCAAAGGTGACATTTCTGCGAATTAAATGCCGAGCGATTGCGAATGTTAGTCCGTCGCGATGGGGATCGTAGAAAACAGCGCTATTATATGTTCGCAACGAAAAAGAAAAGAATCAAATCGGGACGTGTGTCTCGACCTGGATATTATAATCTTCTCGGGACAGCAAATCTTGGCCACGACACGATTCGTTCGATGCGAGCTGTGAAGTCGAGTGCGTTATTTGCTTGCTGCGTCATGAAAACGGACATAAAAGAATCTCTGGGACAGAATGAGACACACGTCGTAGTCATCCGGTATCAATTTCCACGCTGACACTTGATGCATCATTAACATATGCGGGTTTGATAAAATGCCGACATAATACAGCTTTTGTAGTTCGCACCTTTCTACTGTTTGGCTGTATGGAATTGCAAACTTTTTTACAGAGTGAAAGTACAAGTGCGCCAATGAATTGAGGGAAATGCCTCATGTTGTATCAAAGAGAAAAAGAAATTGTTGCGATTAAAAATCTTTGATCCGATATAAACATGAATACTCTTCATTGACACTTCGTTGACATTTGAACTTTCACTCTGCAATTCCATCAAACCAAATAAGATAAAGCCATTTGGTAGTGCAGAATTACAAACGTTTTTGCAGCATGAAAGTTCAAATGTCAACCAATTGAAAAGTACGCCATGTTGCATTGATCAATTCTCTGGTAATGATTCATATATGAGCACTATGAATGACTTTGCAAATTTTCAATGGATTTGCATCAAACTTGGTACACCTGTGTTACTGACACTGGTTTGGGTTACTGACTATGAATCCGGAGTCAAATTTGAAAAATTCATAATGGTGAATTCAATATGGCGGCGTCTAAATACTCAATTTTGTCAGTTTTTGAAAAATATTAAGATTGATATCCCTATTTGATTTTGTATGAAATTTTTACAAAGGGTTTTCGAGTCAACAAACGCAGGGTCGAAATTTCAAAATTCAAAATAGCAGATCCAATATGACTGTTTCAGGTGACGAATTTTGTTATTCGATGGATTTGTTTCGATTATGGAGAAGAATATATTCGATATATTTATGTTTTTCGGATTGATGATGATGAATCCAGTCGAAATTATAAAATCTAAGATGGCGGATTCAATATGGCGGCTTCTAGTGATTAATGGTATTCCATTATAGCTACTCTTACCTCCAATTAACGAGTGAAATATGTTGAAGGAAATTATTTCTTTGCCAAATAGCTGGTGAGAACTTCGGATTTATGACAGTCGTTATCTGCGACCGAAAAAATGCCATATTTGATACGTACAATGGAATATCAAAGTTAACTACTTGAAGCTGCCTTGTTAAATTCGCCATTTTGAATTTTGTATTTTCGATCCTGGATTCGTCACCAGCGACCCAGAAAAGCCTTTATAAGTAAATCATTATTCACTGTCACCGGTTTCGACACAAAACATTGATTTCCACCAATGACCACGGTTAAAATAAAAAAAAAACACCCAAAAAAAGTAATTTCAGAATAAGCGGAATCATCTAAACTTTAAAGGATTTTACTCTTACATATGGCCTCAAGATCATTCCTCTAAAATTAAGAAGAAAATATAAACATATCATTCTTAAAGTTAGAGGAATTATATATTATATGTATAATGCAAATCTTATTGATTTTAATAGAAATTTTCTTTTATACACAGATTATTTAATCTTTCTTTAAGAGGATTACTATTTTTTCTTACTGTACTTTATTTTTACTAGTCGTACGTTCCTTTATAAAGAAAGAAGGAAAAATTATTGTGAAACTGTTCGGAAAAATTTTAGTTAAATTTTTTTGATTTTCTGCTGAAAAAGTAGGAAGAAATATAAATTTATAATTTTAAGTACTCTAAATGACATTTAATGTGGTGTGCAACGCGATATGATAAATAGGTATATGTATGTACTTATGCTGAAATATGAACCAATATGTCTTCAAATTAATTTTCTCCAAAAATTCTGGAACTTCATTCATGATGAAACAACCGAGGAAAACAATATAAACTGAATAACGATCTCGATTCTTTTTTCTTTCGCTCTAGACGTTATTCATAATACAAATGCGGCAACGATCGTCATATGCACAGAGAGAGTGTCTCTGTGTGAGTAGATGGAAGAGGAAAAATGCCTACAAGCATTCTTCTTGATAATAAGAGGAAAACAGAATAAATCTAATACATTTTTTTCAAATAAATGGTTCACTTTAATCGCTTTATCGAAAGAGGAATCCTTTTTCTGTAAAAGGCTTCGCTTAGAATATGAGACT
This sequence comes from Harpegnathos saltator, assembly GCF_003227715.2. NCBI lineage: Eukaryota > Metazoa > Arthropoda > Insecta > Hymenoptera > Formicidae > Harpegnathos > Harpegnathos saltator. The sequence continues at coordinate 177,940 of NW_020229954.1, read as the reverse complement.
ATGGGAAAAATCATTTTACAAATAGAATACTTTTTTAGGTGAAAAATTCTTTACTTAGATTCTTCTCTGTTTCCGATCTAATGGAGTATACTCACTCATCGATTTATTCGACACTTTTACTTCCATTCCGTAAAAGCATTTGCCGTTTTTTTACGGAATGAATGTACGCAAGCAGATACTAAAGGTAGACACAACCGGATGAAAGAAAGAGAGAGAGAGAGAGAGAGAGAGAGAGAGAGAGAGAGAGAGAGAGAGAGAACAATGCAGGCCACGAAAGCCCCGTTACGTAGGCGTCCAACATCCCCTTAATCCCGTTTAGAGCGTCGATCGCTCGCCGCGAATGCGACGCGGATCTACGTGAACGCGCATAGCCGCGTCGCAGCGGCCTAGAGCACCGCTCTATCCCGTCAGGAAATGAAAAAGTCATTATCTAATATACTTTTATTATTACATCTGCGCGCCGTCATTAAAAGCACTTGCTTGCTCCCCCAGCTCGGGCTGCCTTTATCGGCCGGACTCATCTCGTCCGTCTCTTCCCGCTTCTTCGTTATCGCAGGGTCGCGCTCGGTCTGTCCGTTGATAATTTTGTCCGAAGCTTTCGAAAAAACGGAGCACTCGCTTCGCGAGCACTCGTGCTCAAGGAAAGGAGAAAAACGTTTCTCCAGGTAACCTTGGACTCTCGAATGATTTTACTGAAAGCCTGAGAGCTCTTCATGCACGGACGCGCCTTGCAACTACAAGGAGCGAGGTAAGGTTAGCACCTGATAGCAGCTTCGATTAGAATATCATGATGGATTCATGGTAGTTGTATCGGTATCTCCATTAAGGGGACTGGAGGGTCAGGTTACTGAAAAATCGTGCTTGTTTTTGACAATATTTTGTGACGAACCGAATAAATGTGCAAGAATGAAAATTTTGGATATATTTATATATAACATATGAAGAGTAGAAATATTTTGTTTATTAACAAATATTCATATAAATGTACGTCCGCTTAAATTTTAAACGCGTTTCTCTCGAAATGTTACTGTTCAACTTTTTGCAGTGATTTCTCCGAAACTGAGCTTCGTATCTATTTGAAATTTTAAAGCAATAATATCTGTTCATCTGGCTCTCAGGTGAACCATGGACAACTCCGTCAAAATATTTCATTTCGAGATATTAGTTTTTTTATTGTAAAAGAACTGAAAAATTTGAATTTTTCCTAATGATAGCTGCCATTTTGTTAATTTTGCTCGATTTTTTTTATAGTGCTTCACCGGATAATGATGAGCATCCTCAAGATTTCTAGCTAAAATTCGCTCTGATCGGACCACCGAGAGCCGAGATAACTTGAAAAAAAAAAGGGGAGTATATTTCAGCTATATATATCGTATATTTATACGAGTATTTGTTAACAAACATTGTTAAACAAACTTTTTCTACTCTTCATATGTTGTATAACTATACCTAAAATTTTCATTCTTGCATATTTATTCAGTTCGTCAATAAAATATTATCAAAAACAAGCACGATTTTTCAGCAATCTGACCCTCCAGTCCCCTTAAGCTTATATTCTGCCAACAAATGAGCTTTGAAAGAAATAGATGAAGAAGGAAATAGACAATTGTATTATCTGTTTTTGTCACTGACACTTTTAGTGTTTCAAGTGAGATATGTAATTACATTTATCTGTCAAGATAACTTATCTGTCTTTTTGAAAATTATCTGTCTTCATTTTAGTAAAACTTACTGACAGAGCCTGTTGACAGCAGATTGGCGGCAGAAATCCAACTGGATTGCAATAAATCCCATTGGAATACATTCAGATGGATGGGACGACGAATCCTGCTCAGTTTTCGCAGTTTATCTGTTATACTCTGCTAGCAGTTCCTTTTTTATCTTTGGTAGCGGGCTACCGACAAGATTTATAACAGACATTGCGTAAGATCTACTTGTGTAGGTTTGACTACCTGGTTACATGCATATTTTACTCTAAAGCGAATTAAAAGCGAAAAATGCAACCTGTGGCTCAAGTAAAAAGAAGAATCGAATCTCGTGAAAAGGAATTCGGTTGTCGAAGTTGATGAGAAACAAGATGTTCGACCGAAGACGTATAAATAAAACTGATAAGATATTTTAATCCAAATGGCATAAGATATTCCAGAATAATCTGAAACGCGTTGAAAATGTCTGGATAGTGCTCCAGACTTATCTAAACTTATTCAAAGTGATGTCAGGATGTCTTATGTCAAGTATATTAAATTACTTCGGTAAAACGATATATTGCTGCAGTTACGCTGACCTCTACATTAATTTATCGACGCTAATCTGACAAATTTATCGACAGGAGATTATTAAATAACAAAATCAGTAGCAGTAGAAACTTAGGCCTGATCTACAATATGTGTCGTAAGTTGTAAGCCGTAAGAATTGGCGAATCACAGTCGATTATTACAAAAATAATCAGCTATAATTAGTCAGTTCTTACGGCTTACAGCTTACAACACCTATTGTAGACCAGGCGTTAACCAATCGCAGTTGATTATCCTTGGGTCGTAAGGAGAATGGTAAGCTGTGGTTGATCAATTTGTTTACTGCTTACGTTTCATGTGCGCCGTGGGCTTTCGCACACAATGTCGTAATCGTAAACGCAAGATACAACTTTGGCCTGAAAAAGTATCCAATGAGATATTAAATTTAAGCCGGAGAACAAACCAAAAAGAATATTAGTCTAGCATCGTTCTACCTAGAAAAGACTAAAAGAGATTTCACGGTAAGAATTATGGCCGGATAATCAGGACCTTAACTAGCCGAAACTAGTTACATCTGCTACGATCAGCTTTATCAGTCAGTTCTATCTCTTTTTCTAAGTGTACAGACCTAATCAATATCTCGACTCGCTCATTAGCTCGAGCGTTCATCATGCGATTACAATAAATTTCCGAGCGGAAGCCCGTCGGAGCGCGACGAAGTCGCGTCATTTTTCAAAGAAACGCGCGCGCGCGCGCGAGCGCCATCTGCAGACCCACGCTCGTATTCATCGCTGGTGCTCTCGTGCGCCGCAGAGCGGTGCATCTGACGTGAGCCGTGCGACTATGGCCCTCGTATAATACACTCGTTCATTGAATAAAGAAGTTTAGTTTGAGCAAGATGGCCGGCCGGTGGGGTTCGGCCATTTACTACGTCGTGCTGATCCTCAATCTGATCCTGCTGACCGAGTGCAATTACGGCGAGCGGTACGGTGACAAGGCGAGGTCGCTGCATCTTGCGAAGGAGAATGATTCGCCGTACAGGGAGCCGCTCGTCATCACGAAGCGGAGCGCGGAGCCGACGCGCGGCCACGGCGACGAGAAAACGCCGTCGCTGTCGCGTACGCGCAGGGACGCGCCGACGGAGCAGCAGCAGCAGCAGCAGCAGCATCCAAACAATAACCCAAACATTACGACGAAGGTGCGTATCGCACACTCACGTACGTATATACGTGCGTGTGCGAGAGAGATGTGCGTCGTAGTAGAGAGCCGCCGCGATCGCGCTCTCTCGGAGCTCTCGGAGTAGTAAACTACTCGAAGGTCGTCGTCGTGTCGCGGCTGTGCGCGATAATCCGTGTGCGACGCGATTACGACAGCAGCAGTGCGTGAGATCCTGAGATTTATGAACGCGCGCGCGTTTCCCGCAGACGGGAACCACTGAGACCAGCGTCTTCGGACGCTTTTTCTCCAGTTTTTCCCTCGAACGGGACGCCTTGCTGACGAGGAGAACTCCAGCAACATTTGCGGATCTCCATGCGGAGGCTCGCTCCAGCAGCCTATGAAACTTCCCAAGTTTATACTGTCTCTTGGTCCGTAGTCGCTTCCGTCCGTAGTCGTCCAGGCGAGATTACCTGGCAACTGCTTTCGCGATGCAACCGTATTCGTTAGCCGATAATCGAGAAACGCGATAACGAAGATTACCCCGTCGCTTACGCGCGCGCGCGTGCATGTGCGCGATTCACACATATGCACACATATGCAGGCACGTATGCGTACGTACGCACGCATGTGCACGCGCCCTCCGCGTCGTGTGTGGAATTTTTCACGATGGCATATACGCTCGCGCGCGACGACACACAGCCGCGGCCTTTGTGCGTCGCGGCGTACGAACGCGCCGGGGCATAATTGCCCGTATTATGTCCCTTCCGGAGTAAATTTAATCAATCTCAGCGAAACGACAGCGGCGCGCCTCGCTCTCTCGCAGCCCGCTCTCTCCTCTCTCGCAGCCCGCTCTCTCCTCTCTCTCTCTCTCTCTCTCTCTCTCGCTCTCTCTCTCTCTCTCTCTCTCTCTCTCTCTCTTTCTCTCTCTCTCCTCTCTCTCTCTCTCTCTGTTATTGAGACGCTGAGGTCAGTAACCGCTCCGTATCTTCTCCCCCTTTTTAACATTTCCGTGATCTCTTTTTTAAGAGCAACGGCTGACGGCCGCAGCGGTGGAGGCCCGCACGTCAAAGGCCTCGACGAACAATATACATTGTATGAGACGCACGTGTGCACGATGTACGATGGACATGCGCGTGCACTTTGTCACGGTGCTTTGTTGTGGCCGTGATGATTCGAAAAAAAAAGAATTATAAGCCGCGAGAGTCGAGTGAGTTGGCTGGCACTCGTAACGATCCGTTCGCGCGATGACGCCGCGCGTCTGTGTGGGCGTGTATGTCGTGAAGAAATTGCTATTTAAAACTTATCATACGTCTTGCCGTTGGTCATAGCATCATTGTTCCCTCTCTCGTGTGACTTTGAACTTTTTCGCGCGACCTTGGTCCTCGCAATTCATTTTCGGGGAAGCAGGGCATTGTGCGTGATGGCGATCACGCGACTTTTCCCGTAGATGCGGAAACGTGAGAACTTTCGCATCTTCATTGTTGAAAAAGTTACCTGATCCCTGCACAGCCGTCGAGAGACCACATGGGAAACTTTTCACTTTTCACGCTCTCTTGTCTCTCACGTCTCTCTTGTTTTTTAGGAAAAAGTTACTCAGCTGCTACTTGGACGTTCGGTAGGAGTTTTTTGTTGCATCATCTGGGTTTGATGTGAGCTTAATTCACCGCACAGGTGTTGCATTTAGTTATTCAGGTTATCTCGAGAGTCAGGTACACACACACACACACACACACACACATTTCTGACAGAAACCGTCGAATGAAATTTTTTGACAAAAGAATACATTTAATTCAGTCTGATTAACAAGTTGATATAGATCACAATAAAGTCTAGCAGTCCTCTTGTGCTCTCTTTTCTACGCCTTCTCATTTTCTCACGAACCGCTCATTAGAGCCATAATGGAGCGCTCGCTTCTTCTCGCGTTTCTTATATATATTTTTGCTCTAGTTTCCCCGGCGACCTCCTGCTGGCAGGATCCTAGTGTATCGATTCGCCTGGTATTCGTGATTGGTGATTTTATATCAATATCCTTAAAAGCTACCATTAAAGAAAATTACATTAATGCCATGCGACATTTTATCCTGGTATATTTTTTATATATATTTTATATATCTTTTTATTTTAGACATAAAAAAGTCAAACAAGTGCAATTAAATGTTTTATTATCGTTGAATATCAGATGAGGAGTAGAGGAAGTTACCGTTTGCAGCGGATAATTTGACATTTAACAAGAACGAAATCAAATTCGCGTGAAATTTCACCCACTTTAGCTCTTAGGGGTTGTTAATCAGTCGAGAATTTCGACATGGCGGTTTTACGTGGCGATTTTCTTCGCCGATTCTCGGCTGTGGATTCACCTACTGCTCGAGTTTTTACCACTTGTATTATTTTGCTTTTCCGTCGATCGTTTTCAGCCGTCTGCTAGCGCAGCGCGCTTCCGACCGCGATAAGCGGTGCCGCTGACTTCATATCTTGAGTTTTCTGCTTTGCATAGTCGCTAAGTAAGTTTCTCTTAAATGCGTGTCCACCGCGGGGAGCTATTCCGTCGACTCGCGGTCGTTTCTGCAACGCAGAAAGCGCGGCTAAAACAAGCGGATCTATTATATTTCGGCAACGCGACGTCGCATGTTTTCTCGGCCCGCCGCGAAGGTCGCGTCTTTCGGTGATAATATTTATCTATGAAATTGCGGGTATTTTCCTGCGTATCATTAAGTCACATGACGCGCTTAGTCATCTATTCCGACGCTCTGGTGTGCGCGCACATCGGCGTCAATACATGTGCGTGTCATATACCTGGCCGCCCATGTTTGTGTCAAATGAGGAAATTTGTCTGACGTTTGGTTGACGAGATAAGGAGACAATCGCGATTACGTATTATCGCCGTCGCAGTTCCCTTCGTAAAAAAACAAATTTGTCGTTCTCTTCTGGATATTTATTCCTTCACCAGGGATCTGCCGTATATCTTTTCGGTTGTTCGATGAGTGCGTAGGTATTTTTGCGCTGAAATATCTCAATAAAATAAAAATCAATAATTACTAAAAATAAAATAATTAATAAAAATAAATAAATAAAATAAGATAAAACACGCTTTGTAATAAAAATAAAATTTGTAATTTACACGAAAGCAATCGGCAGCTTTTGAAAAAATGTGTCTGCGGGCCGATCGGAACAATCCGATGTGTATTTCTCTCTTTGCAGCACGTTTTTCGATATATTATACGTATCGCGAATTCGACGTATAGAGAGAGAGAGAGAGAGATGGTCATTTTTACATGTCTAAATCCTGTCGCTCGTTTCACATCCGAAAGTTATCCGTCCAGATATTTCCGTCCAGGGTCTCGCCTGAGCGCAAAAAAAGACCTCGCGTTGTTTGCGACGTTCTCGCATAATTGCGCGACAAAAAACCAGACGACTCACTTTCTCTTTTTCGGACGAATGATTGACCTTTAGCTCGGATTCCTGCGGCATCTGATGCCGTTTTTTCATTTTCTCCGTTCGATGCTGAAGCTTGTGGAGATTACGCAATCCAATCTTTCAGCGAGTACGCGTTCGACTCGCGGCGCACTCCTGGCGCATGTAACGATATACAACAAACGTTGCATCGTTCGTTCTTATGATTATCCGCGGCGATAATTCCGACGCTTTTCGCGATATCGAACGTGCCGGCCGGAGTAATGCTCTATGCTGACACAAACGGCCTAGCACAATCGCAGTCTTCTTCGAATCATGCATATTCAATGACTCATCTCCCATTGGATGTGCTTTCAGCTAAAATTACTTTTAATGGAGATGTCGAGTGACACACACGCGTACATCTTATATCTGTCTCCGCTAAATAAATCTGTGCTCTCAGGAGCGCGTTGCGCGGGTTTTCCCAGCGAGCCGCTCGGCCGAACATTTTGCGCATCTTTTTATTATAATTTTTTTTCCTCTCAGTTTCCCGATAACAATATCCGCTATCTGATATAACTCCGGTCTCGACTCGCTGCGATTAAATACGCGAGCGATTTGATTGTTTCTCGCAACGCTGCTCATGTGATAATGTCCAACGATGCGCAACCATGATTTTAAAATTAAATTCAACACAAATTTCTTACGTAGAAGAAGGAATACGCGAATGTTCACGTGAATTTGTATACATTTTTATTTATGACGAATTCTTTTTCACTCTTGTATAATTTTTTTCGCGTTCATGTGCACACTTTTTAATGGCACTTTCTGCATTAGCAACAATCCCGATTTTACACGTACTTAAATGCATCGAACGCGGAGAGAAAACTTGGTTCGTGTGACTGACTTTCTGTTATCCGGAGACAAAGACTCGCTATAAAGATATTTCTGCAAGAAGTTGCCATTGTATCAGCCGTCTCCGTTATCTCAACCAATTTTTGAAACAGCTATAAACTGAGAGAAAAGTATACAAAATACAATATAATATTTATTCGGTATTACCTTCAGTACTGACAACACATATTGTTTATATTGATATCTGCACACGAAGAAAATCTTTTTTTCAAATAACGAAAAACAGATTTTTTTTAATTTCTAGTTTTTCACGCGAACGCGTTTATTTGATTCGGATGAAAGAATTTGCATCTAAATAAATATTATGTTATAATATCCATCGAATAAATATTTATTATCTTTGAAATATTTTTCTGTTGATGTGCATTCAGACGAATGCTTTGACAGAAATATAACTATACATAATTTTGCGTTACGTAAGATATTGTCTGTTTTATCTCTTGTTTCATATCTTATCCTGCATAATTGGACTTGCTTGAAATATCTTACAAAATATGAGAAGCCTAAAAGAACTCTTTTTTTTTTCTTTCTGTTACTTTTCCCCGCCTAGTCTCATGGGGTTCTCATGCGCGGAAAAGAAGAAACAATATGCGTGCGTAATTACGCAAATTTATACATGGCTTTTTCAACACGGCCTTCGTAAGTACCGAGCGATCCTCTTTCGTATCGTTACAGGTCAACGCTTTAAATGATTCACATCAGCAATTGATGGTCCACTGGGTCGGGGAGGGCTCCAACGTAATAATATGTCTGGCAAGGGATAGTACGCCCGTGATGCGCTTCCAGGCAGGAAGATTCTCTTCCCCGACCCACCCCAGTGCTGTGTACATAAGCTACGACTACGGTGATACATTTGAGAATAAGACTGAGGAGTTCAGGATTTCATCCGATCCCAATGCTCCGTATGCGGTTGTGGACAAGTTCACCAATCACCCCAAGTTCTTTCAGCATGTAGGTCTCGTTTATTTCGCAGAAATATATCTGGCGTATAATCTTGTGTTACGTAAGATGTTGCCTATTTTACTTGTTTGCTATATTATCTTGCTCAATTGGATTGCGCAAAATGTCTTGCAAAATATGACGAACTACAAGAAACTTGTTTCTTTTTTTTTTTCTTTGTTTTTCTTTCTGTCGAACGTTTTCTTTTCCCCGTCGAAGGGGGAGGGGACAGTTTCTGAGATTTCTTGTTTTTTTGCAGTGCGTTTTCGTGGACAGTTTGAATAGTCTGATATTTATTACGAGTAATAACGGAATAAATATTCAGAGGTCCTCGGTGCCGTTTCACCCGAGTGAAATTTCATATTATGACTCAGACCCACGTGTGCTCGTCGCGTTGGACAAGATCGATTCGATACGAAAGGTAGGAGATTGGATATTTTATATGCACCTTGCCATTGTCACTGTTGAATTCTGCTTCGCGAGCGGTCATAACGAAACATTGTTGATCGCACTGAGAAATATCGCAATTTCAGTTATGGCTGTCGATCGATCGCGGAATGGTCTGGATACCGATCCATCAATATGTGAAGGCTTTCTTCTGGTCGCCCTATCAAGTTTTATATGTGGAACGTACAGAACCCAGCGGTTCGAACACCGTTTTAAAATTGGATATCAAAAACTTACTTGCGTACCAGCGGAATGCTAATGCACTGCGTATAAGATTATCCATACGGAAGGAATTTGTTCCGGTTATCCAGAATGTCGAGGACTTTCAAATAAGGGGTGACTATATGTTCGCCACCATGAAGAACTCCAAGGTGAGTGCTTAAGCGTCGCGTGAAGTTTTCTGTATATGTGGAGCTTTGATAAAATTTAATCGCTTTTCCGGCAACTAATGCGCTTTTCTGACTAATAGAACGGGACATCGGAACATCTGGACCTCTACATCTCCTATAAAAACCAGTCCTTCGTCATGGCGCATTTTAATACAGAATTGGACTGCAAGGATTATCACATCGTCGACGTGTCGTCCAATCGGGTGTTCATCGCGGTATCCCACAGCGAGACCATGGTGAATCTTTACGTGTCGGAGGTTATAGATCACGAGAAAGCTATATTTACTTTATCTCTGGACGGCATCCTCACATTTTTCCCTAACAGCACTTGGAAAGATAGTTGGCTGAAGTGAGTAAGATGAACTGAAAGATGAGCTTCTCTTAAAATTCCCGTTTCGATTATTTCTATGTGCATCCGTGTACACTTATCTGTATAGTGACGTGGCCGATGAAGCATTCACGGACCTGTACAAGGTCGAAGGCCTCCGAGGTATATACATAGCGTCGCAAGTCAAAGGCGCCCCGAAATCAGGTTCGATCGGACCGGAACACCTGGCGTCGGTGATCACCTTCGATCACGGCGTCACGTGGCTCAGCATCAAGGCTCCGGCAGCGAATCATGAGGGCTTTTACATCCATTGCACGAAAGATTGCTCGTTGCACCTGAGCCAGAGGTTCAGTCAGTTGTATCCGGTGACGAGATCCGTGACGATTATGAGCTCCAAGTCTGCGCCCGGAATAATAATGGCCACCGGCGTGGTCGGGCCGAGCTTGAAGGGTCATCCCGCGCTGTATGTGTCGCGAGACGCCGGTCTCACTTGGAAGCAGGTTCTGAAGGATTATTACTTCTTCAACATGGGCGACTACGGCGGCCTTCTGGTGGCCGTCAAGTATTTCAAGTCGCGCGGCGAGACCAGGGATATCTCGTACTCGACCGACGAGGGCGAGACTTGGCAAACGTACGAGTTCAACGAAAAGATGTTGCGCGTCTACGGTCTCATGACGGAGCCCGGTGAGAACACCACGGTGTTCACCATGTTCGGCTCAGACAGCGGGCAACATCAGTGGTTGATTATCAAAGTCGACCTGCGAAATGTGTTCGAGAGAGACTGCACAGAGGACGATTACAAGTTCTGGTCGCCGTCGAGCGATGAGCAACCAGTGATGTCGTGCGTGCTGGGCCAGAAGGAGACGTACCAGAGACGCGCGCTGCGCGCCAATTGCTACACAGGATTGAATTACACCCGAGCGATGAGACCGGAGATCTGCCCATGCGACGCGAACGACTATCAGTGCGACTACGGCTTTGTGCGCTTTGGCAGTCCTTATCAGTGCATCCGCGACAAGTCCATTCCGAATTACGACCCTTACGCCGTGCCGAGCACATGCAACTCCGGCGAGTTTTACAACCGTACTAAAGGCTACGTGAAGATATCCGACGACGAATGCAAAGGCGGCCTCGCGAGGAACTTCGAGCCCGACGAGATACCCTGCCCGATGTACGAGCGTCGCGAGTTTCTGCTGGTCGCCCAACGGGAGCACATCTCGCGCATCGACCTGGTCGACGAGAACCTGGAGATGCTACCGGTGCACGGGCTGAAGAACGTAATCGCCATAGAATTCGATCTGAAGAACAATTGCCTGTACTGGGCGGACATCGTGAACGACACCATCGGTAGGCAATGCCTGAGAGACGGTACCAGTTACCCCGAGATCCTCGTCGAGACCGACTTGAGTTCCATCGAAGGGATGGCCTTCGACTGGGTGTCCAACGTGCTTTACTTCGTGGACGGCGTCAAGATGCGGATACAGATCATCCGGACGGACGTCTCTACCATGGGCAGGATGCGCAGGACGATATTGGGGCCGAACAATCTGCAGAAACCCAGAGGCATCGCGGTGCACCCGATGAACGGCTACATGTTCTGGACCGATTGGGCGCCGGGCAACGCCTCGGTGTCGCGCGCCAATCTCGATGGCACGGACGTGAAGCGGCTGTTCGTGAAGCCCACGGTCGAGTGGCCGAACGGCATAACGATCGATCACATCGCCGAGCGTATCTACTGGGTGGACGCGCGCGCCGATTACATCGGCTCGTCGGACTTCGACGGCAAGCGATTCAAGAAGATCATCGCCAGCGACGAGCGCGTGTCGCACCCGTTCGCGGTCGCCGTGTTCAAGGACAACATGTACTGGGACGATTGGAAGCAGTCCATGATATTTGTCGCCAACAAGGACCACGGTGTCGGGATATCGATGATAATCGGCCAGATGGCCGGCCTGATGGACCTGAAGATCTTCGCGCACAGCGTGCAGGTCGGCACGAACGCATGCGCGAATAACAGCTGCTCGCACATCTGCCTGGGCGCGCCGCACGGCGGCCACGTGTGCCTCTGCCCGGACGGGATGGTGATGCACGAGGGCAAGTGCATGTGCCCGGGCGGCAACAAGCCGTACAACGACTCCACGTGCCCGCGCATCGCCAGCACGTGCTCTTCGAACCAGTTCGCCTGCCTGAACGGTGTTTGCATCCCGGAGTTCTGGAAGTGCGACGGCGACAACGACTGCGGCGACGGTTCCGACGAGCAACAATGCAACAAGGCCACCTGCAGCCCCAACAACTTTGAGTGCGATGGCAAGTGCATACCCAGGTATTGGGTGTGCGACCTTGACCGGGACTGCAAGGACGGTGCGGACGAGAGGAATTGCACGTACTCCAACTGCACGGACGCGCAATTCAAGTGCGACAACGGCCGCTGCATCTCGCACCGTTGGCGTTGCGACGGCGAGGACGACTGCAGGGACGGCTCGGACGAGCTAAATTGCACGAAAAACGTGTTGCCGAGCACTTGCCGCTCCGACGAGATCGTATGCCCGAAGGACCACTCGTGTATACCCACCGCTTGGAAGTGCGACGGCGAGCCCGACTGCGAGGACGGCCTGGACGAGACCGGGTGCAACAACATGGTGTGCGAGTCGTGGCAGTTTACGTGCAACTCGAGCAAGGAGACACACCGCTGTATATACAAGTCCTGGAAATGCGACGGCGATAAGGACTGCGCCGACGGCTCCGATGAATTCAACTGCACCACCACGCCAAACGTACCGACGCCGTTGATGCCGAATCTGCCCACCAACTCGTGCAACGACTGGATGTTCATGTGCAACAACAAGAAATGCGTGCCCTACTGGTGGAAATGCGACAGCGTGGACGACTGCGGCGACGACTCCGACGAGGTTGGCTGCAGCAACGTGGAGATGACGTCGGACACTGTGCCGCCACTGTTCACGGAGCTGCCGCGAGTTTGCCGCGAGCACCAGTTCCAGTGCTACAACGGCGATTGCATCGAGAACTCGTGGGTGTGCGACGGCTCCAAGGACTGTCCGTCCGGCGAAGACGAGGTGCGCTGCGACCAGCTGCATATGTCGTGCCAGAACGATCAGTTCATGTGCCGGCGCGACGGCTCGTGCGTGCCGCTGACGAACATCTGCAACGGCATCGAGGAGTGCCCGGACGGCAGCGACGAGCTCGGCTGCCTCACCAATCACGAATCCAGCCCGGCCGCCGGGCCGTCATGCTTGGTCGGCCTGTTCCCTTGCGACGAAACGCGCTGTTTCCCCTTGGCGGCCTACTGCGATGGCAACCAGGACTGCTTCGACGGCTTCGACGAGAGCAATTGCGAGAAGAACAGCTCGCGCGTCTATCAGGTCCTGGTGATGGGCGTGGACGAGCGCTCCATCAACGACACCAGCTTCTTCCTCTTCTGGTGGATGCCGATACCGGCCAACGTCACTTTCGAGTTCCTGCCGTCGATCGCGCGAGCTGTGCCCGGGGCTACGTGGACCAACGCTACTGACTGGATCGAAGACACCGATTACTTGTTCAACAACCTCGACCCTTACACGCGCTACAACTTGACGGTATATGTGAAGCTGAAGGGTCAGAACACCGTGTTCCCGCCGGCCAAGTATCTAATCGTCATGACTGGCGAGGGCTTGCCCTCCGAGCCGTGGAACGTCACGGTCGTCCAGAAGAATGGCACTCGCGTGGAGGTCTCTTGGCGGTCACCTGCACGGCCGAACGGCCTCATCATCGGCTACAATGGCTACATCACTCCGCCCATACCACCATTGGAGTTCACCCGGCAAAAGACCTCGGCGATCATCGACATGGCCTTCGAGGCGGACAAGAATTACTCCTTCTGGGTCGTGGCGAAGAACCGGCAATACCAGTCGGCTTCGTCGAAGGTGACCACGTTTATGTTCGACGGCTCGGCGAACATCGACGACATCAAGGACCTGCAAGTCGTCGCGACGACCAATCACTCGGTCAGCTTGAAATGGCGGAAGATGAAAGATGTGGACAGCTATCACATCACACCCCGAGGACCCCTCTCGTATCCGATTATACAGACCGTCTCGACTACGAACAATGAGATAGAAGTGACGAAACTGGCCCCGGGCACGAAATACACGTTCGAAGTCGGCGCGATGAAGAAACAGTACATGGGCAAGTTCACCACGGTGGTAGCCACGACGAACGGCACTGCGTTGCCAACGATCACGAAACTTGACGCGCAATTGGTCAAGTCCCAGAGAACGACCGTGAAGCTCACCTGGGATCCTCCGAAGAGCACCCGAAAGATCAAATGGCAGTACGCTATTTATTATGCCATCAACATGATGGACTTCTTTAAAGGTGAGCTTGCTCCGCAGTTTCCTCGACGTGGGAACCTCCTTGCATATCAGTTTCCGAGTAGGGCAATCGACGCTCGCTTGCTTACAGTTGTTTTGAAATCGTAGATCGGGTAGATTGGGTTTATCAAGAATTGAACGAGTTTTCTAGACGCTATTTTGCTGTAATGAAATAGCGATATATCACAGTATTATAATATAAATACTCGATAACTTTTTATTCGTATTATTTATATTTTTGCCCGTTAATATAATATCCGTTTATAAATAATTGGCTTGTTTGAAAGGTTTATAGCGAAATTCGTCAAGTTACAATGTCATATCTTACTCAGTACGTGGAAGACAGGCATGAACGTTCTGCTTGGAACAATCTCTCTCGGTTCTACGAAAGAAAAAGTAGCGGTGTTCTCGTTCTAATTTATTGCTCTATTTATTTTATTTATATAGCTCCAATGGCGACAAAAGTGCCCGTCCGCGCTTATCACGCGCTCTTATTTATATTTTCATGTAATATTATGCTTTTAGTATTACTAGTATAATATTGTATTTTTTAACGGTATATAATCGCTACATACTGCAATGAGACATTGCTCTTTGCTTCCACTTTGTGCCACTTCAACAAAGGATATCTTCGTTTTGTAGCTGCGAAGCTCACGACGACTAATCTCACGGCTACGATCAAAGACTTGGAAGCGTGCGAGGCGTATTTCTTCGCCGTTGGTGTGAACGGCGAGTACGGGGCAGGACCGCTGAATCAACCGGTGTCAGTCACGACGCACTTCAACAAGCGCGCGCCCCCGAAGAGATTGCGCGTGACCCCGTCGTCGGATAAAAACGATAGCTTTATCGTCTCGTGGTACGCGAGCTGCCCAACGATCGACGAGCCGATCAGTTACACGGTAAGCCGATAGCTCGATCATATAACGTTCATATGTATCATAATACCTTCGCACCGGTCACGTCTGCACATTACAACAGCGGGACGAATAGCGGGACGAGGAATTTCTCAACGTTTGTCGAGAATTCGAATTCGAATTTTGCTTTTATGCGCGTCTGATGTTTTATTACACCGTGCGTGTTCGTCTTTCTCGTTCACAGATCACTGTTACGGAAATGATCCTCAACAAGCCGACAGTCGTGACGTTGTCGCCGACTAACGAGACCGTCATGAAGCATACGTTCCATTCGTTCAAGTACAGCGGGAAGTACAGTATTACGGTAGCGACCGACGTAGAGAACGCTATACCTAGCCAACCGTTCATCTACGTAGCTCCGCCGATCAAGTCACCCCATCAGTTGAGCGTTTTGCGTAACAACCGAGACTATTACATTTACTGGCAAGAGCCAGACCTGCCGGAGAACATGAAGAAGGATATCAATTGGCACTACGAAATTCTCGTGGCCGAGGGCTCGAGGATGATAAACGAGTCGACCGCGAAGATCCTGTGGGCAGATCAGAAGCCGTTTTACATCTACAAGGATGCTAAGACGGACACGATTTACACGTTCGCCGCACGACTAGTCACCGAAGAGGGATACCAGAGTTCGTTGAGCGAGACCTGGAGCACGCAGATATCCGGTTAGTTCCGACACAATAATTCTCAGGAACTCTCGTCTTCTTCAGATGTCAGTTTATATCTCTTCTTCCTCATCTTTCCCATTGTATCTTCACTACATCTCTTTGTCACTGCATTTTGTCATATCACGTTTCTTTCCGTACTTATTGTTCTCGTTTTTTCTTTTGATTTTCCATCAACGAGCGTGGCGCGTTGATATTAATTAATAAGACGCTTTCCCTGTGTATATCCAGCAGGAGCACAGTACCCGGTGATAATGAGCACGTCGAACATACTGTCCCTCGCCATACCGATCTGTCTGCTCGTCGTGGCGCTCGGCTCGGCGCTGGCGTATTTCGTTATACGACACAGGAGGCTCTCCAACAGCTTTACGCAATTCGCCAACAGTCACTACGATACGAGGCGAGGTCAGGCTACTTTCCCGGGTACGACGGATGGTTTAGGTAATTTCTCATGTTTATCACACATTCGAAAAGCGCGAGTGTAAAAAGATATCAATAGATTTCCTTTGTCTCCAGTACATTTTTTTTTTTTTTTAATTTATAATGATCAGTCAAGGATCAGTCGGGAAACTATTGTTTATCACGATTTCTGCGATCTCTAAACATCAAACGTCTTGGTGGACCCAAGCACGAGATTGAATTCTTATTCGAATCCCGTTTGGTAACGACGTACGAGAATATTAATGATTTGTGTTTTTCGTCTTTTCGACAGAGGAAGAAGACAGCCCAGTGATTCGAGGTTTCTCGGATGACGAGCCGCTGGTAATCGCATGAGAAGCATATACATGTGTAATCAGGATATTTACGTGCTAGGAAGGATGTGCCAAGCCACCAAGTAACATGATAATTTCAAATATATATTATACATATATATACATATATATATATATATGTATAATAATGTATATATATATGTGTATGTAAAAATATATAATATATATATATTATATATATATATATTATATATTTTTTATCTATATATATATATATAGATAAAACTTTATGACGGGAAGGTAGAAAGTTTTTATGAAAGCGTCTCAAGACTGACTACGTTTCGTTAACTGCAATTGCACTGGATAGCGATTCGGTGAATGGACCGTGCAGAGCGCTTACATGAAGGCTTTTCGTGCAATTCATACACTGTAGAAATATGCGGTATACGTATACATCATGAATAAGCCGGAGACTACTGTGCTGAAACTGACGTTTGCAAATCTGGACAGTTGCAGCTTGACGAAATGCAGCTTGACGATCATGGCAACGGTAGAACGTCAGAGCGGAACGAATGAGAAAGACGGAAAAAAAGGAAGGGCAATTTGTATATATAGTAAATATTTTTTATGGATCGATTGTGAGATTTTCGAGATGCTACACATTTATCGATGCATTTTAATATTGTATTTATATCACCTGTATATGTGTATGTGTGTGCGTGTGTGAAGAAACTGTCGAAGCCGATATTCAGATCTGTCGAGGTGAGCGGCAAGTTTCTACACACCGCGGGCGGACGTTTTTTTTCTCGTTTCTATTAAAAAGAAAGAATTGTTTTAGCAATATCCACACAGCAGATGCCATAAGTTCTTTCGTACAGCGAGTGCACGACCAAAGTAACGCTTTCTTCTAATGCCGCATTCAACGGACGTGTTGTTGTTGTTGAACAGTGAGAAAAAGACGATAAATTGACAAAGGCATATAAGCTTTGCTATAATTTTGCGGCACTGCAACTCGAGGTTGTAGCACGTTTTTGTGACATTTCGGCCCTACGGCGAATTCCGCGGAAGTAAGAATGAATTTTCATCCCCGCAGCGATCGGGTCTATTCTATCGGGTTTGATGCGGCATTGAAAGAAGTTCTTGTAGGCGAGTTCCAATCTCATGAAGGGGTCGCACGACCCCCGAGTGGAAAGTGCTATAGTCACTGCAAGGGACACCGAATATTCCGATAATTGCGCATAGAGTTTATACGTAGTAAGGACGAAGCCGAGCGCGATGGGCTTGAGGTGCGATTTGAACGCTAGTGTTAAGTGCGAATCGTTCTCTTCATATGTCAAAAAAGATATTCGTTTAGTGTGACTTCGTATTTTATGCGTATAAAATAGACGATATACACTTTGCATTTTACGTTTCCACGATGACGAGCCACTTTACATCGAACGTTTATTAAATCGTCTTTAGTCCAAATCGGAGAGGGCAGGTTTTAATCATGAGACTGATGAGAAAGCGACATGTTCAGAGATGCGGCCGGATGAGGTAGCGGCAGCGCGTTGCGACACCGTCGTGGTTTTTTTACATTACTGAATATTTACTGCTCGAATTGTTTTCTCAAGCACGTTTGAAGTTTTCCCATTTCCACGTTGCGGTCATCTCGACCGTTATTTATTAGAAAAATGGAAAAGTTTCCAGGATATTTTATGTTTATGTCATTTTACGAATATAGCTATATCCAAAAGATGCAGCTGCGAGTGAATGTTTGCGTTCGCTGAAATATTTTAGATCTGTTACAGATCTAAAAGTACACTTCATTCAAAAGCAACAATCAATAACCGCCGTGTTTTCTGAACGCATCCCACAGTTTTTTATTTTCATGTATTTTGCAAAAATTTTGAGTGCGCAGAGAGAGAGAGAGAGAGAGAGAGTTCCCAGTGATTCGCGCCCATTATTTTATTTACACTGCGCTATTTCTTATGAAAGTGGCACATCCTTGAAGGTTAGATTAAAAAATTTAAGTCAATCCTCCGGGGATTGATCGGAGGAAATCATTTTGTTATTTACTTGGTCGCCTGAGGCTTTCAAAGAGCCTCGCTCGCATCTGAGAGAGAAACTATCGATGCCTCAACACTTGCTGAGAAAGAAATTTTCCGTAAACAAATAGCACTGTGTAAATAACGAGCGCACAAAGCCGCTTTGTTGCATCGTGTATTTTACCGTTTTCGCGACTACTTGTAAAGTTTATAGCTCTGCGAACAAATGGCCATTGTAATAGTCATTCGTTGCGAGAAGTTTGCATCAATATTACCGCGTCGAGGAGACAACGGGGGCTTTGATCCATGCTTGATCTACTCATCGACAAAGAGAGATCGACGACTCGAAACTCTTCGCCGTTGGTGAAGTCTGTCGCGGTCTCTTCGCGTGAATGAAGTAGCCCGACGAGCGGAAAGATGAATGCGATTCTACTCGCGATCGATTTGCTTCTTGATCGTTTTTCTTTCTCGACTGCTGTAAAAAGACGGGCGACCCTGCGAGTTCCTAGAAACGTTTGTACCCGATTTATCCGCTCAATTCGAATCGACGTTATTGCGGAGCGACGCAATTGCGAGACGAATGCGTGACGTGAGTCGCCGACAGTTGGACGACGGTGTCTGGAAATTTATGATCCCATTGTTCCGTGCCGCTGTGTGTCGTCGAAGCTATTGTGCATGCTGATCTCGTTTATAAATCGTTTTATAAATTGATTTCGTTGGATAAATCAGTGTCGTTGTGCAAATCAATTTCGGTCCGGCCGATATCGGGAAGGTATAAGTCGCATTTCACAATATTTGCTCACATCTTTTAGCTTTTCACTTTTGGGGAAAGCGTGTGGACGGGACAACGGCGGATCGACGAAAGGACAATATGTAAACAGTATTACGGAGGCTCGGCTTGATTGTCCTTTCCTGCCCCCCCTTTTTCATCACCTCAACACTAACGCCAGGATCGCCGCATGCCTCTTCGTGTGTGATCGTAAAGCGTTTCTCGACGAGATATTCGGACGCTAAGTACGTCCTGCGCTCAACCCACCAGCTTGTCGGCAGTTTTCAATCTATTTCCCCACTTTTTCGATGTTTATCGTTAAATGTCAGACATGAGAAGAACGGACAGATTTCGACGTGTTTTTAAATGTGTATTAGCGAGGGCGACGATGATAGAAGATAATAGCTTTTACGTGTAAATCTCAAGGGTTATATAGTGACACAAAAAAAGTGATATATATATATATATATATATATATTATATATAATATATTTCCGTGTAAATAAATAAAGTTAAGGCACAGAAAATACTCAGACCTGATTTCTTTCAAGGTCCCTCGCCCTCAGATACGAGTCTCCACTGTCTTAAATGAGAAATTGAAAAATTCGAGCAGGATTCAAGCGCGATCAGGCTTAATAATAAATAACGATACTTTTGACATCGTTTTCACCTTCGCTTGCAACATTTTCTCTATTAAACAATATTATATCTGCGTTTTTTTTTAACAATCATTGTCATGTGAGACAATTCTTTTTTTTAACCTCTTTCTTATTTTCAATTTTTACTTTTTCCCACTTATTGAATCGACTTTTCATACTTTAGCTGCTTCTAGCCGAATTTAACATTGCGTTTCCGTACAATAAAGCTTGTTCACGAACTTCAATTAACGGATTTATCGAAACAGTTATTTTTTCGGTAGATTTACTGTCCCAGCGAATCCGTGAATTCCGATATAATGAAGAACGGATGTCCCGGACGACGATGATCTAATCGTCAAAAAGTGGAACGACAAAAATAATGGTTTAACGAAGTCACGACAAGCTCGTCGGAGAGGAGAGGAAAAAACAGACGAGGAGATGAGAGAAGAGAAAGAGGGGAAAAGACTTCCGTTACCATTCTAAAAAGGCAATTTGGAAGTTTGTGACCCGTTACCTCATTAAGCGAACGGCACGGTACCGGAAATTCAACGCCATTTTCTTCGCGATTTAATTCCTGCATTGTTATGCAAAACGCGGTCAAATTCCGCGGCGGTACCTTAAACGCCCTGCCGAGCCGAGTTCAAGCCGATTACACTTGTCGGCGCGCTTAACAGGGAGAAGGCGCGCACTCTCCTAAATCTTTCACACGCGGTGCTTCGGCACGGTTTATCTAAAATCGTACTCGAAAGAAACTTGTGGCGGGGCACAAATACGTTGCCTCGACAAATCGAGACCTCCAAATTGTTATTACTCTTATTCTTGTTCGTTTTTTCGGTGTTTGCATAGATAAATTCCCTTTGGCATAAAGGATTACATCGTACACAACATTGTACACAGTCATATAAATAAATTATACAAACCATACAAATTTGCTCGTATAAACCAGTTTGGAAGAACGAAAGTTGTAGATGAAAAAATTTAATTAATTAAATTACACAATAATTAATTTAATTAATTAAATTAAATATAATATTAAAATTTAATTAATTTAATTATATAATATATATAATCTATAATATATAATTTAATTATATAATAATTAAATTAATTAAATTGATTAGATGAAAATTAATTAGATGAGAAAGTAGTTTAATTTAACTTAATTGTTACTATGTCGCTAAGAATTGTGAGATATATTGAAAAAATCAATATTACTCGGGTAATATACTTTAATTAAAATCACTTTATCAACGAGTATACTCAGATTGTTGGTTCTAAATTTTCCACAGGGAATCCTGAAATAATGTGAAAAATGATACGAAACTTGATGTATTTTTAAGAGCTTTGAGATGTATTGAAAGATCAAAATTATTTGCCAGTTGCTCGTTGCTAACAAGTATATTAAGCCAATTATTGGTTTTAAAATTTTCATGAGGAGTGAAATGGGAAGAACAATTTAGATGATTT
Organism: Harpegnathos saltator; assembly: GCF_003227715.2. Taxonomy (NCBI): domain Eukaryota; kingdom Metazoa; phylum Arthropoda; class Insecta; order Hymenoptera; family Formicidae; genus Harpegnathos; species Harpegnathos saltator. The sequence continues at coordinate 156,580 of NW_020229954.1, read as the reverse complement.
CTAGTACTCCAGGCGGAAATTTACATTCTCAACGAGCACATAAATATCAGACGAATTAATGTGACGGTAAATTATGACAGCAACTTGACGTGGTTTGACATATGAGAGAACTTGTTTTACAAAGGAAACGATGTACGTGTGTGTGTGTATGTGTGTGGAACATGTTGTTTCAAGATGCGCCAACTGTTTCAATATGGCGCGCACAGCAGACCATACATGTGATCCTTCAAGTCAAACTTGAATTCATTTGCTCAGCCCAACGTCTTCTTGGAACTTTTTCTGACTTTTATATTAGAATTGAGCAACACGTGTGATACACACACTCTTTGAATATGTGCGCTTTGCAAGCATAAATATTTAACAAAAAGCCTAAACATTGAAAAATTTCAAGTCTTACATTCCCCATCTTTTATTCTATAAAATTTAATAACGCTACAACGGTGGGATTCTCCGCTCTATACTCGGTTCCACAAAAGTCTACCAATTTTACTCATTGAGAAAAAAAATGCGAATTGCACAGTACTCTTCTTTCAATTCCACATAAGGAAGCCATGTTTGAAGCAAGAATGATTGCCAATTGATATTAAGACAACCGGTTTTAGCGGAGATCCAGGCAGGAGATCCGGTCGGAATCAATGCAGTGTCTCGGAAAATCTGAAGGAATGCTTACACAGGACCGACTCGACGAACGGTTGCGCTGCTGGAATAAACATAAATCGTTCTCGCCGTTCTCGTCGCTACAAGATACCGCAACGATTACCCGCCAACTGTGCAACTGTATTCGGTTTTATTGCTAGCCTCTCCGTCGACCACACCGGCCGTCGTGTGTACCCACACCGTGTAATTTGGACTTTGTGCTTCATCGTTGACTAACGTTCGCCCCAACTGTTCCGCGAACTTGACGGCCGGCCCGTCCGCCATTATCGAGGCATATTACGGATATCGCCGTATGCGGGCGATTTGCCGTACACATTTGTAACAGGCGAATTTGTTTGAACGGTTTCTCCGTCTTCCGAAGAAACACGCCATTTGACAAGATTTGCGATCTCGTCATTTCATCGCGATCGCGTCGCAATATCGAGTCTCCTTGATCTCGAATCTCTGTAATATCGAATCGAATAAACTTCGAATCTGCTCAACTACGTCTTGAATTCGCTGATTCTTGTGATTCTTATACGCTATTTATGAGCAAAGAATAAACGAAACTTTTGTACATCACTGTGAAAAGAAATTGCGATCGACATCCCATGTCCATCCCATGTAGTCTCTCTTTCGACGGACATTCTATTTAAACGCTCTCTGACAATCAATGTTGATGAGATAGAGCGCCATTTGTAAACGTCAAAGTGATAATATGCCGAAATACTCGTTCTTTTATTCACCGCGCGTGATAAATAAATTCAATGCGCACGGATAAGTCGCGTTGTCAAAATCGAAGAACGTTCGTAACTCTGAAAGACTCGATTTTTCCACTATATTTACCAGGTACTCAGTTTAATGAGTGTTATCTACACCATCCAGTCTCTAGAACTCTTTTCTTCAATACCCTGTATAATATTATAGGAGTACCAAAAAGTCTTTTCGTATTTTAAAGCCTTCAATTTCTGTGGTTATATTACGTATTCTTAATTTAGAATTAATTTAAATTCCAGGTTAGTTAACAACATTTCTTTATTGTGTGTATCAACTTCCATTAAAATCGAACTTATTTTATTATTTTCATGCAGTTTTATAATAATAAAAAGTTCTACAATAATAAAAGAGACGAAAAGACTGTCTGGTATCCCTAATAATTATATAATTATATATAATATTATATATTCGATGCTCGCTAGAATTGTTGCAACGATATGGATTTACAAACTAATAATACAGCCCCGCAAAAAAAAAGTGGTCGGTGCCTAGAACCGGACAAGTATATTCTTATGTATTTTGATCCGCTGAATGCGAATCCGAGGTCAGAATTGGACAATTGCTAGCTTTATCGTCCCTAACTTCAAAAAACTGATCGTAACTTCACTTAACAAAATTAAGCTGTATATGGTATTGAATTCAGCTTAAAAAATGCTACAATTCTTATCATTACAAAAATTTTTAGTTTGCAAAAATAAAGATGGTGGGAGGGGGATATAAAAAATATAATATCTTTAAGAAATCTAACTACACAGTTGTAAGGAGCGTCAAAAACCATACAACTTTTATCCGAAACATTTCTTTGTATCTTTTCTAGTTTTTGAAATATACTCTCTCAAAACCAGGTATACCGATATACCTTGTAAGGGTGATTTTAACCCCTAAATATGAAATTGGGCACGTATAAAAAAATACGTGTCTCTTATTTTTAGCTACTCCATATGATATATATATATATATATAATATATATTATATTATATATTACATTATATATTATATTATATTATATATAATATTTTTGAAAATTGAAAATTTTGGTAATGACAAGAATTGTCGCATTTTTTAAGCTGAATTCAATACCATATACAGCTTAATTTTGTTAAGTGAAGTTACGATCAGTTTTTTGAAGTTAGGGACGATAAAGCTAACAATTGTCCAGTTCTGACCTCGGATTCGGATTCAGCGGATCAAAATACATAAGAATATACTTGTCCGGTTTTAGGCACCGACCACTTTTTTTTTTGCGCTGTGTAGTTGACCGGACGTTCGTTAACAGGTGGCAAGGCGCGTTATTCCGCGTTGCGTCTGTGCGACTCGCTGAATTACGCGCGAGCCGCTTGATATTAGTGATATTAGCTGACATAACACATATGTGTATCGTCGCGGAATGGAAGGGACGTCGCTTACGACGTCGACGTTACGCTCTTACGCTAAACGACGCGGACGCGTTCTAACGCGTAAACTCCGGGGCAACCACGCGAGCATGTACCGTAATCATAATTGTTCCTTTAATTATACGCGGCGTACGCGGCATGCCTACGCGTATACGCTCCTCTCATCTTACTTCCAGATCATTTTAGAGGCTAAATCGCTCCGCGGCACGAAGCGCAACCGGCCGCTGTTTTCGTTGCGGCGCGGCGCTCGGTTACGCGCGCTTCGTCATTATCTCTCGCACACCTCTGTATTTTGCACTTTGTTTCAACCGCGAAGGAAAATTGAGTAATCTCGATTACTCTCAACTCGGATTCTTGGAGATCATGCGAGGAGATCACGCGCTTGATTTGCATAATTTCGCGTAATCACGTATAATCCACTTTAATTAATCAACAATCAATTTAATGATTATTTAATCATGATTAATTATTCAGACAATTTTATGCATACATATATGAAGCCCCCATACGTTGCAAAGTGAAAAAAACAACGTTGCAATTAATTAATGTAAATGTAATAATACCGAGCATATAAATTCATTGATATAATAATAATTACGTAATATAACGCTGTTCTATGCTTTATAAAGTATGCAAAATAAACATAGATAGCAGAAAGAATTTTTGGAATTTTGTCATTTGACTTTTCTTCTGAAATGTACACTCTTGCGACTCGTATCTTCGTAGGTTTCCCGAACAACATTCATAACTCCCCCTTTCTTTTTCCTGGAGGGGGAATCGAATTGAAACTCAATTAGATCCTAGGAAATGTTCTGTGTGGGTCGACAATAAAATCTGCGCTTGGTGCTTTTTATGGCGTGCGTGATGTCGAGTCTGGACGTGCGTTTTCTTGGATCGTAAACAACAATTAGACTACATAAAGTTTCATGACGAAATGTCGAGCGATGTCGTTAACGTGTGTGTGAAAATCGAGAGCTGTCACATCAACGATAAACATCTCTCTCTTTCTCTCTCTCTCTCTCTCTCTCTCTCTCTCTCTGCTTTTCTCTGTCGTTGATAACATCCAGCCCACCTTTTTCCAATCAGTCTCGCATCCAGGTCGGCGAATGCTTTCCGCTCGTAATAACCTTAATATTCATCATGGAAAATCTGCAAGATGCGCGCAATATAAATTGACAAGCAACTGGAATAGAAAACGGCTTTCTCCGCGCTTCAGATTTTATTAGACTTCGAGAATGACGGAAATGTGGAACGTACCGAGAGACACGTAATTAAAATTATGCGATAACTACGCTGCTACAAGCAAGCAAGCAAGCAAGCAAGTGAGCAAGCAAATGAGTGAGCGAGCGAGCCAGCAGGCAGAGAACATAAAATGGCGTCGAACGAGTCGGTGAGAGATGTCTGACAAAATATGCCAATTAATTCGCTCTTTTACCTACTTTGCGGAACTTCCGCGTCTCCTCGTGGAAGATCAGAGCAATTTTCGCCAAGTCAGAAGCTGGTTTTATTACTCGTTCCACGAATACGGCTCTCTTGGACAACTCATTAATAAGCCGGCTATATTGATTGAGGGAACACGCGGCTGCGTGTTATCACGATTATTTTAATTTAAGAGACGCGACCGTGAAATTATCGGAATATTCCTCCTCGCCTCGCTCTCATAAAAAATCTGATCTCTGTAATTAAACTGATGGATCTGATTGAATCTTTCTCGGCCGTGCTTTGGCGTCCTAACGCCATCTTATTAAATTAATGTGCTTTTATAATCTTAAGCCGCACCTTGCGCGGACAAATTATTTAATAAATATTTGCCGCCGTGATTTATTGAGCGTTTTGCGAAGTAAGAGAGATTTGTGCTGTCACAAGGAGAAACTTTACAAGTTTAGCGAATCTGCAGTGTCGTAAATGTGGATAGTTAATTTCCCGCGTTGCGTAGAATTTGTGATTACAACTCATTCAATTTGACATCATGGCGCGGCAAATTTGTCGGCGCAGCAAAGACAATTCCCTATCGAGATTATGGAAAATATATATTTAGGATTTTCGACAGGAAACGTTTTCGTACGACGGGGGCGAACTTGCCGCTTATCTTCGCTGACGTACACAATATAAATATTCATATTGCTATAATCTAAAAAAGAGAAAAAACAAAGAATTTTCATAGTAAAGTTCTTAGGTATTCGCGTTGTCGACCAACTTTAAATTTTGGGCACACTTTCGTCACTTTGTGCGACAAAGCGAAACGCTCGCAGTCGTTGAAAACCCAAAAATTTTTACCACTACATCCACAAAAAAATAGTATTCTATTTGTAAAGTGATTTTTTTCATAGTCTCATATTCTAAGCAAAGCCTTTTATAGGAAAAGGATTCCTCTTTCAACAAAGCGATTAAAGTGAACCATTCATTTAAAATTTATTAGATATTATTCTATTTTCCTCTTATTCCAAGAGGTTTCTTCTTATATCAATTAATTTTCCTCTTATATGAAGAGAAATATGTTGATTTGAATGTCGACTTCTTTTGTTCAGTCATGCTCTACCTCCTCAGTCAAATACTGTTTATAATCTATTGCAAGAAATTGAATAATATATTCTTTCTTTGAACTATGTTTCATACAATTGGTTGTGATGTGAACATCTTTGTATCTATGAAGTCCGTAACAAAACTGATTGGAAATTTATTTATTATGATGATCTTATTTTATTCGTGCCTACTTATTGTAAAACCGAAGCCAGAAATACATCTATATGTATATATATATATATATATATATATATATATTACTTACCGCTATACATTATAATAATTTTTCCAAATTGACCAGTATAACCAGTAAGAATAAATAATAATCTTTTTAAAAAAAGATTAAATAATCTGTGTATAAAAGGAAATTTATATTAAAATCAATAAGATTTGCGTCATACATATAACATATAATTCCTCTAACTTTAAGAATAAAATGTTTATAACATTTTCTTCTTAATTTTAGAGGAATCCTCTTGAGTACATGATATATTATGATTCCACTTGTTCTGAAATTACTTTTTTTTTGGATATGTTATTCTCGTAGCAACAAACAACGGCGGCTATCGACGAACAAGTCGCGCCTCCCGTCTCCAACTGGTGAAGAAATCAAGTTCGCCGTCCAAAAAAAGTCCAGCAAAGTTCGCCGGGTGGAGCACATCCTGCCCCGCGCGAAGCACACGATCGAGTCCTGCCGTTTACCGCGAAATTACGCGGTCGACGATAATCGGCCGCGGGCGACGCGACGCGACCTGAAACAACGCCAGGAACCAATTCGCAAGAGTAACGAACAATGTCGGACGCTAATCGTTCGTATCCTCTCGCCCGGAATTATTACCATAATACACCGGTCGATTAGCATGTTACAACCGGCGCATATTAGCGCCGCTCATCGCCGGCGGTGCCTTTTTTCGTCGCTCCTGTTGCGGCCTGTCGTTTCCTTCCGCGCGATCACCGGCGGCGAGTACGTATCAAACGAACAGTTGCGCTTCCGCTGCAGAGCGATACGCGCGCAGCCATATGCAAGGATCGAGGTCGCCGTCCCAGAAAGTGTCGAATGTTAGAGCCACCGTAGCTCGCGCGCCTCGCACGTGAGAATACCCTTTTTTTCAGATGGAACCTTCAGCGATGATTTCTCTCCGGTCGCGCGCGGAGAGGAGGCTCTCTCTCTCTCTCTCTCTCTCTCTCTCTCTCACGCTGAACAACGTGCGCTCCGTGCCTCGTGATATCGCGGAGAGAGTGCTCTCTTCCCCCCTCCCCTCCCATTTCTCTCTTTCTCTTCTACAACTAAATGAGCGAACGCGTGTTTAGCTGGCGGTCGTTCTGTGTCGTTTGCAGTTACAAATCCAATCTTCTAAATTACGAGCGTACGGGGCCGGGTGTTTACGTTATACTTAATTACACCGGACGAGGAGGCGACTAAATGCCCGAGCGTCTCCGTTGTTTATGCACGTTAAGGACCTTCCTGTCAGCGAAGAGCCGAGCGGCGCTCGGGATGTGGTTCAGAACTCGTTTGTACGTGGGCCTACTCGTGTACGAGCGTACTCGCTCGAGATCGAGATGGCAAGGAAAAATACGAAGGTGATCTCTCTCAGCTAGGAGGTCACGTGGACGTGATCAAAGAGGAACGAGAAAAAGAGAAGAGGGCTCCGCATTCCGCGAGGAGTAACGTGCTCTCGCGGTCGCTTCGTCAGATTTATATTTTCATCCGCGAGCGAACGGCGCGATCGGCTGCGAGATTAGGAGGACCCTAATTACCGGGAGATTCCCGAAACGGTCCGCCTGATCCTTATCCGGACGACTTATCTTCTACACCCGGCGAACTTTCAACTCGCCGTCGCGCCACGGGATCCGGCGGGTTGACCTCCGGGTCAAATCCGCGGGCGAAATCCGGCCAAATTCGACCGGGTGACGCGGAGCGGGCGAGCGCGAGGAGGAAGAGGAAGAAGGAGAGGAAACAAGTAGGAGGGAAAGGCGGGTAGTGAAAAAGCATGGCGTTTAATAAAAAAATCCCTCCCGACACGGATTCGCACTCCGGCCCGAAACGGAGCGTGCTGGCCGTAGATCGTGAGAACGAGAGGGATCGCGAATGAAGGCGCAGACGAGGTAGAGGGAGGCCTCCTCTTGGCGCGCGAGGATCACAATCGCAAGCGTGGAGCAAGGACACGGAGGCGGCGGCGAGCCTCCGCGGCCCCCGGACGGCGAAAGAAGGGATTCGAATCCCCCACTATTAAATAGCCCGATGGCAGCGAGGCAAGGAGGAGCTACATCGGGGGCGGCTCGGCACCATCCAGCCTCAGTGCAATTCTACCATCCGCGAAGTTTAGTTACTTCATGGAGTAAGACCGGAGTCCAGCGGGCTTTCGGAGCTGCACGGAGACGCTCGGAGTCGCAGGAGGTCCGGCGAGAGCGAGGATCACGCGGCCGCTTGGAGGAGCTCGCTGGAGGACCTCGACTTGTTGACGGTTAGTGGACATTCAATTCAACATCGCACGAGAGCAGTCGAGAGCAGTTTTCGCGCTCGAGAGGTACGTGAATCGTCAGCGACTGTTTCCACGTCGTCGAGGTAGACGAGCTCTGAATCTCGAGCGGATTCTCGAGCGGCCGAATGAGCTGACGAACCTCGAAGGGTAACGGCTTGGGCAGGCACGTGTCTCACGAAGGAAGACTCGCCTTCGCGTCGAAACAACGTGTGACCGAGCCGAGGCAAGTCGAGCGCAACGCAGCTCGATTCTCGAGCAAGCCTCGAGCGCGGCGGGAAAAGTTGGTTCATTAATTAAGCGGCGCGCGCGGAGTCGCGCTTTTTCAAGAGCATCGTGGAGGAGTGTATACGCTTAAGTCGTTCGCTCGGGAAAACCTCGTGGATCACCTCGTAATTGCTCGGCAACCGGTAATTCGCCACTTTTGTTCCTCGAATGCACCGTGCGAAGAGGAAGAGAGAAAAGGAGAGAGAAAAGGAGAGAGAGAGAGAGAGAGAGAAAGAGGGAAAAACAGAGGTACTCGGAGATAGCGCGGAAAAAGTGACGAACACAATGACACGGAGGCAGCGGAGGATTAAGCAAACGAGGCCGTGAATGATCCCGCGTTCCCACAATTAAGCTTGTCTGCACCAGAAAGAAGAAACCGCCTGCGGCTGGGTGGCTCAGTGGCAGCGCGGCGTTCGTCAGGTACTTGTTGCCGCTGCTCCGCGCCAAGTCGGAAAGTCACTTGCGAAGTCGACGAGGCTGAAGAACAGCCGGAGAAGACGAACGGCCGGACGTCTCCGCGGGGCTCTCGGGGGTGCGGATTTCGAGGAAGCGGAGGAGGAGGAACCGAGAGAACGGCGGGAGGCAGACAGCGGTGTGTTCGGCTTATTATTACGACATTCGCGTTGCGCACGAGGCCGCTTATTACGCGAATCATATGATGACACAGTGTGTATCCAGGCTCACGACCCGCTCGAGCCCGTATCATCATATCATCAGCCTCGGCTTCAATTCCCGCCGCGAGAGCCGGCCGGGCCGGGACGAGCGCGGCTAACGGAAATGAGCGGCGAGCGGGATTCACGGAGGCAGCCCAAGGGTTAAGTCGCGGGAGCCCGCGGAGCGGCAGGTAATCGAGTCGCGAATTGGAAGCTCGAGCTGCGTCGACGAAGAGGCGCGCGTCCAGGCCGCGCGAAAGCGCGGTAGGCCGGCGTGTTCGTCGCGCGCAAACGAGAGTTTGCGCATGTTTAGACGCGGGATGATGACACGTCGCTGATGACACTCGGTCATGCCGTGTCAGCGAAGCAGCTCGCGCGACGCGGCCAGGTGGCCAGGAGAGGCGCAGGACAATGGCGAGAGCCGGACTCGGCGGTGATGCATTCGCGCGACCGAGCGGAACGACGAGCCGTCGGCCGGAGCTGTCGCGGGAGAGTAAGCCGCGACTAAGCGCGGATTTACGACGCGACGACCGCGCGGTAATACACATCGCGGTGCGGGTGAGCTGCCCACCGCGCGCAACAGAATAACCCGGTAAGAAAGGAGAAAGGGCCGGGCCGGGAGGTGAACTGTAGCGTGAGGAGATCGGGAACGCGCAGGTGAGTTTGCAGTGAGCTGCTGCTGGAGGTGAGGCGAGACGAGGTGAAGCGGAGGCGAGGAGGAGGAGGAGGAGGAGGAGGATATCGAGTGTCGATCTCATGGCGGGATCGTAGGAGGACGGAATCGGTGTAGCAGCGCGAGCTGCAAGCCGAGCCGCGTGAGAGACGGGGACGGGGACGAGGGAGAGGAGCGATCTCTCGAGCGTGGTTCTCGAAGAAGAGGATCGGGGACGTGCCGGGTTGACGAGGTCTAACGAGCCTGCGTCTGATAAACCGAAAGAGAGGGAGAGAAAGAGAGAGAGAGAGAGAGAGAGAGAGAGAGAGAGAGAGAGAGAGAAAGAGCCGGGGAATAAATTCGGTCTTGGACGGGCTCGTAAATACGGGAGATACCGGCAATTTAACGCGACGTTAGTGACGCGTGCCGACCAAGGCGGCGGATGAGTATGAGGAGGGGGAGGAGGGGGACGAACGGGCAGCGTTAGCGATATCGCGGCAAGATCAGCAATTTTATCGGGCCGGCCGATGAGCGGTTCTGCTTCAGGTACCAATAAGAGCGCGCGGGATTATTTACGAGCTTGTGAAACGCGGCTACTGTCCGCGTCCGCCTGCCCCCCGCTGGCGCCGAATAATAAATCGGCCGGAAGAATAGTCGCCGGCCGATCCGGCGGGAAGTCTCGCCTTCGGCCGGATGAAAGCGGGCCGGAGGATGAAATAAAGCTGCGGGCCGAGATAACACGAGCGGGAGAGCTCGCGTTTGACGCATTCGCGGCTGTGTCGGGAAGGACGACTTCCGGGTGGGCGAGTCGAGGAATCCTCCGGCGGAATTCTCGCCGGCGAGCTCGAGAAGCCCAACCGCGGGGGGGGGGGAGGGCGATTCAGCGGCGCGTGCCGCTGCGGAGGGAACGGCGAAACGCGGACTTCGCTCCGCTCGCGGCTAATCTATGCGGCGAAGCGTGCCAGCCGCGTTCATGAGGCGCGTCAACCGCGAGGGAGGAGCCCCGCGGAGCGGAATGAACTAAGCGCGCGGCCGCCGCCGCCGCCGCCGCCGCTCGGTCAATCGGAGGAGCGGAATCGCGGGAGAAAGCCGACCGCGACTCGCGGAAAGTCGCCTTCTCGCGGATCCTCCTCCGAGAGAGAGAGAGAGAGAGAGAGAGAGAGACCACCGCAGACGGCGAGCAGAGCTAGCCGACTTAAACGAGAAATCCCGTCGACGGCTCTTCGCTGGCCGTTCCGTCTCCGTGCAACACGCACGCACTTGTCGGCGTGTTTCCGACAAGTCCGCGAGAAATGGGAGCGACCCTCCCGGCCGGAAGTCGCGCCACCGGCGCGACGAGCCGTGAGGAAGCGTAGGTGTAAGAAACGAGACACGGCGGCGGCAGCGGCGGCGGCGGCGGCGGCGGCGGCGAAAGCGGATCGAACAGCAGCGGCGGCGACGGAGGCGGAGAAAAGCTCGCCGTCTAGAAAAGCTAATGACGTCGTCGTCGAGAGGTAGGTCGCCTGCGAACGGAACGCGCGAGCGGACTCGTTCGTTAGGAAAGAATGGAGACTTTTCCGGGGTTACATATATTCGCGAGGGAACGAGTGACCCTCTCACGGCGGCGCAGCTGCTGCGCGACGCCAGTCGTGTGAAACGACAAAGGCGCAACAACAGTTACTGTAATTGCCGCGTAACGCGCCGACGTTGTGCACGACGAGTGCTGGCAGAGTCTTCGAGTTGTATTTCATTAGCGGCGCGCGCGTGCACGTGGCTGCGCGTGTGCGCTTCGATTGTGACGAGCGCGGGCGGCGGGAAAAGCGTGAAGCGTCATTTCGGCGGCGCGGCGCGACGACATCGGGAGCAGACGGATACGCGTGATAGAAACGGCGGAATTCGCGCGCGCGCTCCGCTCCCCCCCCTCCCCCGTTCAGGGAACGACGACGAAGCGGAGACTTTCTAGATTCATTCCGGCCGCGCGCGGACCGGCGCGTCTCCGCCGCCTGCCCCGTCGCGGCCTCGGCGCCGCTCAATCGCGGAGGCTGGAGAAAAGAGGAGGGGGAAGGGGGGGATCGCGGATTGACGGTCAATCCGCGGCATCTCTGCCTCGGCGTCGTTGCTCTGTCGTCGATAGAGCGATTATCCGTCTGGCGGTGTGAGGTAGCTTAATCGCCGCAATTAATGGCCGTGGCGACACACTCTTGATTGAGCGGAGAGAAAATCCCTGTTCGCGAGTTTCACTCGACGCCGGGCGCGTCGTTAATTACCGCCTTCTCGTCTCGCGGGAGAGTCGTGTCGCGCGTCGACGACGCGCGGCTCGTTAAATCCGCTTGGAATCCGCGAATGCGAGCCCGGGCTTTCCGGGAGAAACGCAGCGGAGTCTGCAGCCGCACACCTGTGCGAGCACGCGCGCGCGGCCAGGTGCGGAGAGGAGACGGCGGCCGCCCGCCGAGGGTTAATAGGTTTCTACGTTTGTAGCAGTCGTCCGGGCGAGCCATTAGACGAAGTGTTGATGGACGAGCGTGGGTTCGCGCTGATACGGCGATAAATCAGCCTGACGTTCATCGCGATACGCCACTTTCCGCTTTGCCTGCGCGCTCGTACAATGTGACTGAGCGGCCGAAGCAAACCGGGTCTCCCCCCCCCCTCTCCCCTCGGGGAAGGAGGCTTTGGTTAGGATTCAGGGTCGACCGCCGAATTGGAGACGGAAATGCCACGGGTCAGAAGCGTCACCTCGTGCCGGCGCGGGTTGAACGAGGAGAAATAATGAGGGGCAAATTAATCGGGAAGGAGTTATGGAGATGCTGTCCGATTTAGAGATGCTGTTTGATGTATTCGAAGCGCCTCGGAGCTTCGGTGTAGTTCGAAGTTGAAGCTCGAGACTTGGAGTATAATTCAACCGTGGAAATATAAAGATGCTATTCGATGAATCGAAGGCTCTGCTATAACTCAACGTTTGAAGTTGAAATTGAAAACTTCGAGTAATTCGACCATTTGATGTATGGAGGTGTAGATGCGAAGATGCCATCTGCTGTACTCGATGCCGCGAAGTTTCACCGTCTGAAGATCGAAGCTTCCCATGTAGGATTGCAATTTATAGCCCTGATGAAAATATCGAGATGCAGCGAAGGAAAGAGACTGCAAAACTTTTACTTGGATAAACTTCGGAACGCGTCCGGTATCCAATAGGAAAATTCATCTTCCGACGCTTAGAGAGTGAGAAACAAGAGGAATACAATTTCTCTTTATCGGATACGGACGCGTTGCGAAAGTCACCGAGTAGGAGGAAGCATCGCGATCTTTCTTCCGCTGATTACACGTCCGATCGTGAAATCGCAGGTGTTCTCGTTCGCGAAGCCTCCGCGAAACCCCGATTTACTTTCGTCTCGCGTTAACGCCCTCGTAATCGGATATTTCATGCTAGGCTTGTCTTTATTTTCAGATCGCACCACCAACGGACGCGTCGTCGCGCCTCATAAAATCGTCGGTCGTATAAACGTCTGACTGGCTGGCTGGCTGGCTGGCTGGTTGGCGAGAAGTGTTACTTCGCCGCTGATATCACCGTGCAGCGTCTACGGCCGTAATCAGTCTCGCTTGTCGCTGCGGGAGGAACTGCAGGATATGACGTTGCAGGGTTGTCCGGCACTCCCCGGGAATCGCCAGGCGGAAAAACGGCGAGCGAAAGCTGACCGTGAAGATCGGTGACTCGGCGGCCTGTGAAACGCGCGAAAGGGGTGAGTCGATGGAGATTGCGCGAACGAAAGGACGAAGAAATCCGATTGTACGGGTAGCTTTCTCTGCAGTCAACAACGCCGGATAATCTTCGCTCGAGATCGACAATGTTCGATGATTTTGTTGGCGTCAACAAACGAGTTTTCGATAGAATTTTAATTAATTAATGTAATTTAATTTATTAACTAATTTATTCTTTAAATTATTGTTAATAAATTAAATTAAATTAAATCATCTTTGCTCGGAATTGACAATGTTCGATGATTTTGTTGGCAACAACAAACGATTTTTCGATAGAATTTTAATTAACTAATGTAATTTAATTTATTAGCTGATTTATTATTTAAATTATTATTAATAAATTAAATTAAATTAAATCATTTTTGCTCGGAATGGACAATGTCCGATGATTTTGTTGGTATCAACAGACAATTTTTCGATAGAATTTTCAAATATTTAATTACTAATTTGTTATTGATTACTGATATTCAATTTAATTATACTTAAATATTTCTATTTCGATAAAATTTAGTGTTTCCCGACAATTTCGAGGCTCAAGCGGTTGAAAAAAGCGCTGCAAATATGGAGCAGCAGTTGATATCGTCGATACAGACACAACCGCAAAATCCACGGTTCTGTTTATTTCTGTTTCCGCAATACGTGTGTTTCGACGTCTCGACTTTTTGCGGTTTCTACTTTTTACGGCTCCCGACTTTTTCGCGGTTTACATCGTTTCGCTTAATTTTCTGCAAACGTTCTGCGGTTTCGCGGTTATCATTACCCGCAGCATTTAATTCCGTCGTATTCGCTACGGCTTCGGCTTCGACGATTGCGCTGCCGGTACTGGCGATATTGTATCGCTCGGATAAACAAAGAGGGGAATCCAGGTTGCCGCGCTGTTTGCCAGACTGTTTGCAGTTATTATTTCACGCCGGGACAAGTTAAATGATTTGCGAGACGATCAGAGCGTTTCTCCCTGTCGGAAACGCCACGAGTAATCGATGATGATGCGAGCTTGCGCGCTCCGTATCGGAGCCAACGCGAAAAACGAAACGCTCGTGATGCAGCAGATATCTCTGCCGGCGAGTGAGAATGAAGCGCGCGCGTGCGCGCGGCAGCGCGAAGATTAAGAATTCACCGGTTCGTCGGGAGAGGCGAAGCGCGTCGTTCGATTAGAATTTCATGAAGGAAATCACTGTTAGATGACTCCGCAGCGTTGTTTACAAACAGGCCATTTAAATAGCCATTAAACGCGGCGTTAATTAACGATCACTTTCACGACTCACTGTGCACTCTCGCATCGAAGTGATTGTGAACCGATGCCCAGTTAAATGGCCGATGACGAAATCAGCCGGGCTGCTCGCTGCTTCTCGTTCCAGAACGCGGCCGTCTTCTTCATCTTCTTCTCGCTGCACGCGGCGGGCCGCGGCTCGTCGCAATTAGCAAGCTCTTGTGAGCGCCAATGCCAAGCGGTCACTTCGGACCTTTTTCAGCGCCATCGGTTTCGCCCCTACGGCAACTTTCGATCTCTCGGCGATCGATGACCCTCCGGTCGTTTCCTCACGATCATTGCTCGCCAGTCGGCAAGACTCTGCCGCCGAACGAGGAAGCGTCGGACGCACGGCGCGTTGTTCCTTCCGTCGAGCCGACGGAATCGACTCTTCTCGCGGTGGTCTACTTGCACGCCGTGTTTGTGCCCGAGTTTTTCATGTGGGATATTAAGGTGGATATTTCAATTAACGATCGCGTTGCGAGAATAAACAATGATGTATGTGAAATTAATTTAAATTTATGAAACATCATTGATAAGTTCACCACGATCCGCGTGAAGTTGACTTGGTCCCTCGGGCTTTTGCGTCTTAACAAACTCTTTTGCGACTTTATTTGTTATCTCAGAGCCCATCGCAATTCTTTAATCTGCACCGACAGCCAATGCTGAAAATTACAATCGTCGTCGCGATTGACACCACTTGAAAAACGATAAGGGACATTCTGCTGTTTCGAGAATGCCGAGCTAAGTGTATCGCGTTATCTCCTCGTTCTGAATTTCTCTTATCACTGTTTCATTTTACGAAGTATTAATAAATAATCCGAATGATTAACAAAGATAGCAATTTGCAAATTGTAGTCTCATCCAAAGTCCGTCGCGATGTCCGAGTCGTCGACACGGAACGCAGCAGCTAAACCTGAAAATCGCGCTTCCGTCGCGACGGTAAACAGCGCTCGACGAGAAAGAAGAACGGGACGCCGGAGGGTCTCGCAATATTTAGAAATCGCCCCACAAATATCTTTGTTCCAGTTTTTAACAGGAGATCCGCTCTTCACGCGTTACTCTTCGCGGTACTTACGAATCATCCTGCATCCACGACGCGAATATGGGCCGCTTTATAAATCTACGACCATGTGCGCCCATAAATACATACATTGCTCGCGCAGCCCGCGGCGAATCCTGTCTCCGCGACGAATGGATGGCGTTCGCGCGCTCTATTCGCGCGCGCACGGCCGAGAGATCCGAGAGAGATCACACGGGCGGAGATGAGCTGTCCCGTCGATCGCATTATCATAAATATATTTCACGCGGCAATAACGGTGGCGGCCGTTCCGCCGCCGAGAGGAAACGCCGGAGTTTGGCCCCGCTGTCGTTTATCATCGAGGCGGCTCCGATCTCGCACGGCCGCGCCGGCCGCGGCCGGGAGAAATGGGAAACGTGCGTAAACACGTCGTGCGTATCTATCACATTATCCGCGGTGTAATTTAATAAATTATATTACGACCTGACACACACGCGCGCGCGCGCGAGTGCGTGTTGGACGACACGTTATTGGAGATAACGCCGTCGGCGACAGGCCGACGCGAGTTGTGACGCGTCTAACGTGGTAATGCCCGACGGGCGCCGAGTTCGTCCTGTGAGCGATCTCCTTGTGAAAAAGGACGAGGGAAAACAAGAGGAAAGAAAGCAAACGACGCGCGCGACAGTGGCGCGGGTGCCAATTACCACAGTCGCTCAAATACCGGTACCCGGTCGTTTCCTGTGCCACCGTGCCGCCGCCGTCGTCGTTGTTTCCTCCGCTACGTTATCCTGCGCGGCGCGTTCGCCAGCTGTATTACCTGCACGATTCGTACCGGCCATTTACCGGATTACCCGTAAACACATATGAGACGGATTCTGCATACTCTGCATATTCTCCCGACAAAACGGACGAAAAGAGAGAGAGAGAGAGAGAGAGGGAGAGAGAGAGAGAGGGAGAGAGAAAGAGAGAGAGAGAGAGAGAGAGAGAGAAGCGAAAAATAAGGGCATTTTTTGCCTTGACCAGCGCAACGATCTGTCGACGAGTATTGGCGGACGGCCGCACGGATCTAGTTGTTGTCTAGAAAAATGCACGAGCGAATTATTTTATTGTTTGAGTGGAATTTAGAATGTTGCCAGATCTGTAACGTCGAAGACTTTCAACGACAAAAGGAAAATTGAAAATGTAGTTTGTAAAGGTATCACCTTCGAGGAACATCTTATCTTGAAGAATATTCTTATCGATGGCTAAAATAAACATTTAGTGTATAACTTGGGCATTTTAAATATTATTTTAATATTATTTATTTTATTTTAATTAACTAATTTTTAATTAATTTTATTTAAATATTATTTATTTTAATATTATTTCAACTGCATATTCATTAGCTGGTGCATCAGTTGGGTAGAGCTGGACATTGAGCTGGTAAAATCTGGAGCGTCAATTAAAATCTGAATGTTTGGCGACTCCGATGAAAGTTTCACCTCAAATTAATCCAGTTACATTAATTGATTAATTATAAATAGTGTCTCGGGGAGAATACAATGTCGAGCAAAATTTATGCAATTATGCACAATATTCTACGGTACATTCAGGTCATTGTTAATTGCCGGCCATGATTGTCACTAATGTGTGCGCAACACAACGGACAGAGATTCACCGATGTTTTGCCTCTCTCTCCGTTCTGCCAAAGCCGATTTATGTCTTAAAGGAGGACTTATGACATGCTGAGTCTATCCTATGTGTCTACAAGGTTGATGCTTTTCATCATCAGGAGTTTTGACGGTGCGACCTTCCGGGACGCAAACGATGCACTCGCTCGCTCGACAGGTCCGCTGCTTTTCCGTTTTCCCTACATTCATCCGTGGTGAACTCTTTGTGCGAGCGATCCTTTATTACGAGCTCAACGACCAATGCCTCAGCGATAATCGCAATCCACGCTCGGCGGTTCCGGGCAATTGCCGGCTCGAGGTGCCGCGTTGAGATGAAGTACGCCAGGCACGCCGGTTAAGTCGTCCGCCCGGAAATGTCGCGATCCCGTCGATCTCGATTCGAGTCGAGTATCCTCGTCCGAGTAAACGAGCGACTCGTTTCTCGGTGACGAGCCGAAACGTGCCGGTGATTAGGCAATTATGTGTTAGCGTTTTTTTCATCGGTCAGCCAGTAGGTAATCGCGCATTGGAAAAATTCCACAGATATAAATAAAGATAAAAATATAATTACATGTAAGAGGGAATATATTAGGGATACGCGATCATCAATCATTTCATCATGAATGCAGTGATAAGTCATTTTATCCACGCATAATTAGATAATTATATAACATTCTGAAAGGTGGCAGGAAGATGGGGAACGATGGTAATTGCTTTAATTGCATAAACTCCCTTGATTAATATGTAATTGATTTATTTCAATAGAAATAAATTTCAATAGAAATAGTTTAGGATAGAGGCGTATAAGAGTAATCTACAAAGTAAGGCAGATCTTTTATCTTTTTATCTTTCATTTTTATCTTTAACAACTGTAACCTTTAACAAAAGAAAGTACGATTAAACATTCAACGAGCTTTTGCAAACTCCAAGAATGCTATTCAGAGACATCCAGCTTACATTTAAATTATCTGTAAGATTAACTAAATTACCTGTAATCTACGGTTGGTTTAACCTTTCAACTGCTACAAGCGTATATATACGCCCTGACGTATCCATTGATCATCAAGAATGTTCTTCCAACTTTCTTGTTCGGCCTTACTCGTGTTTGTGTCTATATACCTCGATAATGTTTTTTTCTTTTTTTTAATATCGAGTCCGTCGGGAAACTTTTCTCCTCTGTGATCCAATTAGCCTTCTTACTTCGCTTCATTTTATTTAATGTATCTATTGGGAATAATTTTACTGTCGCAAATTAAAACAAAAGAGTCTCAAAATGTAAACGCGAACCTCAAGAGTCACACTTTGACAGTTCCCTGGTGATCGTATTGCAGCTACGAAGTATCTGAAGATAAACTTTAGATGATTAAATATAAGATCCTACTATGAATACCGCCCGAAGGATTTAATTTCATTGGTCCAGATGCCAGATTTAAATTATTTCGGAGAAATGTCTCTGAATAGCATAGCCTTAGTTCGTCGTTAGGCTAGACTATCAAAGTCAGGATTAAGATCATTACGTTTTTATGTTTTGTCTTTGAATAGCACCCCTCTAATATGTACTATCTGACAACGAGTTTAGAACGTTCCGTCACTTTAAAACCTTTCAATTTTATTATGATACAAATTTTAGAGATTCAAGTTTCGCCGGTCACGACACGCGCGGATGATCATGGAACGACCAGCAGTTTGGTCTCTTCTCGTAGGACCGACTGAACCAAGTGAGATCCTTCCGTCCGGAAACGCAAGAACAAAAGATATAATTCAGGTGCTATTGTTCGGCACTCGTCGGGTTAATTAGAGCAGCGAGCGCAACGGGTTATTTGAGATTCGTGCGACGCGCGCGTCAGCCGCAACGCATCGTCGATTCGACCGGCCGTAGTTTTCCATCGCGAGAGCGACGCATCGGCCGCTTGATCTGGCTCCAAGACGGTGTACTTAATTCAAAAATGGTTCCCTACCGATGACGTCGATGCGACGCCAGCATGCTGTCAGCCGGCGAAGGTATCTAAATCCGCAAGAAGTGCCGCTATGTCCCACATAGAGCCGAGGCGGAGGATGATTCTGGGCCAGCCGACGCGCGTTCGGTTATTACGTTACCTTCCGGCTGCGTGCGCGATCGATTTTTTGGTTCTCTCGCTAAATACACCACGTAATTACCGGCGTGTTTTTCATCGGTCGCGACGCCGGGCGCACCGGGTCTTCGCCCGCACGCGTCGCTTCCTCGCGGCCGCGCCGCTGCTTTTCGGGCTCTTTACGGGTGAGAACGACTCATCTCGCGATGCGCTGGACTGTTTGAAGGCAAAACAGACGTGGATATTAAATCTGATGCGATTATCATCATAGTCAACTGTTATACAGGGTGTTCATTTGAGAACTTTCCAGCTAATTATCTCGAAAACTGTGAAAGATATTAAAAAGAGCTAAAACACGTGTTCCATGAAGGGGAAAGAGAATGGCATTATCAGTTTTTTATTTAGAGGGCGTTTTCTAGGTCATTCGAAGGTCAATCTTGTTTTTTTAAATGGAAACCTATATTTTTTATTACGGGATATTATTCTACGTAAAAAAAAAATCAACAACTTCTGTAGGAAACATTTTTTTGTCTAAGCACTATGTTGGAAGATACTTAATAGTAAGGCATAGTTACCGCGTTAAGTTTGTTATTTATTATAATAGATGTTCAAAATGTTCTTCGTTGCTTGTTAAACAATAATAAAGACGCTTTTGGAATTTTGAACGAACACTTTGGAAGGTATTTATTGGAATAATTCTACATTCCTGTACAATTCTTTGACGCAAATCGTTGATGTTTCCTGATCGTAACTAACACGTACCTTTCGGAAACAAAGTTGACTTTCTTTGGCCATTTATTTGTTGTACTTAATCACTTCCTTTCTGTCTTTCATAGTGTATTATTCAGTCAAGTGTAAAACTTGTATCGGAGAGTATCTAAAGGGATATCAGCTATTTATAAAACTCCGCCGGAAAACGATATCAACGATTTGCGTCAAAGAATTGTACAGGAATGTAGAGCTGTTCCAACAGATACCTTCCAAAGTGTTCGTTCAGAATTTCAAAATCGTCTTTATTATTGTTTAGCAAACAACGGAGAACATTTTGAACATTTGTTTTAATAAATGACAAATTTGACGCACTAACTATGCCTTACTATTTTCTTAAGTATTTTCCAACATAGTGCTCAGATAAAAAAATGTTTCCTACAGAAAAGTTGCTGGTTTTTTACGTAGAATAATATCCCGCAATAAAAAATATAGGTTTCCATTTAAAAAACAAGATTGACCTTCGAATAACCTAGAAAACGCCTTCTAAAAACTGATAATGCCATTCTCTTTCCCTTTCATGGAACACGTGTTTTAGCTTTTTTTAATATCTTTCATAGTTTTCGAGATAATTAGCTGGAAAGTTTTGAAATAAACACCTTGTATGTAGATCTTGAGCTTGTCTAAAGATACCGCTTTAATGGCGAATTTACGAAGCACCTGAAGATAAACCTAAGGCGCTTTTAAAGAAAACATCTGACTGCGAATTCTTTAACTCTTCAAGTACCAACCCTTCAAGTATCAACTTGCTTGGCTTTTGGAGATGTCTGACATTCTACCATGTCGATTCAGTAGTGACGATAAAATCGTGCTGAATATCCCGCGTAGAATATTTCTGGGTTGTAAATCTCCCGACACGGATTCCTTGGATTTTTCTCGCTTAAGATCGCGAAACATTCAACTTCTAACTTGAATCTGCGTAGAACTTGGCGAAGTTAGACTAAGCTCCGATCAGATCCCAAGAAATTTCCCACTCGGGAAGGGGTTTGCGAAAGTCCGTCGAGTCGTTAGCGATTTCATCGACTCACAAGATGAGTCATTTGACAGACGCGGAATCGGGGCAATCACCTGAGGAATGGCGGATAACGGTGGCGCTTACTTTGCTCAAACAAGCACTGTTTCGTTATTATCAATGAAAGGATCATGGTTAGAGATTCGAGCATCTTCTGCAAGTCGCTAGTCTGTAATAAAATTATACACTACGAGCGGCCATTGATGAATGGATTCTTTTCATTTCACTTGGCAGTATCTACGAACGAATTGTCAACGTTGCGCGCAAACTTGCGCAACGGGTGGGTTGATTTTAACCTTTAGAATACGGAGAGAGGGTCCTCCAAAATTTGTATGAATTCATTTGTATGAATTTGTATGAATTCATGGAAATAAATATTGAGTGAACTTAATTAAATAATATAATAATTTTATATAATATTAAAATACTAGAAAATACACATTAAAAATTACTTCAATGAATTTTTGACGGAGGGAATTTGACGACCCTCCCCTCCTCCGTCGTTTACGATTCAAAAACAATTGAATCTGTGTGATTCATGTAATCTGTGTGATCCATTTATTAACGGCCGGCCATGGTCTGTAATTTTATTACAGATAAGCGGCTTGCAAAAGATATGCTCGAATCTTTAGCCACATTTCTTTTATCAGTAATAACAAGATTTGTGTGAGTTCGTAGAAATAAATGTGGTGAACTTCATTAAATAATATAATATAACTCTATATAGGGTGAATAATTTTAAGTATGTGTTGCGCGCACCCATTTCAATAACTTTCTTATTTATGATTGTAGAAACAAATGTTTCAGACAAAACTTATCGACTTTTGAAGATTTCAAAATCATCAAATCAACAAAAGTCAGGGCACTATTGTAACAATATATTCTTGAGACCAAGTAGAATAAAAAAAGTCTAGTACTATTTTTTCTTCCGACAAATAGCGAGATATCGTAAATATTGAAAAAGTTACCAAGTTTTTCTTAAATATCTAAAAAGATATTAGGCAAATAAGAAAATGTTTTAGACAAAAGTTATTAAGATTAATTGGCAGAAGAAGATAATATAATAAAAAAATTCCATTTAAGGGGTTTCCATGTAAGAAAAGCAATTATCAGTGAATATCTCGAAAGTGGCGTTATCTGTAAATAAATTGATATAGTTGTTTTGTGTCCCCCTTGAAACCAGCCAACTTTTGTCTGAAACATTTGTTTCTACAATAAAAAATAAGACAGTTATCGGAGTAGGTAACACACTTAAAATGACTCACCTTGTATAATATTAACGTATCCCAGAAAATACACATTAAAGACTATTTTGATAAATTTCTAGTTGGGGAGACCTCAGTGATTTCACTCCGTTGTTTAAGCAACGTATTCTAAAGGTTTAAGGATTTCCTGCTCTCCACCTCCCTCTCCCTCTCTCTCTCTCATGAATAATCGAAGAGCAGATTTCCGCGCGCTCGTCGTTCGTTTCTCGCAGTTTCTTCCAGCAGCAGGAGGCGCCCGAGGGTCGTCCGATTGCGCGCGCGAAGACGCGGCAAGTGGATCACTGGCACGCACTACGTCCCGTCCGCGGCATTAGGACGCGCGGTGCCTTTGTCGACTGGGAAAGAGAGGCGCCGGTTCCTCTCCTCCTACGAACCGGTTCCACACGACGGCGCAGCGGCAACATTCGAGTACCGTGTTCCGTTCTTCAGCTTCCAGCTGTCGAGCGGCCGCCACGCGAGGCTCCGCCACATCGGCATGCGCGCTCCTCCCCTTCGGTTGAAATCTTCGCGCTACGGCGCGGCGGCGGCCGAAGAAATCCCGCGAGTTAATCGTCGCTCAGCGTGTCGCACGCTCTTCATCATCGCCGAGATCAGTGTCTCCCCAGTCCCCCATCAAGCTGTCACGCGCAGAATGGACGAACTGGATCGAAGTAGACTGACCGACTGACTGACAGCCGGCGTGGATAATCGACGTTACTTTGTATGCCCGACTTCTCGGACGCCCGGAGAGACTCATTCCTCCCCGGTAGTCCTCGCGGAAACGCAGGGGAAGCGCGGAGGACGAGAGAGAGAGAGAGAGAGAGAGAGTGAGAGAGCGGGTCGTCGGCCGGATCGCTCTCGAGTAACAACGGCAATGATATCGCACGCGCGAGTAACAAATGATACAGAATGAACTTTCACAGACGCGCGCTCCCGTACTATACCGATCGCATATCAGCGCGGTATCAGTTCCCGCGCGCCCCTTCTCGTTATTGTGAAAGTTCAGCTGTTCACTTTTCTTCCTGATCGCCGCGGCCGCGGCCGCGGCGAATTCCGATTCATATCAGATGGTGACTAGCTCGCGCTCGCGAGTCGTGACCCGTTTGCGCCGGATCTCTTCCGAAACGCGCGGCCCCGGGCCCGGATGGCCTGGCGGAGGCCCGTTAGTCTCATCGCTGCGATCGGATTCGACGGCGGCCAGACGGCCGTCGAACGGCTCCGTCCGCGTTCCTGCCAGGGTCGTGTCGCAATCACGCGTCACGCATAAACACAGACAAAAGGACGAGTCCTCCTCCGCGGAGGTGGGCCGGCTCCACATCCGTGCCGCTCACGTCCTCAAGCCGCGTCTCTGCCGGAGCCTCGGGAGCGACCCGCGATACCGTATTAGCGTCCGCGGGTTCACCCACTTCGATCGTCGCGCCGGCGGAAGAGCCTCTCTCTCTCTCTCTCTCTCTCTCCCTCTCTCTCTCTCTCCCTTTGGCTCGCTCGCTCGCGGCATGCGCGCACTTAGCATACGCGCGTTATATCTGGCCGAAGGTTGTTCAACTCGGGCGGATCTCGTAGCAGCGGAGTAACGGGTCCTAAGGCCCGCGCGCGCTCCACCTTCTTCGTCGGTTTACCTCGCGGCTAGGTGAGCGCCGGCCGCGGCGGCGGCGGCGGCGGCGGCGGCGGCGGTGGCGGCGGCGGACGCTCTTCCTGCCCACTAAACCTTCTCCAGGCTGAGTTCGCGACGAGCACGGAGCTCGTGGAGCAGCCAGTCAGCCGTGCACCATTGTCGAAGAACCGTCCGGCTGGTCGACACTGACCGCGCGCGCATCGTCGCCGTCCGACCACTCCGTCCCTCGTGCCATTCTTCTCTTTGCCTCTTTTCGCCAGGGAGCCCCCCCGGGAACTCCCTCGACAGCTTCGTCTGTGCCTTTGCCGAGCGAGTGTTTCCTCGTGCTTCTCCGGCGCGTGAACGCGTGAGCGAGCGAGTGAATCTCCGGTGTCGCGCCCCCGGTGTCGTTTCTTCTCGCCCAACAGGTGTCCGTTCGGAGAGTTCAACGCGTGGAAGGGTCTCGCAGTGGTCGGTGCGTGGAGTAAAGTCGCGTGCTCGTCGCGTGCGTCTCGCGTGCTCGTCGTCGCGTCGCGGTCGCCGGTCGCAAGCGCGCGCGCTCGCTCGCTCGCTCGCTCGCTCGCGCTTTTTCGTCGCGCGATCGCGTCGGGGTGTGTGTGCAAATCGCGTCTCGTGTGCGGTCCGATGCGAGGTCCAGCGGTTTATCCACAGATATAGGTAAGGTCACGATCAGTTTGCCTGGATGATTGTCGATGATTTCTCATGCGTGCACACGGCTCGAGTTCTCGAGCTGGCCGATCTGCCTGCGGCTTCGCCCCGCGGCCGGTGCCGATGTTTCGCACGAGCGTAAGCTTGCTCGGTGATATGTAAAGCGTGAGAGAGAGAGACTTATGGTACACCTATCAGGAAATTTGAAGTCGGGCTGAAGGATGAGAGGGGGAGAGAATTGCATCGTAGAATTGTGCTACGAACAGAAACGGTGCAACGACACGTACGCGATGCAGGATCCCACATGCTCGGCCAGCGCATCGTGCGCTTTTTCCTTAATCCAGCCCGGGAGCGAGTGTTACCTCGCCGAGAAATGCAAACAAGTTTACGACGAAGTCGCGAGAAAAAGAAGGAACGTCGCGCGGGTTCAGGTTCAGAATACCGCTGGCGGATCGCACTCGTATTTATTTCATTGCGCTCGCCTTCGCTTCCTCGAGAGAAAGAGAGAGAGAGAGAGAGAGAGAGAGAGATTCTTTTGCCTCTTACGTCATTACGTTATACTTAACGATGGATGATAACTTCACGGACGCATCGTGTTTCATTGTCTCATTAGACGGGCGAAATAGGAGCGAATATCGATGCCACGCTCCAAAAAGATCCGGCGATGATCGCGACGATTACGTTAATCGGCGCCATTGGGCGTTCCACTTCTGCTCGATCAGCCGGCGAGATCTCTCCATCAACCGTTACTAATCGAACCATCTTCCTTCCTTCAAACTCGCCGGCCCGCGCGACCTAGGAAATTAATCGGCCTCGACGAACTTGCGCTCGCACGCGCATCAGCCGAACAAGCCGCGTTAACGCGGCTGAGATCTCCGAAGGAAAGGGAAAATGGTCGCTACGTCTTTCTCTTACGAACGCGAGTACTTTCAATTTATAGTCGAGTTTCCTTCTTCGGCTGCCGCCCCGCGGACAGCTTGAATTATTCGGCGTTTCACGCTCCAACGAGAATGTCTCCCATGACGAAGTCGCCCGGCTTCGCCGCGGCGCGCGGCCGCGAGATAAGCCGTTACGCTCTTGCGACGCGATAGCGAAACATTATGAGCGTTATCATTATTAATGGCAGGAGTTAAGGATCGTTGAAGAGCGAAGAGAGATGCGCGCGCGCTCATGGGAACGTCCTATTGTGCGAGATGGTCACGGTGCGTTCGCGAACGACGCGGCGCGTAAACGATCCAAAGCGCGTAAACGTGCCAAAGAGGAAGACTCGAAGCGGCGAAGAGGAAGACTCGACCGGCTCGAACGATCGACATGCTCTCTCCCTCGTTCCTTCCCGGACGATCGCCCGCTCCCGTTAATTTCGCGCGTTCCTTATCCGCGCTCTCATTTCAGCCGGCGGTATCCGAGGTGGCTCGTTAGAGCGCGAATCTGTTTGTTAAATAGCGTGTCGTTATTGCGCGCGATCTTTTCCGCTGAGGCTCAGCGTTCCGGAAAGAGACCCGTTCCCTCGGCGATGATACCGCGAGCCCACACGCGCCTCCGATGGCACTCCCGAGCGGATGAACTTATCGGCTTCGAGCTTGAGATACACGCGGCTCGGGCGATTTTCCGCCGATTGAACTGCTGTTCTGCTCTTCCCGTTGACGTTGGCTCGCTCGCTGAGCCTCGAAGGAACGATGTTTCGCTATTATGTTTAATGGACCGACAAAATATTATCGCCGTCCTCTTTAGCCCGCTGCAATTTCCGCGAGACTCATGCTCGTATTATATTTCGCGTTACATTTAACTACATTTAACCGAGCTGAAATGAACACCGCGGAGGAGACTGCGTTTCCTCGCGGGCGCATGATGCGTCCATTTCCGTCTACTTACGCTACAATGTTACGGGAAATTGCCGCCGCGCTCTTGCCACCGAAAATAGTCAGTGCGTAAATAAAAGGAGCCGCGCATATAATGGCAATTATTGTTGTATACAACGGTTTCGCGAAACTGCCGGCGATCCTCGATCGCTATCGCGATCGTCATCGCTGTGATCATACGACGAGATCGTATTTCTCTTTGGCTAGCGGAGATCGATTCATTTAACAACATGTGTAACATTTTTTTTTCAAGATCTTTCCAGATATACAGCGTTCGCTTCGATTAGAGTGACCAAATTTGTTCAAAAATAAGTCCCCTTGATGGTACCAATTGGGTTCCTTCTCTGTCTAGAATTGAAATATTATAAGAAATCGCGTTTTTTTATAATGATCACTTTTTAGGCCACATAATAAAAAGGAAAAAATTTCCGGCCACCAGAGAAAAAGAAACAAAAAATACGTCTCCTTTTTCATGAAATTAAATATGGTATCTCGCTTCTACGTCAACCATTTAGTTTAACAGATTATGGAAAATGGAGAAAGAAAATAAAAAAACGAAACATTTAAAGTATTAAACATATTTTTATATATTTTTACATATTTTACATATTTACATATCTTACATATTTATATCGCGTTTCCTACATATTTATATCTCGTAGAATATATAATAAATACCTCCAAGTTTCACACGCTTCGTTCAAATTTAATGTACAATGGAGAAAATTTCGTGAGAAACAAATGACGTCCGCTTGAATCTCCCGGTTAGATCCGCGTGTTCCAGACGTGTCTGAGACTTGTTGAAGCTGAATTCCCGCTGATCTCCGCGGATTTCTCAGCCAGAGTCCATAATCTTTTCCGGAAATTAGATCTCGATTGTGGTTTCCGAGAAATTTTCTTGACCGCCGGCGGGAAGAGGGGGCGGGGAAGGTGCACGCGCGTGCGTGTGCATCGACTGTTGCTCGCTCGGAATTCGGAGCCTGCCTATACCGGGCCCGTATCCGCTACTCGACGAAGCGACTTCGTGGACGGCTTTCCGGCTCGGAGTAACATTCAAATGGTTAACGGTACGCGCCGCCGCCGCCGCCGCCGCCGCCGGTCGTAGAATTCACGCGTCGGATTCTACGACGGCTGTTCCATCGCCGGCGAATGACGCCTCCTGCGCTTCGGCACTTCGAATGCTCGCGTCGGGATGCACGGGCGTCACGTGCCCGTGGAGGATGCCTGAAGAAGATCGACGCCCGGTACCGTTAGCGGACACGAATATGAACGAAAAAATGCAACGGTAAAGAACGCTCGTGTGACAATCGAGTCGGTCGCTAGGGGGAATTCCACGGATTCCATCGCCGCCGACGCTTCGCTCGGAATCCCGGGCTCGGGCGCTGCTGACGCAGCGAGACGCTTCGTTTTAGCCCCCCGGGGCGTGCAATCACGCGGAGACTTGAACGCGCGGGAAGGAAAGAGCGCTCCGCGTCGTCCAGCCGACGTTTGCCGTTGTTATTCGCCCGCTCGGCAAATGTCTGTCAATGTCGACAATTAACGTCGACGTTAATCGCATTGAACGTTCAGTTGCGCCCACGAGGATGGAATGATGCCGCCGTTTGCATTCTACGTGCGTCGACGTTTGGAACCGTCTGGAGTGAGGATCGAATACGAACGGTTCTGTTCGAGCGAGGCCTTCGCCGGTAAATCGGCGATAAAAGATTCGCGTCGCGTGGCCCACGTGGAATTGCTGAATTGTCCCGTCGTGACAATTGCGTCAGTCTCGTCGCCTCGGCGAGCGCGTCTTGCGATCTGTTTATTCGCCTCGTTTGTGTCGTTTTAAGACAGATCGGAGAGTAGCTCCGACGGTGACAAAGAAAAACAGATGAGATGAATGCTTCGATTAGCAATCAAGTAATCTCATCGTGGAAATAAATTAATAAATCACTCATGATAACTATTAACAAGTCAAGCTAGTTACATTATATTTTTCTAATTTATGCAAAGATTTCAATTTATTTATGATACTTGTTCAGAAATGACTGCAGTAGCATCTAGTGTCCAAAAAAGTATATTTAATATTAACTATCAAGTTGTAAGGCGACGTAATTAATCCAACTGTCGTCGTCGGCAATACGCTTGTAATTATGTCGTTCCGGCATTTAATATACTTTTCAATCTTATTTGAGATTTTGCTACAAGTGATAACAACATATGAATTTTCGAATAAAAATATATAAACATGGGCCCGTATTAATTGATTCATTTAGGAAAACAGATATTAAATTATCTCGGATTGGGACACTTTCGCTAATTAACGCACCCATCACTTTACTCGATAAAACGCGTTGCGTTGTCGAATGCATTGCACGGATTGAACGCATTATCGAATACGCGTTCTGTTATTGAAATATCGATCGATGATCGCAGGAAACGATCAACGAGAAACGCGGAAACTTCGACACCGCCGCGTACCTGCAAATCTTTGTTGCGATATCGCTCGTTGCTTATTACTTCCGCAAATATTAACGTTAATCGTTGCCGTGGAACGCGTTACTTTATGAAGAAAGAATGAGAAGAGCGTTGCGAGAACTCACGTGGAAACGCGAACGCGCGGTACGGCGCATAACGCAAATTCGTATTTGCGACAGGCGTTCATTACTTCCTGCGAATGTTAATGCAAGCGTCGCGTCTTCGTCGCCGTAAAATCAGGGGTTTCGGCTTCCGCCACTTGCTCCACCACTTCCGATGGACGCGTGTCTTTCTTACGCCGCGCGTACGATCGCTCGTCCGGTCAACCGCGCGTCCGCTCGATCGCGCGAATCCGTTTTTGCGAATGACGAGTTCCTTCTTCATCGACTGGTTCTCGACGACACACAGTCAGTCCATTCTCGCGCAACGAGATCTAGATCGTTGCTCAAGATCAGGTTCAGCGTTTGAGTTTAGGTCACCGTGTCGAGGACAGCCCTGGCGTACGCGCGATTTTCCGTTCGCGGAATCTTACGTTGCCTTTGCGTTGTCTTTTACTTTTCTACGTTGTCTTCGTGTTGTCTTCTGCGCGTCTTTCCACGTGTAACGCAACATTCTCAAAAGATTTATAATATTGTAAAATAATGCTTTTCTTTCATAGAATATTTGCAGATAATTATCTAATTATTAATAACCAGTTTCTAATACTCGGTTGATACTCGGTTATTATTGTGTGAAATTGACGCAAATTTGACGTGAAATTGCTTTTACTTGATATGAATGGACTAAATAAATTAATGACCAAACTTTCGCTTCCTACTTCAAAACCTTGTCAATGCTGGTGTAAATGGCTTTGAAAATTGATTTATTCTATTTTATTTTATTCACTGAAACAAGTTATACTCTGACTATCAGTTTATTAAAACCATGAAAAAGTTGAATGCAGATAGAAAATCAAGATGGCGAATAATAAAAACATTTGCAACAAATTTATTTCACCTGCGACGTAGAAAAAATCATCGAGTAGTATTCTACAGTATCAAAGTACAATAAAATTTCTGTATTATTATTAAAACAGTTACATATTAATGTTACAATGATATCGAGATTTTGCATCGCGCGGTCTTTCAAATTTAGTAAAATTTACAGAGTTGATGTAGAAGTAAAGTTTCGAAATAGGAAATGTTTGCTTCCGTTTACTCGACAAATTTACTCAGTCGGTCAACATTAAATATAATTACATCTTGCACTTTTGGATTCTAATTGTCCTTTGAGTCGCCGCTAAATTATAAATCTTGATAACTTTCTTCTCTTTCGTCACCAAATTCTACGTTGAATACATGTTTTTGTCTCGATTTTTGTTTCAGTGCAAAAATGCGGACGAAGCTGTTCAAGTTAGTGGTGGTCCTGCTGGTCGCAGGATCCGGCGACACCAGGCCTCAGAGGAATGGTAGGTTTCACACAGGACACCGCACTGCGATAATACCTTGAAAGAGATTACGAGAAGGGGAAACGCAACGGATCGATGACGTTCAGCGACGAAATCACCTAACATTACGAGTCGAGACCTCGGAAACGATGTTTTCCGACGCGAAATTGATGCCTCCTTAATGGCGCAATCACGGCTAATGAACCATGCGTATTCGATTCCTAATCTGTTATTTATACGTGCGCGATAACGTCAATGTGCTCTGCGTAACGTGATGCGTGATCAACATTGCGTCACTTTTCTTACAGAACCGAATGTCTCAATATTGGGAAACGCTTCCCTGTCGACCATTAGAAAATATGTCATTGCGAAACTCGGCGTTGCGTCGCGTTAGCGGTTTGACGCGACCGAATCGTGCTTATCGGCCCATTATTATTATTATTATAAACGTTGTGAATCCCTCGCTGACGTTACGCGTCCAAGGCTGACATATGTAGCAATTATTCGACAAATAATCACAGCTCGATGAATCTCCGATTGTCCTTCAATCTGCACACTCTTCATTCACGGTGAAGAGAGATTGATTGAATCAATGTGCCGGTCGTATTTTAAAGGAAACAAAATTCCCGGTATTCTTAGAACCGAACTTGCTTCACAACAATCAGAAGGAAACTTGTGATTCTCGAAGCTTAATTCGGCTCACAGGAAGTGGAGGGAGACAGGATTTCTGGTTCTTGCGAGTCGAATTTGATTCATCAGGATTAGAAAATTTGTTCCCTTCACAACCAAAACGCTCTCGGTTGGTTCGTCTCGTCGCGTCGATTCAACCAGTCTTTCCTCTGCACGAGCGTTTCTAAAGCAACGGAACTTTCATACGCACTTAACCCTTTAACGCCCGGCTTTTTTATAGGTGTTTTAAGAATAAAATTTGAGTTTTTCTGAACTGAGACTATAAGTAGTGATGACCAAAAAAAATATCAGAATTTTATATTGGTTTTTTTATCGTTCGTTTTTTGTTTATTGGTAAATATGACTTGGATCCTAAAAGGATATATACGAAGTGAGCAACTTATACAGAGAAAAATGAAGGGTAATCTATACGACATAACTCTGATAGTCAGCTTGACAAGCTTTTGAGCTGAAACTTTGCTATATCTGTGAGTGAAGTTTATCATTCAGAGCGTCAAGCGTACTATTTCAGGAGAATATCTTACAGATCACCATTTAGATAGTCAATCGTCCCTTCATTTTTCGTCGCATAAAAAATTGTAGGTCACCAGGTTTCACGAAAATAGGTTGATTTCTTGATTTTCGTGTCCATGATATTGGATTCGCCATTTTGAATTTCTCTATTCTTTTAATTTCACATTTTGCATCTG
The DNA here is from genome assembly GCF_003227715.2 of Harpegnathos saltator. Lineage (NCBI taxonomy): Eukaryota > Metazoa > Arthropoda > Insecta > Hymenoptera > Formicidae > Harpegnathos > Harpegnathos saltator. The sequence continues at coordinate 125,069 of NW_020229954.1, read as the reverse complement.
AGAAAGCTTCCAAATGTATAAAATTGTAACAGATATCAATCTATTCATTTATAGTGCACTTCTAGATGTCAGTAACAATGCTACGTAACTATGCCTACTTGGAATTTGACAAAACATGTTATCATTAAAACTGAGCTAAAAACAGACTAAACCGAATCTACATACAATCTATATACCATTTTTTAGAAGAAGAATTCACCTTTACAGTGGTGCAAAGAAAACGAAAATATCTCCCTTTTTTCACTAAGTTATGGATTCTTAAATGCGTTTCTGGTATATTATAGTTACCAGTAGGCGTTAAAGGGTTAAATGGAGCGTGAAGCTCGTATTGTTTTACGATTACGCGCGAGATGAATAAAGCATTTATACTTGTGTAACAGTTTGCTCCATTATTTTGCAGACGCGGATGTGGCGACACAGCCGGAAGCGACGGGAGCGAGCAACGCGGGATGGAGAGCCGTCCGATCGTCGAACAAGTCTCACGACATTGTTCAGAACGATAGCAGGTATACAGGGACTTCCGGAAGTAATAGAAAGTCGTATATCACACATTTCCGCGATAGTATCGATTCGTCGCGCGAGCTTAACGCAGTCGGTTCACGCGCGAGCGATTCTGCGCCGAGCGAGTCGGCGCGGTCGTTTGGCGCTCGTCGTTCCAAGATCGACGACGTTTGGACGATGTTGTCCGAATTTAAAGCTGAAGGCGGTCCTTCGAGGACAGTCTCGGCGCCAGGCGGGGTTCCGAAGATCGCGGCTATTCGAGATTCAAGCGAGGCGGCTGCACTTGCGTTTCGGGGCCCCTTCGTTAATCCTGGGAGAAGTCCGGACGAGAGGACGGATTGGGTAAGATCCGTCTCAAGGTCGAACACAAGCCCCAGCTTGGAAGCTGATCCTTACCTCGCTGGAGTGAGTCATTCTCCAAGAGCGCGAATCGGTGGTTCGCAGAAGTCCAAGTCCGGCGTGACTTCGAGTCCGAGTTACAAATCGATGCTCGTTCCAGAGCGACACTCGCCCGTGAGAATTGTCTCCTCGGGTGGTCGCGCGTCTGGCCTTGAGAGAAGCGGGAATGTTGCAAATGTGGGTGGTGAGGTCGGCGATGCTGGAAAGAATCAGACGTTAGATGCGGTTAGGTCTGATTCGTCTTCAGATGAGGTTGTTGGAAATAGAGTATCGTTTCGCAAGGCAGAGGAGGGCTCGCATATTTCTTCTTCTTCTTCTTCTTCATCCTCTCTGACAGAGAGAATGTTCAACCTTCGGGGCAATCGTCGGGCAAGTGCCGCGATATCTTCGATTCATGAGAACCGCAGTTCGCTCTACAGAATAACGGACGGAGCGGGTTCGGTCGTAACCTCCTACGAGGACTTGAAGTCGCGATTCGTTGGCGAGCCGCTTGGCCATGTCGGCAACGTTCGACGCGGCGGCCTGAATAATTCAGGCGAGTCGGCGCAGACGCGGCCGACCCTGATCCAGAAATCGAAATCAGGAGTTGGCAGTCACGGTCGACCCGCGTCTCGCAGGAAGACGGTGAAGTCTAACAGAAACTTCGTCAGGCTTCGACGGCCGTCCCCCAGCTCGAACTCGCGGCCCATTGAGGTCGTCAAGTCACGCGTCAGCGGTCCGCAGAGTTATCGGCCAAAATCGGGCGAGGTCGCGCTGAATCCCAAGAACTGGGCGAAACTGAAGACGAACAACGACGTTCGCTTCACCGCTGTCGGAACGTCAGAGCCGATGAAGAGCGACCACTCGACGCAGACAGCCGCGAGGAAGAAGCCCGAGCAGGCGACGGGCGATCGTCACTCTTCTGCTTCTGGGCAGAAGTTGCCGAGTCAGAGCGCGAGTGTTGGCGACCGAGGCGGCTCGCTGGAAAATGAACGCGGTAGCGGTACATCTGTGCGTAAGGTCGGCTCGAAGAACTGGCCGAACGGGGCTCTGCAGGACATCGAGGACCTATACAATTACGAGAAGTACACCGCGTCCTTAGTGGAGTCCAGTCAAGAATCGGGCGTTTACGATGCCGAGCAGGCGACGGCTTCAATCTTGCCGCCGCACGGCGTCTACATTAACCACTCAGACCCGGTGCTCGACTCCAGCGTGAAGAAGATCATCCAGTGGCTGAGGATACCGCCGGTCGTGCCGAATCACACGCATTTCTTACTTCATCAACAACACTATCAGCACGATGGGGTTCACAAACCGATCGAGTCAGTGCTCGAGTCGATCTACGAGAACCTCGAGCCGAATCGTCCGCTGAGCATGGGCGTTCACGACGGCAACCAGGAGACCATGATGCTTCAAGATGCGCCTACGAGTCAGGGTTTCGATAAGATAAATTATCACATTCAGTCGAATCGACGGCCGAGTCCACCAGCTTGGGCCGTGCATCCGCCCCAATATGTAACGTCTTCTTCAAGTTTCACCGCCGATGCTTCAAGTTCCAACGGTTGGCCCGAGGTAACCTTGCCGAAGAATCAGTCGGTCTACAAGCCCACGACGCACGTGTCGCAGAATACAGTGGTGCACATCCTGAACGACGGCCTGAAGAAGCCGAACGTGACAGTGACGCAGATGAAAGTGCCGCAGTCGAGCGTGGCCGACTCGACCCTGACCGATCCTCAGACGGCATCCTCAGGCTCCTCCTCCGAGGAGACCTCCGCGGAGGCAGTTCAACGGCCCAATGTTCACATAATGTTCACTTCCCAGAAGAATGAAGACGAGGCGCCTGCGAAGCAAGAGACCAACACTTTCCCGCCAGCGGTCGATAAATCCAAATGCCCGACGATCATGATAAACTCCTACACCCGTGTGAACAACACGATCCAGAGCAAGGAGGGTTGCACTGACCTCAACATCATCATCAACTCCCACATCCTCAACACGAATGTCTTCAAGCCGAGCGGGGTACCGAGCGAGGCTCAACAACCGACCCTAGCGACCCAAGGCTACGTCGACGCGACCGGCAGCGACAAGTACGCCGACGAGGTCGGCGACGACCTCCCTCTGCAAGAGTCCTCCGGTAGCTATGTGACCGCGGCGGCCGACACATACGGCTCCTCCTCCGGCTCGTTCCAGTCGCCGTACCCTGTGGTGCAAAGCGACTACTACGACTCCCAGAAAGACCCCGTCGTCAGTCCGGGGGCTCAGGTTTCTCCCGAGCTGTCGACCGTCGAGGTGTTCCAGGGCACTCACATCAACGTGTATGCCCCGTCGGAGGACACGGAAACAACGGCGGGCTCAGTGGAGGACGGCGCCGCTAGCTCATCCGCCGACGGCCCCGGTGTGGACGATGACGCGTCGATTTCTGCGCTGGCACCGCCAGGTGCTGGAGTCGGCGACGTCGGTAATGGGGCTTCCGCTTCCGGCTCGTCCGCCGGGAACGCGCCGGCTACGGTGAACGTGCCCGTCGCCCCGTTGCCGTCGACGCTGAGTGAGACCGTACCGGTGGGTCTGGCGAATAACGGGCTGGTACCTTCTAGTAGTCTGCAGGTTCCCTCTCTGCCGAATCTGCCTAATCGGCCGAGTTCTTCGAGTAGGCCGGGCTCGTCCAACGGCTACTTGCCCGGCTCATCCTCGTCGCACGGTCCCGTGGGCTCTTCTTCGCACCATGGCGACGATGACGACGACGATGACGAGGATTTCGACATGACGCCCGGAGGCGTGTTGCAGTCGATAACCTCAACTTTCACGTACTTCAGCTTCCTGAACCCGTTGGGCTACGGCTTCTTCAGCCTGGCCGCGGCGCCGTTCGCCGCGATGGCGGCCGGTGTGCTCGGCGTCGCCGCGTTCATCTTCCCGTGGGCGTTTCCGAACGCCTTCGACCTCGGCCGCGCCGCCGATAAGGTGACTGTCAGGTTCAGGCCGAGCCTCGAGGAGTTCGTCTGGCAGGCGATTCAAAAGTACGATCGTCTGAACGACTGGAAGAGCAAGCGCAGGAAGCGCAGGAGGTGAACTCCTCAATCCTCCTGATCTCTCTTTCTCTCGTGTACACACGACTATATGTATATAACTTGAGCTGTCACATCGTCCACTTCCGCTACTTCCGCCAGCGCGGTCGACCGTGTGTTTCTCAAACGGACATTCGGGTAGATTGATGGGGAAGCTCGTATGAAGCGAGTGTGCTTTTCTAGCCAGAGTCTTCTAGCTAGGAGTCGACAAAGTAGTTGGAGTAGACAGATAGGTTGGATGGACTTGATTCTCTTTCTTGAAGAAGAATAGACGCGGGAATGAAACTTGCTGAGAGAAGAGTCAAGTGGGACTCGAGAAGGAGAGCAGCCGGACTCGCGCATGAGTGCTTTCGTTCGTTCACAATGAAGTTCGCGCGATCGACGTGTGTATTAATAACGACTAATACGACGAGTATCTTCGAGTTCGCATCACACATCCGTCCACATGTTGGAGAGGTCATTCGCGAATGACCTCGATCGCATCATGCGTGCTAGTAGGTTTACGACGTTCCTTTTTTTGTGCGACGTTTGTGGTAGCTTTATAACTTCGTCAAGGTTGGTAAAAACCCTGTTTGAATGTTTGGAATAAAAAAAAAACAAAACATCATGTTTTTGTCTAATACTGTTTTTTATGTTTTGGATATGTTTTAAACGGGCATCAGAGAAACATGTTTTAAACATATATGCATTTGATTTTTTTAGTACAGTTTGAACATTTGACTTTTGATGTGGTTTGGAGTGTAATCGGTAGTTCGGTAAGAAAACTTTTTTTTAAACCATTTTATTTAAATAAATACTACGAAATATATATATGTACACACACATAATATGTGAATTATTAAGTCAATAGATATAATATACCATATATACATGTATATGTAATAATTTTTTTTCTAATAATCCTGCAATAATGTGACATTTGAGTGTAATATTATAAGTATGTGCAAGAATATAAAAAAATAGATATTTTGTGAAGAGATGAATTTATAGCACCAATAATTTTACATTCAGAATTTATATTACAACACCTCAAAAAACCATAAGTTTTAAAAGAAACACATGTTTAAAATTATCAAATGCTTGAAACATATTCAAAACTTTTGCTTTAAAACATGCCAACCCTGACTTTTGCCAAAAGTAGCATAGTGTGTATTCAAAGCCGCCTAACCGCCGAGTAACCGTCGACTAACACGAGCAGCCAGCAATTTGGCGATAATCAGTACAATCATTATCGTTAGTAAGTTATTCCGCTGTTGTTAATCCGTCGTTATTGCGGTGTCATGTGTAGAATAGTGCGTGGAATAGCGTTCCGCTTGTATCAGCCGTGTATGCGCGTACAATATGAACTCCGATGGCAATATCTAGCTTTACGACTATTAGCGCTCTCCCTGTTGCGTGTCGGTACTTTAACGTAATTAAAGCTTACACCATTTCAGGGCATTAGCGGTACTTGTGCCAACGAAACTTGTAATACTAATAAACCATTCGAAACACAATGATTAATATCTTCTTATGGCCGACTTTGTGACTCTTCATGCCCTCTGTATGTTTTTTATATATGTAAAAATACATATACCCACCTTCTTCTTCTTCCTTCGACTTTACATCTGATCCTGTCGTCTCCCGCTCCAACTTATATAACCGATTTATCGTGTTGGAAAAATTTCTGGAAAAAGATTTGTCGTGGAAATACCTTTGATATATTATATTTTTGATAAATATGGAAATATAACTATGGTATCGTTTATCGTGTAATTGAAATGTATTTGGTTGTGAACGTGATTATATTTCTCGTTATTTAATTGAAAGCTAATTGAAAGTAGACTTCATAAAGTGATCCTTATTATTAAATTTAGAATACCGTTTTTACCGAAATTTAGGATTTCAGATTACAGTGTTTCTGTCACTTCGAGATTTTCGTTTTAGCCTAATCAGCTTGATCATATTTTACGTTGCTATTTTACAAGCGATTGTACTCTGCAAATCGCGTAGAAAAGGTAGGGAAAACCGAAACGACAGAAAGAGAGAGAAAGAGATGCTATATTTTTCAGAATCTTGATATCGAAAGTTTTTAAACAGCTAACTGTTTGTGAATTGTTTATAACGACAAAATGATAAAGATAAATATCCTATGTCTTTATACCATGAATTATTCTGTAAGCTGTATATTTTTTGTAATAACCGAAAAATGAATACGCAGCATCACAACATGTCTGGATAATTTCGTGTGCAGTCCGAGATGTCGAAAAAAGCTACATTGTTTGAAATTATTTTGTAATAAATGAAACCTGCTACTGCCCGCTTTACTTAAAAAAGCAAAAAAATGTAGAGATATTTTCGATAGCTGGAATATAATTATTCTTTTGTAAAATTAATGCACGTTGCTTTTTTAAGGTTAAAATTTATTGATCTGTCAATGTGTACACAAGACGTGTATATTAATCGAAGTCGTTAGTTTGGAAGATAATTTTTCATAAAAAAAGGAAGAAAGTTTGTATGTGGCCTAAAATTTACTGTTACCAAATATTGTTAGCAAATGTGGAACTTGAAATCAACAAATTAAGTTTCTTTTACTTTTTCTAATTGTTCCCCTTTTAATGATTTGATAATTATGATCGACCTTATTAATGACTTTGGAACAAATAAAAAATTGATCATCTCAGTTAGAGAAAACCTCCCTGTGTCATGAAAATATAGATTATTTATTATAACCTTTTAATTAATTTTAATATTACGTAATCAGACTCAGAACCGGATATATTCACACGATCATGAGAAATCTAAAGTTAATTAAGAACTTAATTAATAAAGTTTAATAAAAATCATTGTCAGTTTACAAGTTAACTTACACTATTTGGATTTCTATGAAACATAATACGTCAATTTCCCGATTGAAATAACAAATATTTCAATCTCTTAATAATATAAACGGCTAGTTAAACGTAACCAAATTGGACTGTATGATATTAATCGCAAAATATGATATGTCAGATATGCAATAAATTTATCTCAGACAATACGAAGGTCCATCGTAATGCATTGCATCAATAACGTCGCATGTTTTCGCAAAAAAAAAAAGAGTTTAATGTGTGACACCCCATTCAAATTGCCTCTCGGATGAAATTTGACAACAGAATTTGCTTTCAGCGGGCAATCGAACAACACCAACCGTGATTTGAAGGATCTGCAGTACATGGACCAGTCTTTGAGAACAGTCGCCACTCAGCTGCTCAACGTCACGAATCCGGACAACATAATGAAGGTGAACAGTCAACAGCTGATCAAAGCCGAGCACAGCGCCGGAACGATGCAGAAGAACTCGGAAAAGAGTGACGCGTCGTTGATAAAAGAGATCAACTCGGAAATCAGCAACCTGGAGTCTATGGGCGTAAGTTTCGGCAGGCCGATGAATTCCAAGTTCAGCTATTTCGAGAGCAGCCACCCCGGCCAGGCGATGGCCATAACAGAGGAAGAACTGGAGCGAGAGATGAGCACGACGAGACTGATCACCGCTTACAAGAATCATCCGACCACCAGTGGTGGTATCTCCACTTGGATCCTACTGAATCCACCGTCTACGACCGTGAAGAGCGTCACAGGGATCGAGAAAAAGACGAAGCCGTTCCAAACGGAGGTGCGGCTGACGGTAAGACCGAGCTCGTCGGTCGAGAGGGTGGAGACGATCCCGCAGCCTGAGAAGATCACGGAGAAGACCACGCCGCAGCTGACACCCGTTATAACCACGGAGAAGGTAATCGCCAGCACGAAAAAGCCGACGGCAACCACGTTGAAGAAGATCACGACTACTTTAAAACCGGAGAGGATCACTACTCAGAGCTTGGAAAAGGTGGAACCCTCTTCAAGTACTACCCTGAAGACGATGCGCACTACGATTGCGAGCGCTACGACGAACGACGAAGTGTCCTCGACGACATTCGCGCCCACAACGAAGAAGAGTCAAAGTCCACGCACTACTCCCAAGCCGAAGGTCACCACGTCGAGAACGACTCCGCATCCGAAGCCAACGTCGGTGACGACGAAACCGTCGAGACCGGGTCAACAGGGTAGACCGAAACCTACCCCGACGAGGAGAAGCACAGTGAAGCCTGATACGACGAAGAACGAGACCGCGTCGACCGGTAAGATCGAAAAGGTGACGTTCAAGCCGGTTCAAATAATCACGACCTTGAAGAACAGGCCGGAGAATACGGAAAGGCCGATGTTCGTCACCAAGATAAAAGCCTCGGTGCTGATGGATACTCAGAAGACACCGACTACTTTGCAACCGGCGTCCACCGCGACCACCTTGAGCGCCCTCACCACCACCTCCAAATCGAACCTGTCAGGTGCGGATCTCGTGGAAGTGCCGGTGAGATCGAAACCGATCGGCACAAACGTCAACAATGTGCTGAAGGTACAGCTGAAGAAGCCCGTGGACGAGACCACACAGATCGAGGTTGACCCGATCAAGATGAACGCGCCGATCCTGAAGATCGAGAAGATAAGCAAGGACAAATTGGACGAGATCGTGGAGAAGAACATCGACGAGCTAAGCAACTCCAGGATAGACCTGAAGTTCGACTTCAATCCCGAGCTGACGAAGATCAACGTAGAGACGCAAACCGAAGTGGCCACTATGACGACGACGGCGGCGGCGACGACGGGAACGTCGACGACGCCATCGTTGACAATAGCATCGAGCACGACGAAACGGCCGAGGCACAATTCGAAAAGGAAGAAGAACAAAGTCCGTAGGCGCAAGCCATCCACTACGTCAGTGGCGCCTAGCTCGACGACGGTCGCGAGCATAATGTCCAGCTTGATGGAGACCAGCGAGAGCGTCACCGACTCCAGTATCATAGACAATGCGGTCCAGGAGTCGAAGATCGCTCCTGAGACTAAGATAGCGGCGAACACGACGAAGACGAAGAAGAAGCAACCGCAGAAGGGAATTAGCACGCAGATCTACAACTTTCTCAGTCGCGAGGTGATGCCGAGCTTCGGTGTAATGTCCTTAGTGGGTCTCGGTCTCGGTCTGGCCTCGTACTTCTTATACCCCTTCGGCGGTACCATCTCCCGCAGGAACTACGAGGTGGAGCCGAACTACAAGTACAATATGGAGGATTACGACAATAACTACGGTCAGAGCGAAGAGGAAGTGCTGTCCAAGGTGTTCCAGGGTATGACGAGTCACGAGAGCAAGTATCCGGGCGTGAAGGACCTCAACAGCAACTACTATCATTATCAGCACTATGACGGCGCGTACGACGCGCAGACGACGAAGAGGATCGACTCCAGGTAGAGTTCTATACGGGCGAAAACATCCCCAGACTTATAAAAGACATCTTAAGGCTCCCTCGCGGGGGAACTTTGGATTGATGTCAGAGGCAGATAAACGAGCGCCTAAAATTCTTGCGTGCCATTTCCAAGCAAAATAGATATTTGAACGAAAGAATGCTTCAGGTCGTTAGAATGTACTTGTAAAATACCGCCTACGTCTTTCGCTTGACAATCAATCACCAACGGTAAAATGACTGTAATATGAGGTTGGTTATGCGGAATGATTGCGCATGCGCATGATTAGGTCTGGTATCAATCATTTTGTGGTTGACGATTGACTATCAAGAGAGAGGTACAATGTTCCGAGCATTTTACAAGTATGCTCTAGCGGTCTAAAATATTCTTCCAAATGAATGCTTTTTTTTTATTTGGCACACAAGAATTTTCAGTCTGTCATTTTTTCGCCTTTGACGTCACTATCCAATCCACGGCTGCGATATATAAGTTTCCGGTTGGATTCTTTTCTCCCCCATCAAGCAGCTGAGATTCTGTTGGTGTTTATTAGCTTTTTCTTCTGGTCGATTGTACATCAGGAATATGTATCGATCATGTCCAGTCGTTTTGATAACAAACGTCAAGTACTTCGGGCAAACAAAGTATAAGTAAAGGCGCGACTGTGAACGAGTCGGATATATAAAACGCACGACTTAGAGCGTATGCGTAAGTCGAATAACGGATTGCATTAGCGTAACTCTATTCCCAGGTATCCGTCGGTGTCCACATCATCCATCTACAGGCCGGTGGAGAACACTCAGTCTGCAAAGTATCGGAACACGGACCACAACAGGTACTCTGAGGCGCAGACCACGCCAGTTTACTACGACCGTAAACACGCGGAGGGTCTCGCCGAAATCCCGGGATCGGCGAATCGGCAGTTCGTGGTCGGTAATGTACCCAAGGAATATCCGTTCGGCATGAAAGACGCTGCTCTATCTGTGGCCAGCAAGAAAGGGAACGGCTACGAGTCGACTGAGAGCGGGCAAACGCAGTTCGAGCGGGACATCGCGCAGACCTTCAACTTCCCGGGATCAGGCAACCTGCATGGCTACGGTCCGGTCCACTTGTCGGAGACGTCGTCCGTCAGGCCGGACGACGGCTATGAAGAGATCGAGATCACGCCGACGGCGGTGGCCGTTGAGCATGGCCCGCGGTCTCTCAAGGTGAAACGAACCGCGTCTACCGACAGAGGAGGAGGCGGCCGGCTCTCGCGGCCGAAGAGAGAGTCGGTAATACAGGTGATACCGTCGAAGCATGAGCTGGAGGAGGAGGAGAAGGAGGAGGACCTGAGTAACGAGATCTTGGATATTATCGACTTGGCGCTACCGGGCGGGGACGAGCCGAAGACGCGAAACAATAGCGAAGGCATCAACGAGGTCGAGGACCTTGAGGCGCAGAAGAGGAAACGGCAAGAGGAGGCTAACACGCGCATAAAAGAGTCCACTATGAAGACCTTCATCACTACCACCACCACTAGCAGTGTGCAGAACCTAGAGGGTACACACGACACAACGAAAATCCCCGGGAGCGAGTCGACCCCGAAGGCCGTCGAGAAAGCGAATGGCGACGTGAGTAAGGATACCACGGAGGAGACGCACACCGTGAGCACGACGTCGTCCAGCTCCAAGGACGCCGAGTCGACGACCGTCGAGTGGTTCGAGAGCTCGACCACACAGAAGCCCGCGGAGGGCTTCAGCATCTTCAACTTCGTGAAGAAGGTAGCCGAGATCAAGTTCAGGCTGGGCTTGACGATCCTCAAGCATGCCAGCGAGGGCTTCGCGCGGTATCTCGGTCACGTGCAGAAGAGGATCAACGGCGAGGAGTAAGGGAGGTCGAGAACGAGCAAGCGAGCAAGCGAGCGAGCGAGCAGCGGAATGTATCGCGAACTCGATGAACGCGGCGGTAACTCCTCGTGAGGCGATCGGGGTCTCCTCAGCCGGTCGCGACGATGCAGCGGTGCGTGTGCGCCATCGTCATGACGGCTGAAGCGGGCGCGTTCGCTTTTGTGCGTTCCGCCGAGCGCCGGACAATCGAGCGATCGGGCAAAAGCGCGACCCCGAAGAGGAGCGCACGACTATGCCTGGCTAACGGTAGTCGGGCGGAACGCGGGGAAGCGACCGGCGCACGCAGCTCTCCTCCCCCTCCCTCCTGCCCCGGCCAGCTTCACGGTCGATTCGGTCGGGACGCGATTTCACGGGCGATCATTTTTTGTCCGCGACCAGCGACGTCGCGTCCTTTCACTTAGAAAGCTAAAACGATGAAGAGGAACATGAAATACTGTTACGCCCGTTCGGTGAATGTAACGCCGCGTCTCTTCTTCTTCGAGGTATCGCCGTACCGGATACGCGATATGGATCTTCTTCTTCTTCTTCTTCTTCTTCTTCTTCTTCTTCTTCTTCTTCTTCTTCAGGATCTTCGGTGCTCGACGCGCGGGGGATCGATGATCGACGACGATGCGATACGACGCGCTGGCGACTGGCGACGTTCTCTGTCTGGCGACACCAGCAGGTTCGGCGAACCTGACGAGCTTGAACTCGTCGCTCTTCGGGTCCTCGCGCGCGCGCGCGCGCGCAATGCACCTCGCGACGCGTCGCATTCCGGTTGATCGATTTGTTCGACAGAGGAGATAGCGCGGGATTGGTGGAGGGGTTTCGGAAGAGTCTCTCTTTTGCTCTTTGCCTCTTTCTCTCTTTCTTTCACTCTCCTACGGAGGATCGATCAGACCTTTATTGTCGCTTAGTTCTCTGTCTATAATTGTTTTGGTATGCGCGCTACGCTCCCGTCCTCTCGCTGGAGGACGAGCGAAGACGTACGGAGGAGTCGATTATTGGGCAACACTTATAGCTGTAGTGTATATTATAAATAAATAAATAGAGCTGAACGAACGAACGAGTGAATAAATAAATAAATAAGTATGCAACTATGTAATACCCTGACATACGTTATGTAAATAAATATATGGAGATTGCGAACGCTTGTTTCTCTTGCGCGATTAACGCGATCGTCCCGAAGGGACGCGAGGGTGGCGGACGTCCTCTAAGCGTCCTCGACGACTCCCAGGGTGGGGTCGCGCGCGTATGTAACTTGGACTTCTCTCTAATTTCGCTCGTCCGTCTCCGTCGGGGACCAACGCCGGGGCAGCAACAGGTGGCGGTTGTTTTCCGATCGATCATGCTTACGTGCTCTCGCACGCAAGCGGACGGTGATACATTGATTATTCAATAACATGCTCGGTAATGCTATGGTATCTATGATCCAGCTGACTATACCGTCACGCGGTCCCGGCAAAATGGCTCGCGAGGGGCAGGTCTGGGTGCTTGTTAACCGCGCGCGCGCGCGAGTCGGTTTTTGACCGAACGGCTTTCAATGCAGTTTCGTTTACCCTGAAGTCCGAAAGTTTCGATTTCGTTCGCACGCTGTCCCCGCGTCTCGCTCCCCATCTCCCCGAGCCCCGACTGATTCAACTGTCGTCGCCGACTCGCGTCGTTAGACTCGCGAACGGGAATTTCGCTACCTTCACATTCCGGCCTACTGTCTCGCTGATCTCCTTTGTTGGGCGCTGTACTCCACCGTGAGCTTACGCAGGTGGTCCACCTGGAGGTCGTTGGACTTGCCCGGGCTGCTGCGGTCCGTCAGCGAAAAGACGTCTCTCTTTCGACGGCCCAGCATCATTGGTATCATCATCGCCATCGTCGCCGGCAGCATGCCTGTCGTCATGCGGGTATAATAATTACAAACAAACTTGCGATAGCCAATTTCGAGGTTAGTATCAGTTTGTCGAGCTACAATGTCGCTACAACGTCGAGCTACTACAGCGTCGACGCTGCAACTTGTCGAGAAAGCCGCCCGGTCTCGCTGTGTTTTATGGCTCGAGTTGATTTGTTACAGTCGCGCACCTGCTCCAACGGCCGCCAGAACGGCCGAGCTGGACGATTGGCCGCTCAGTGTGTTCCTGATCGGTCTTTTCTTCAGGGTATTCGCCTCGGTCGTCAGTCTCTGCATCTCGTACTCCTTGCGACTCTGCTCGACGCTCTTGAACGTCTTCTCGACTTCCAGTAGACCCCCGTGGGACGTCGTTGTGTTCGTGCCGTTGATTGACGGCAACACCGTCAATCTAACCTAGGTAAACGATTTTCCATCAAGCCGCCGTTAATGGCAAACCTCGTCTGACGAGTCTCGAGGAGTCGCCGGCAGTTTACGCGAGCAAGGGAAAGCTGTTTCGGAATTGCGATTTCGACGGAACGTCAACATTGACATTGCGCTCGATTATAACTCATCGACAATCTCATTTGTTATTGAATTTGTCGAGATAAATCTTATCGAGAAAACCTGATCAATTGAGTCCCCCACAGCGCGTAATAATTTCCAGTTATCTATGTCTTCGACAAAAGCAGTTCCAACATTCATTTGAAAAAGAGGTAGATTCGACCAAACGACATTTGAGTCGAGTCTGTTTAATATTCAATCGCTAAGCATTAATTTGCAGACCGATCTCCCAAACAAGTGGATCGATTCTTCAGATTCGAAGAGTTTGCGTGAAACAACAGGGCGGGGCCTTTAATAGCTGAATTCAGAGAAGCTATGCGGCACAACAAGTCGGACAATGAGTTTCAATTCAGACCTTTTGTCAGACATCACGCTCTCGCAAGTGCAACGACAGTTGAGTCTCTTTGATCATTTAGCCTAACCTGTCGTTTCGAGGTCATCACGGGTACCGCGAGATCCGGCTCTTCTCTGTTGCCGTTCCGGTGACTGGTTGTCGCATTGATCCTTTTGAACACCTCCGGGTTCATCGTGTCGATCTTGATGGACCTTTGTCTGGACTTGGAGTATCCCCTGTTGGTCGACAAGAGCACCCATTGACCGTCGCCGCTGGCCGGATGACTCGGCGGGTGATTGTTTATGTATTGGTAGTGCGAAAAGTTGGGTCTCTCGGTAATCAGAGTGGGTCGCGGCCGGTCCTGGTCAAACCTGGATGGATACTCGTGCCAGTCGTTGCCGTTCTCCGACTGAATCTTCTCCGGGTACCTATCGACAAATTGGTACGACGGTTTGGAGGTCTGCGGCCGCGACCAGGTGCTGGGGAAATTCGCCGGCCTGTCGTCGGTGATGATGTCGGTGTTGGGACGATGAGGATCGTACTTGTTCCACGGCCTCTCTGGCGGCCACTTCTGCGCTTGGGTGGACGATGACGCGTCATCCGAGTGGTAAGGAGGACGGGAGACCGGCTTTTGCCACGGCTTGTCATTGTTGTCGGACCAGTTGGGTTTCGGCTTGTCATACCTGGGATTCGACAAAGCGCTCTTGCACTTTCCGAATTTTCGCGCCGAGGAGTGTTTCAGTTCAGTCCCTTATACCTCGAGTGATTAACTTCTAATCAAAGTAAGATCCTCGCAAAAGTTAAGTATTAATGTCCTACAGCTATGTACAACGTGTTATATTTTTGTAATTTATTGCCTTTTATTTATCACCTGATTTTATTACGTTACTTTATGTCTTACTTCATTTCATAAGGCATAAAGCTCATGAAAAAAATATAAGATGTTAAGACTCCCACAAACGTATCGCTCTTCGAAAAGATTGTCAGCAAATAATCTGATCTAATCTCGATAAATAATTCAAACATGATGATTGACTCGTATCCCGCTTCATTTTTATCCGTTGCCTCGGTTCTTTTACTTGGCCGGAGGATCGAAGTGAGAGGAGATAAAAAGCAACTGAACAATATTCTCTTCTCTTCCTGCTAGAAAAAAGCATCTCCCGTACCATAATGGATACAATACCCCATTAGCCGCACCGCCAACTTAAAACGCCACGAGAAAGAAAGTTTCAATTGGATGCGAAGTAGCAGGCGCCTCCCCCTCCGTAATGAGCCCGTTTCGGAATTGTCCACAGCCTCGCACAGTGAAAGGAAAATTGGCGGTTGCCGGTTCACTCACCACGGTTTGTTGTTTTCATAAGTAGGTCTGATGGAATAGTCGCTGGCCCATGGTTTCATGCTCGGCTTATCCCACGCTGGCTTTATCTCCGGCCAAGGTCGCTGCGTGCTGGGGTTGGCCTGCCACTTGGAGATTTTGCTCTTCGACCATGGGATTGCCTCCAGCGTCACCCAGCCGTTCCTGTCCTCGTAAGTGTTTGTACCGTAGTACTTGTTTCTCTTCAACGTGTCGTTCAATGCCTCGGTCAGCTGGATCAGCGGCAATGAAAGACGACGAGAGTTCATCGACCACATCCTCCCTCTCTCTCTCTCTCTCTCTTTTACGTAACGATAAGTTATACGATTGATGCTTTGGAACGCACTAAAAATCTCTGCGTTTCAATCAATCGCCGGCCAGTCTTACATTTTTTCTCGCGTCTCCTCCTTTACAATTCAAACGTATTTTATGCGCATCACAGTGTGTACAGATTACTCAATTATTATTTATAATTATTCAACGACACTTGCGAATAGTCATTATTACTTTGTAGCCAGAAAATATATTCCTTACCGCGTCCTCTGCGATCGAAGTAGCGTTCGCATTTTCATCGGGTTTCTCGTCTTGCTCATGGCTGGTGGTAGCCTCAGTGGCCTCGTCGTCGACCTCGAGGACGAGCGACTCCGCGGTTGGCTGCGGGATTCTGTAAGGGAACTTGAAGTCTTTCTCGGTAGTGCTCTTGATCTTGTTCGCGTACTCCTCGAGGAACTTGTTGAGCACGTCCGGATTGAAGGTTGAGGTCTCGACGAAGGAATTCCTCCGATGGTACTGGTCGCTCGAGAGCTCCTTGATCATCCTCTCGTCCTCGTCCTGACGCTGGTCACGCGTGTTGTCGTACAACGGATTCGGCGTCATCGCGATCGGGTCCTGAAGGATCCTCAGGTTGTCGGCCTTCGTCTTGAACATCTCGGACGCGTTGGTGCGCACTTGTACGAAGTACCTGGTGCTGCACTGCGCTCCTCCGAACATCAAGACCATGAGGAGCAGGCACACCGCTCCCTTCGACGTCATCTGAAACACGAAGAGCTTCATTTCGTACGTAGATTTCGAATTGTGCCCACGCGATCTTCTCGTTGGCGCGGACCCTCGTCGCCGGTAGACCTCGCAATTGCTCGCCCCCCCCCGCAAAGGATATCGCGAGTATTCGCGCGGAAGATCTTGCTGAAGACTCGCAACGAGCAGGAATCACGAGCGTGATTTCGCCGAGCTGGGAAGGACAAGCTCCTCGGCGATATTGAAAGTCAATTCTTAACATCTGAAACTGATCTCTCGACACTGTGCGGCCAGTCTCATCGGCCACGCAGCATCGGGAGATGATGAAGTCGCGAGAGACGAACGGAAAGCTAGAATCCGACTGGCAAAGGCGCCAGCGGCCTCGGAGTCGCAATTTCGCCGAGACTACTGTCGTCCGCTTAGCCGAGCTGTCCCACTCCGCAATTACGCACAATCGTCTTGCATCGACTTACTCCGCGAGTTGTCCTACTCTCGTGACGAGGGAAACGTCGCGCGATAAGCGGCGAAGGAGGACGGTACGATAATAATCCACACAACGCTCGCCTGTCGCACTGACCGTGTCGGTGTCAATCGTCCGAGTCGTGGCGCCTTCAATTACATGAACAACGAGGCCCGGCTTGCGCGGCTTGTCGCCTCCAGGAGAGAGAGAGAGAGAAGGACGTGCGATCCGTTACAGGAACTGCTCGCGACGTGCTCGCGTCGCCGACGACGACAACGACGACGACGACGACGACGACGACTACAGCGATGATGACAACGGTAACAGCGACAGGAACAACAATAACAACAACAACAACAACAACAACAGCAATACAGAGCCAACGTGCTGCGTACGAAATGCGGATGGGAAACGGAAGTGGCCTCGGCCGGCCTCGACTCTTCAAGGTCCGAGATGGCTCTGTTGCCGAGACGTTGCCCTCGTTTGCTTTTAATCCAGATCCCCACTTCGTCGGTGCTTGGTCCATTTTGCATCTTCCTCCGATCCTTGCCCGCGCTAGTCCGTTCTTCCCGCCGTTCTTCTTGGTCACCTGGAGAACGGGCGCCACATTGTCTCTTCTCCTACTCTCCCCGCGCAGCCGTCCCGTTCGCTCGCGAGTAAGCGCGTCTCTCTCTCTCTCTCTCTCTCTCTCTCTCTCCGTCGCGCTGGCGTACTCGTTCTCTCTCTCCCTCTCTATCACTCTTTCTCTTTCCCGCGCACCGGCAGCATGGTGTATCCTAGAACAAGGCTCCGCAGGGGTCTTTCTCTTTCCTCCTGGATAACGATCGTTCTTGGAACACAATGGACACAATGGGAGGCGAGGTCAGTCGCCGGTGCCGCGATCGATGATCGATGGGATCGCGACGACGCCGCGGCGTCGCCGGTTCCGACGGCTGAGTGACGTCTATATCTCCGCGCGTGCGCGCGCGGTCGGACGTCATACGGGACTACTGAGGATAGCGGTTCCTCCGGGTGTTCGTGTTCTCTTCGATCTTCGATCTCGCGGATGCTCTTTAGCGCTATTCTTCACGCGTCGCCTCACGCGTCGTTTCTCCAGTTTCGGGCGAGTTTCGAACGGCGCGCCGCGAAAAATCGCGGAGACGAAGGCGAGACGGAGCTTCTCCCGCGTTTTCCAGAATTCCAGAAGGCCGACGCGAGAGCTCTCGAGTCGAGTTCCCGCATTGGACGACAGCGTCAAGATCGCGAGTTCGGAAATTGACATTAACGATTTCTTCGTCGATCGAATGAAGTCCCGCTGCGTAGCCGCCATGTTCTCCTATCGGGACAATCGACGTGAGCGTCTTATCAGTATTTAGACAATCGGCTCGACGGGTTATTGACAATGCGCTTTCTCACTTATCAGCGTCTCTAATCAGACACACTTACGGCCGGCAAAGATCCAGCCGGCAACTCGAGACTGCCATTCATAATGCGGAGAGTTAACGTAACGAAATCGTCTCCAACGGCCGAGCTTTTCTCGATATCTCGGCGTTTTGATTGCGATTTGATTGAATTCCGCCTCCTTCTGGAGGTTCTGGAAACGCAGGAGTCTTCGGAGACGGCGGGGCGGGCGCGGATTTGATCGCCGATCAGTCATCGATCGATCGTCGCTCCTCGTCGCCGTTAAAATCGTCCGGTCTCGATCGATCGATTCGGACCGACGCGACACGACGACGACGACGACGACGGCGGGCGACAACGAGGAATGAGAAACAGACCCAGACCGCTCGTCACGCGCTAATTGCACTCGGCGCACGCTCGTGACAATCAGCCCGGGTGACGACAAGACGTCGCGCGTCCTCGCGGCGCGGCGCGGCGGCTGACGGTGTGTGTCGTTCCCGAGCGGATTTTACCTTTTGTCAAAATGCTACTTTCACCGTTTAAAACGCGGCGGAACTGAACCGCACGGCGCGGCCGCGGCGACGAGAGCGTGTGCTCTCTCTTTTCTGGGCTAGGCGCGGTCGTGGAGATGTTTCGGTTGAGAGAGAGAGAGAGAGAGAGAGAGAGAAAAAGAGAGAGAAAGAGAGAGGGAGAGAGAGAGAGAGAGAGAGAGAGAGAGAGAGAGAGAGAGAGAGAGAGCGGGGGGAAAATCGAGTACGTGAATATTTTGGCCCTTCTTTTGCACGAGGCGACTTTCTTGTTTTTCGGTCGATTCGGCAAATAAATATATTATATAATTTGTTATATATTTCGACGTAGCGACGCATTAAATAAGGATATTTGTCTACCAAATTGTGCACGTCGCTGCGGTGACTTCACCCGGAGATCACTGCGTTACAGTTGGCAGTTGAGAAAGGTTTGGTTTGGGAGATTGTAGAAAAAAAGATAATAACATTAAGAACATTTTTATTGGGTGGATGTACGCAATGCGAACAACATGATAACTGAAAACGATGAAAGGCGAGACAACGGTATCAAGTCTGTGATTATTGCCTCGCCATTCTCTTTTAGATCCGAATGGGAAGAGAGTTTTGCGCACAGCTTTATGCGGAGTAAATAATTTAAATAATTCCAGCGCAATCTAATCTGGCGCAGCGGATGTTACACGAGCAATCGTCGGCGTATCGTCGTAATCGGCCAAGCGGAATTTTAATCAGAACCTTGTACATATGTGTGTGTGTGTGTGTGTGTGTGTGTGTGTTTTACTATATTTACTATATTTACGAGCTATTTAATTATTTCACGTATATGTATCGGCGAATTAAAAGCGCACAGCGAGTACACAGGAAGCGGAGTTTCTGGCTGAATGGTTGTACAATTAAGGACACGCTTTGCGGCGGGACGCGCGCGAAGGACGAGGGAGGCCGTCGTTGCCGCATTTTCATGCTCGGCAAATCGCCGATTTGGCCTTCTTCGACATAGGTGATCGCGGGATCGGCGGCAACAAATGCAGAATCGGTCGTTTAGCGATTTTTGCGCTTTCGCGGCCCAGAAACCTCGGGTCTCGTTCTCTCACCTTTTTCTTTCTTTCGTCTTGTGCCTGCCTCCCCCTCTCTCCCCCGCTCGCTAACCCCGCCGCCCCGCGTCGATCTCCGCGATGATTTTTGCGCTCGCACGCCGAGTGAAACGCGCGCGGCGAGTCTTAACAGTTTCCGTTTTACGAGCAGCTTCCGATTCTTCTGCCAGATTTTCACCGATGTAGGATTTTTTGCGCGGCGCCGACCCAGAAACGGACGCGATTTCTTTTCTCGCCGATCTCGGCAGAAATGCGCTACCGCCGATTTCCACATTCGCCGCGGCGCGCGCACTGCGGATGCTGAGCGTCTCTCGCGCGTCGTACGACGACGTCATTCTCCGAGACGAAATTAATCTTCCGAGTGTGAAGAAGCACCGCGGAGCTCAACGATCGCAGAATATTTTGGGCTGCCCAGTGTTAATCGCCGGTGGAACAACCTCGTGAACAATCGAGCGTGGGCTAAGAGTACCGATTTGGCACTTTTCATTTCTTTCTTTGTTTAATTTCTTAACGATTTCGCTTTTTAAATAGAAGAAATTAAATAGAAGAAATTAAACTTAACGTGGAATATACATGTACATATATTCTATGCTAAAAATTTAAATACGTGTGCTTGAAGACCAAGACTGATTGAACAGAAAGAATAGCAATCCGAGTATAAGTAGAGAAAAAAAAATAAAGAAAAGCCCAATTAGGTTCCGAAACGTGGACAATCGTCAAGGCAAAGTGGTCGCGCGGGGCAGCGTTGGATTTTTCACTTCCGATTCCGGTTGCGGCGCGGCCGGCCGGTCTACTCGAAACCGGAATTGGGTCAGGCTAGGCGTAGCTAACCGCGAAAACGACTATGACGGTGCTGAAAACAGGAAGAATGGTCCGCGAGTGCAGCGAGCAAGCGTCTACTTTCATTGTCGGTCATACCAGAGGGAGAGTCGCGCATACGAGATGGCTCGCGATATGAAAGGAAGTGGAAGGGGTGAAAAGGGTATCGCGGTCTAGCCTAGATGTTGAGGATCCACGTATCGGCAGAAAGTTTTGAGGAAAGTATTCGCAGAGGAGATCGCCATATCGGATAACGCGTTGACATGCAAAACGCGCGAGCGGAAAATTTGTCTCGCAAGAAGGCAACAAGAGGAAAAACGGGACGCATCTCCGGGAGAAACGTCTCCCGGCACGACGTGCTAGCTCGGGGCATGACATTGTGATTTAATTTTATTACTTATATACATTTTATTTATTTATATACAATTTAATTGGGAAGAATTGTATCAAAGGATACAAAGAAAGATATGAACGATACGTCTAAATATATTAAAGAGTGCATCAAAAATATATTACAAGAAATAAAGCAGTGAAGACGACGGATAGTATACAGCGAATTTAGACAATGTTTGTAAGCGATGATATTCCAATGAGAAAAATAATCTTCTAGTCATAGCGAAAATTATTTAGGTACGAGAAATTAGTCGAAATGGTTAAAAGACTGGTAAATACTATTGCATATGT
This sequence comes from Harpegnathos saltator, assembly GCF_003227715.2. Lineage (NCBI taxonomy): Eukaryota > Metazoa > Arthropoda > Insecta > Hymenoptera > Formicidae > Harpegnathos > Harpegnathos saltator. The sequence continues at coordinate 103,865 of NW_020229954.1, read as the reverse complement.
TTTGAATCTAACCAATATAAATGACAGAGACGGAATTGATAACTGACCGTTTGTCAAATTTAGCAAGAAAATCTCTTTATGGCACCCAGTCAAATCGTTATTATTATTATTATTATTTTTCTCATTTAACGTAGTGATTCATATTTAGCTACGGGACCTAAATTTTGCTGCAGATGCTATAGCTAGGCTGTTGTTATTGTAAATTCTGTGTATCACAGACAATTTTTTAGGAGATACAAAAATCAGCGAAAATTTTTAGTCGTTACGTTTAGAATTCTAGCTGGAGCAGCGAAATATTTTTTTGAGTGTGCCCTGAATGGAAATCTCAGTGAGCGAATTGGGTAAATAAGAGGTCGAGGTTTAACTCGCGCATGAGGAGTAGATTTTAATGGCAACAACGCGCCACGATGAAAAATCGATATTATGCTCAATTGCGGCGGGCGAGAAATACAAAGAAATACACATTGACGGGATATAGAGCGGTATTTATAGTCACATCTTTCCGAGTAGTTTCGCGATCATTAATGCATAATTCCGCGAAGACGATTGATCGGCCGTCAGGCCACAGGTGGGCGCTCGAAAAGAACGTGAAACGCGAGCGCGGCGTGAAAAGCATATAGAGAGAATGTTTCTCCTCCCGTGAAATTTATGAATTCCGAAACAACATCGCGGAGCATATAGAACATATCGAAATGACCTCGCCGCGAAACAGGGTCAGACTCTCACCGCTCGGCGATAAAACTTGACTTAGAAAGTCTTTTCACCCCTTCCGCTCATTACTCGTATTCCGCGAACGGCAGCGCGCGCCGGCCGGAGCGAGGAACGTCTCCTGTCTCACTTATGCAATTTAGCAGCTCGCCGTGTTCTGTTTTTCATTCTCGTCGTCGCCGGCGCTTCAACAGCCGTGGCTCAGCTGAGGACAGCGGTACGAGTGTTAATAAAGTCGTCACACACTTGAGATACCTCGAGTGAGACGCCATTTTTTCGCTCGAGTCGCAATTACAAATATAATTTGGCGCGTGTCGTGTGATTCAGCTGCAACTGATTTAGGTCTCGCTCTAAATTCATGTCTGCTTAGCGCGCACACCAGATGAATCGTATCAACTGCATCGAGTAACATCCTGAAAATTAGCGATGTTTATTGATTAGCAGCGTAAAAATTAACGACGTTTCTGACGTCATCGATATGTCCGTCAAGGCGAGCATCTCCTGTGAGACATGTTCTTCAAGTAATATCCATTCTCCAAATATCCCAAACAGTACACTTTTAACTTACATAAATATCCTCAATTTTTGAAGTCAGTTAGATATATAGGTTGTCTGATAATAACAGACGCGGAGAAGAATGAACAAACTCCTCTGCCATTTTGAGAACAACCACGTGAAATTCCGAGTTATCAATTAAGAACTTAAAGAAGATTTGCAAATAAAGTCGCGCAATCTTGGGACACTTTGCGTGGACAATCGACGTTCTAGTTAGTAGATGGCAGCCCGTGGACTAATATTTTGCTATCGTCTGATACCTCGGAGACTCACACAGGCCCGAATCCCCGTCATTTTCCTTCCGGAAAGTCGACGATTGTCTGACGAAGAACAAAGAAGACGTCTCGACCAAGCGCCATTTTCTCCAGCGGCAATTCGGAGCAATAAGGAAGAAGCGAATCGTCCTGGCCATTTTAGTTCTCGCTTCACTCGTCGCTGTTTATTGCTTTTCGATTGATGAACGGCTCTGTACCGGCGATCGATTTCGCGCGAAGCTGTCCTCTCTCGCTCATCTTTCCAGCACTTCAGCATGCAGCACTTTGCGCCGCGGCTGCAGCACGCAACGGCGAGGCTGCTCGAACTAAACGGCCGCGCGCGCGCGCGCGGCTCGTCGACAACAATTGGAGTGAGGACGGTGATTAAGACACGAAAATTGCTCCCTTGTTCACGCTTTTTAAAAAAGCGCCCGCGTCACTTGTCTCCTCCGCGAGTTCAAGTCGCGGCGCGTCCGCGGCAAGCGTTTCAGTCGCGGGCTCAGCTTCAGACGGTAACAGCTGTCTTCAGCAACTGCTCGTCGTCGTCGTATACTTCGCCAATCACAGATATTACGCGATTCGCACCGATTGCCTGTCCAACTAAGCGCGAAATATGCTTTTATCGCGCAAACTCGTCGGGCGTCGCTTCCTCCTCCTGCATCTCTTAATTATCGCTATGACACGCGCGAGCTGCATCAAAGTGGCCGACGACGCGACGGACGACGAGACCCAACGCGAGACCTCGTCGAGAAGCCAATACGCCGTTCGCGAGGCGACAACGACCGCGACGCCGTCGGAGGCGGCTACCAACAGCGGTCGGAAGTCAATGTCGCCGATCGTCGTGAAGGATCCCCAGCGGAATTCGTCCCAAGACTTCCGTCCGAGCCCGCACTTGGGCGAAATCGAGCAACCGTCCACGGTTATCCGAATGAATCCCTTCAACAGTGTGCAGCACGTGAAGTTCGAGAACAAGGTCCAGCTGGACCCGCGGCGCGAACTCTTTCAGGATGCTCTTCAGGACGGGTACCAAGGCATATCCAGTATCCTGGACGAGGCGACGCGACCGAGTAGAATCAAGTTCCAGGACGACGGTAAGTGAACGTGCATTGTTGCGAAGGAAGAACGTGTTAGAGAGTTGGAAAAGTGTTGAGGCAATTCTGTGAATAATCCCGAAATCTAAATACCGAGACGATCCTCTGAAAGGCAACTTTCAAGAAATATCGGAAGATTGTTCCAAGAAATTTATGATGATGATAATGAAATTGTCCTGGTACTCGGTTTTCATTTTTTCGGACAATTAAGTGCTTTCGATATTTCGAGAAAATTTTGTCTCGGCAGATTGTCCAGCTCTTTGAATTTCAAGGTGTTAATTTCGAGCATTCATCATTCCTTAGTGGGTCAGAAAGTTGTGACGGAGTATGCCGGGTCGTCGTTTGTAGACGATGGTAACGTCAAGCACGTGTTCGTCGACCAGAGCTTCTTCCGAAACGTCGAGAAGCCGGTGGTGGAGCAAGACGCGTCTTCAATTTTTGGCAAAACAATGGCCGATCAACAGCTGATGAGCGGTACTTACCTGGATACTTTGCGGTCCCCATACGTCATCGGTTACTACAGCGATGGCGATCAGAACGCTCATCAGCCAATGTCGCACGAGACCGCGTACGAGATAGTGAAACAGCCGGAGAGCGGCGTGTTGGTTCTTCAGCAAGAGGAGTCCACTTACACGAGGAAGCGCAAGTTCCCTTACCAGTTTTATCAACCGAGCAGCGAGTACCACGAGGTGAAATATGCGGAGGTGCCGCAGCATTCGACGGTGGCTTATCCGCCAATGAAAAAGTGGGTCTCTAATGCGGTAAGATGCACTTACCGGCTTCATTCGTCAATTGCACTGCATCTTTTATTTTATTTATTACTTTATTTATTTATTTAGTTATTTAATGAAGAAATTTATTTTAAATACTCTTCTTGTGCTTTCATCTTTATATCAATTATCCCACTGGATATTTTTAGCACAATTACATATCCAAATGTAAACAGGAAAATATTCGAGTTCAAAATCTGAAAACGTGTATTTGAAATGTATATCTCAGATTTTAAAATATACGTTTTAGATCTTAATACATGTTTCCGATTTTAAAATGTATATTTTAATATACATTTACAATTTTTAAATGTATATTTCATATTAAACTTAATTTAGATATTATTTTGAATTAGCTAATAATTTTTTAGGCTGCTTGCATCTTAATTTACAACCATTTGTCATCATATAATCAATTCCTTTGCAATTTGTGCAGACCCAAATAATAATAATACAATAAATACACAATAATTCTCTGTCCTTTCTATTTACATTTTCACGAAATTCTGGAGAAATTTCCAAGTAAATATCGCTGTTGTTATTTACGAGATGATCTGCTTCTCTATTTTTTCTTCGAGTACAAAACAAAAATGCTTTATTTGCAGACTATCGCCGTGGAAGAAAATCGTTCGCCTGATCGGCACTTTTCTGCCGTTGGGTCTGCTGTTGGCGACGTTGACACCCAACGTCGTGCGAATCAACAACACGACAACGTGAGTGCTATCATCTCATCTTTCATATGTAATTAAGAGACACGCTCGCCCAGCGGTATTTTTTCATCGAGGATCAACTCCACCAGGCAGCCGAGCATTGTCCTTTCAAAACTACGGGTCGCCGACCTGCCGGTCGAGCATAAACGAGCAACCCGCCTGCTTGAAGACCAATCGGCCACTTGCGAGGATCGATCGATCTGCGAAATGATCTTGGCCGGCAACGAGCCGGAATCCAATATCCTGCAGAACATCCTGTGGAACTTGGCTACTAGGTGATTTGCTCCTTCGGATCTTCGCTCATTCTTCACCGCTTGACGTTCGTTTTATGGGAACGTCTTATCATATCAAATTGACACTTCTGGTCAAGTGTCTCTCTAATATTTTCCCGTGCGATTTTAGAACGCGAAGTATTGGATTTACTGTTGTCCCTTGCGACAGTGACGTGCGTGAAGCTGAGCTTGCTTCTTCTTATCGCCGGGTTTTTATCAGTCTTATATAATGAAATTCACACCATTCGCGCCTCAGCAGAATCTCGGACGACGTTGCGACGAGGAATGGTCTTCGCCAAGTGTTGGACGCTGTGAAGAAGAAAGACTGCACGACGTTCACCTGTTAACGGTCGCCTAGGATGCCCGGAGGAATCAGCTCGTCACACGCGACCTTCTTCGCTTCGATTGGCGTATCATGGCGTCTTGTCTCTAGAAAGCATGTCCATACGTAAAGATAAGAGACGCGTCTTCTTATCCCAGAGGGGGAGAGGAAACGTCTAGCTTTAATGTTACACATAAAGTATATTATGTAATCCAACGATATTTATCAATAAAAGCATCACGCAGGTCGACGTCTTCGGATCGAAGAAATCGACCTTCTTCTCTCATTTCTCTCTTGTTTTATTTTATTGTCGAGACGTCGAAGACAGTGTGCGGGTCGCATTCACGTGCGCTGACAATCCACCTCGTTTCAATCCTCACACAAACGCTCAGACGGCGCTCGCGGTGTGTGCCGAGCCGCGAAAGTCCCCGCAAAAAGAGAAGAAAGGAAAAAAAGAAAGAAATAACGCGCGCCGGCACGCGAAACTGGATTTTAAGAATGAAACCCGCCACGAAGTCGTCGTCATCGTCATCGTCGTCGTCGTCGTCGTCGTCGTCGTCGTCGTCGTCGTCGTTGTCGTCGCGCGGCAGGTACGTTATTCGGAAATTCGTCTCGTCCGTGCATCCGTGCCAACCTCGTCCCCGTCGCAAGTGAAAGTAGTCGCGGAGGTACAAGTAGGTCGGCGCTTATTCTATGGCGGCGTAGCGGCCCCGAGAATTTATGGATGCACGCAGGCTTTCGGATAGCGGCCGACCAATTATCACACGCGCCGCGTACGCCACCATTGACAATAATTACAAGCGGCCGAACCGCAATAAGGCGCACCGCAAGTTTTAATTAACAAGTTGCCGGCGGAGTTAAGACGGATAATTCGATCGCTAAATGCAATAACGTGCGCCTCTGTCTCTCTCTCTCTCTCTCTCTTTCTTTTTCTCCCTTCCCCTTTCTCTCTTTCTCTTTTCCTCGCTCTCTCATTAGCGACTGATCTTTCTATTTTTGTTCGTGCGGATTAATCGAGCATCGAAAATCGATGAAAATCGACGATCGGAGATTTCGCTCTTTTATTTGTTGGCAAAATTTCAGCGAGCGGCGATTCAATGGAATTTTTATGAGTGAAGTTCTCACGCCGTGAGGATACGTAATGCCGATTAACCCGTAGATTAGAAAGTCGCAATAAACAATGATCTTCCCCGGCATTCTCGCTTAAAGGGAGAGAAAAATGTAAGCAAAGAGAATCTGGTATTATTGAAATTTTGCACACGGTAAAAATGGAACGCCGCCGCCGCCGTCGCCGTCGCCGTCGTCTCCATGATGGTTATATCGAGCGACAACGCTCGCATGTGCATAATCATCGTTCACCGTGCCGATTGTTCGTGCGCCGTTGGAAATGTGTCATTTAACCGTACTCATTTAACGACACACTACGTGCTACTTTGTGGTTGACGCGCGATATTGATCGCAGCGCTAAAAACGTCAATGCGAAATAAATTATGGATTATCATTTTATGTTAATCGTATCGTTAGCGGCGAAAGTCCGCGCTGGCGCGGACGTCAGGATGCGCATGCGCCAATAAAAGGATAATTGACAATTAACAGGGACAAGTGTAGTAAAGATGGACGCCGGATAGGAGTCGAGTTTCGGGTCGCGGCGAGCCGGTCTTCTCCATTTTCACTTCAGGAATGCAAGAGAGCCTCGCGTTGTTAATCGTTGCCGGGAATGCCAGGCCCGGCCGGCACGGTCCGATCGATTGATGACAATCCTCTAAATATATCCACTCGCAACGGCGGAATCGTCTGTTCAGAGAAAGAAAACAGTCGGGAACTTCCAACGAGCGGACTCCTCCTTGGTCGTCCTCGGTCGGTCGCGTTTCGACAATTAATCTCTCTGAACATTCCTCGCGAACTCCCGCCCGTTGAAATTTCTCAGAACTTTCCCGGGTATACAATCCCGGGATTGGAATTCCTAAATTTGCCCCCAGCCTACCTGTCCGACCATGACTAAGGCCGAGTGAAAATTACGATTTTGATAATTGAGAGTCCCATTCTCATCTCAAACGTCTCCTCATCGAATCGAAAGAAGAGAAAATGATATGGGAACTCGCGCTTTTACCCCGAGTCGAAATTTAGAGTCTGCTATAAACCTATCAAGTATTAAGTTGTACGCTTTAACATAATACTCCTTGTGCTACAAATTCTACCGTAGCACTAGGAACGTCTTTTAGGTTCTGTTAGCCTTATAATTCTATCGAAACTGATGCTTGAGTTCTGTTTAGCCTTATAATTCTATCGGAATCGATGTTAAGCTTCAAAAGATATTTCTTTATACTGCTCTATAACTGCTCGTAACTACTCTGTTTATTCAATTTTATTCTTCTCATTCCAATAAAATGAACATATTTTATAGAAATCTCTACAAGAGATGTTCATTTTATAGGGACAAAAAGAATAAAGTTGAGTGAACTGAACAGTTATATATATATATATATATATATATATATATATATAGTTTTCAAGCTCTAATTTATTTATTTAAGAATCGTACAACGTTGTGAGTGTCCAGAATTCTTTAGAGAATGCTTTAGTATGTTGAGAACTGTATTTTAGATGAACTGAGAACTATATTTTAGATGAAATGAGAGATATATTTTAGATGAACGAGATGTTATGAGATTTTAGTTAGCATCTCATCCTATTCTCTCAAAGTACAACGCGCTCAAGTAGTAATAATTTATTTAAAAATTATACAACGTTACGAATGCCCAGAATTCTTTAACAAATGCTGTAATATGTTGAGAAATATACAAAAAGTATTTTAGATGAAAAAGAACTACAAGATTTCGGCTAATCATCCTATTCTCTCAAAATACGACTAGCGCTCGGGCAATATTAATTTATTTAAAAATCGTACAATGTTGTTAGCGCACAGAATTCTTTAGAAAATATTTTTTTATGCTCATGACTTTGAGAACTCTTTTGGAAAGATCAAAACTTTGAGATTTTGACAGCGTCTCAAGTCGGTAAGTTTATTACCGTATTATTGCTAATCTTTACTTAATTATTATCATTCTTTTTTGCTTTTATGGAGCAGAACTCTTTACGGAACTATTGTAGAACTATATATTTGGCGAAATCTGACAATGTATGTGCACGAAAATCATGTAGGACAAAGTGATACACAGCGTGAACTTGGCAAATCAGTTTGTCCGGAGGAGCCATTTCTTTGCGTTAATGAGCGGAACTATTTGTTTAACTTATCCAGAATTCTAGAATTATTAAAAAGAAATACAGTACTGTCAATAATTTGTGATTTTCCGCAAAATGATTTTCCGCCAACCTCACACACACTATCTCGCTAACTGTTTATCGGAAGAAAAATCTCTTTAAGAAAAATAGAGATATTTATTGATAATTCAAGTTTCTGACATTCTTCCTAATATTTAATATGTTGTATTTAAAATTGTAAGTAGAATATATAAGAGGTAATTGAATATTAAATAATTTTTTATATCTCCTGAAAATGCTTGTAGCGTAGTTTATGCAACCGTTCTGGAGACGCGGCATAAGATCTGAAGTCAGATTCAAAGGCTTTCAGTATGTTCTCCCTTAAACCTCAAGTTGGTAAAAACGCCAATAGTACTGATTTATAGTATTAAGGGAACACAAAGTTTTAATTTGTAGCATTAAAAGAGCACTACATCCTATATGACTCCAGATATGGAGATCCTTCAGTAGTCCTTTAAGTCCTACGGAATTTGCAGGCTCAAAGTAGAACTGAAATTTCGACTCGGGACTCGAGATATCTATTATTGTTTACTTCAAAAAAGTTAGTTTCGAAATCCTTGAAACGGTTCTTCAGTATCCACACTTTTTGAGGATTTACACTTGTATAGTGTAAACGAATATTCCAAGCGTTTCTCAGATTCGTTTGTTCAGCTTGAATATAAAGTCAAAATCGAAGAAGGAGAATATCCGTGTACGAAAGAGCGCTTGGCAGAGAAAATTAAACTTTCAATTTGAAATTGCATCGTTGAAACGTTTTTATTTCCAATTCAAATCTTTGTAAATTTCCCAATCGGAACCCACTGTTCTTCTGAAAAATCAGAACGGATCTCGACTTTAGAGATTATTCCAGGAAATTTTCTACGCGGCGATTTTAATCAGCTTTAGGGAAATCGGAAATAAATTCCAATCAGACCCAAAGGAACGTTCCAGGTCGGCTTATCTAATCAGCTTCGCTAGAAACGCTAGTCGTTTTCTCCGGCCGTTTGTCGAAAAGCGACGGGCGATTCGTAGAGTTCTAAATTTCCTTCCCGCTGACTCACACCGCTGTTCCGTTTCCGACGACCCGCTCTCGCTCGTCCTTTCGCGACATTTTGCACGTTGATCCTCGCACACAGAGCCGTCCATTCATCCTGGTGGTCGTTCATCGTTATTCCGGGCCGGGGAATTTTTCACACCTGGCGTCTCTCTGGCCGAGAATAGAGTGACTTCGTTATTCGTCATTCGGCGTTCACGCGAAGCACTGTGAGCGTGGCTTTCTTAAACTCGCGACACGCCGGCGGATTCGAGGCGGAAACGCGAGGAATCTCAAGGGCACAATCGCGCCGGGCAGTCCCAGAAAAGTCGGCGACGCAGTCTCGCCGGTCTTTCCGAAATGCGAAAGCCGCTGGTGGCAACACGTCGCCGACTTCGGCAACGAAAGTGAGCCACTTTTTGCGCCGGTTCTACTTCTCCGAGCGGCGCGCGCTCGCGGCTCGCCGTTTCAAGCATAGCTGAGCAACGAGATCGCTCGTAAAGAGCCGCGCGACTTTCCGGCGCGTTCGCGCAACGGCAAGTGTTCCCCGAGACGCTTGTTTCCTTCTTCTCGCTGCTTTTCTCTTCCTCATTTTCACGAGCCAGGAAATCGTGCCGAAGGAACCGCGCGCCGGCAGCGTCGCGTTTCCGCGACCTCTCTGCACCCCGCATGACGTGGGACACAATGGAGATGACATTCCACGTTCCGGGAGATAAACCGCGAATAAGCAGCCGTGTTATCGGCTTTTCCCGCATTCTTCCTCACCGGTCGCAGGCTTCCTCCTCTAACGGTACCGTGCGTAGAAAAAAAGAACTTTCACCGTTTCTTCCCACGAGCTGAATACTTCTCTAATCCACGGGATACGGGGGAGAGAGAGAGAGAGAGAGAGAGAGAGAGAGAGAGAGAGAGAGAGAAAGAGGGAGAGGGAGAGGGAGAGGGAGAGAGAGAGGAAGAATGATATTTGAATATTCCTCGCACGCGTCACGAGCGAGACGATAAGACGGACGCGCTGTCGAAATTTGCGATTTGCGATCGACGTGTGAAGTGTCCCGCATAAAAAATGTTTTCCTAGCTCTAATTAGAATCCAAATCGATTTCCCGGGAAAAAATAACGAGTTCCGGATAGGAAATCGAGGAAGATTTGGATTAAAAAAATAGCCTTCAAAGATTCTAAATGGAGAACTCAAACACTTCCCATTTTTTCCGTCTGACGTTTCCCCAATCTTTTTTTCTTTATTTCTATTTTATATTTATGTTGAACAAAATATCTCCGAAGTGCTTCGAGTGTTTATGCATATTACTTTACAGTTGGCAAGCGTAAGTACACTCAAGCTATTTCGTTTGTACCTCCGCCAATTTCTTTCTAAAATAAAATACAAGCTTTTTGAGTAAAATAATACATATCATATTCTTACGTTGGATGTACAAAACTGTAACACAAGATTAACCTTAAAAGAAATCCAAAATTCTCTCTCCGTCTTCTCTCTTATTTCTCTCTTATTTACATTGGAATTTTATATATTACTATATTTTTTATCCTGTGCAATGCTTGGGATACATAAATGAGGTTTATTGTTTACTGTCATAAACTTATACCGACGCTGGCGGCTGATGAAAGGAAGGACGAGTTCCGTTGCAATTTCAGGTTGACGGAAGACTCACGCTTGGGATGAGAATAATAGGATCTCCAAGTGATGTCGAATAATCGATGATGAGATAAATTGAGCCGATCTAATCGAGATCTAAGCTGTACACGGAAGAATCCGAGGAACTTGTACGCGCAGGATGTCCGATCGAGAGCGAGAAGGGGATACGCGGAGATAATTTATGCCCGTTTAAACGGCGTTACGCCGGCGTCGTAGACACAATCTCCCGTGTCTCGCGGATCCGGTTTTGCGCGAGCTGCTAATTATAACAGCGATAGGCGCCAAATGCTCAATCTTCTCCGACGTTAATAGCACTTGCGTGGCTGAGCGGCGCGCGATATACGATCCGTTTTCACTTGGTTCCCTCCGGCGTGACAATTTCACGCCGTTTCCACCGGCATATCCGTCTCGTACGACGGCTCGGCGCGGCCTCTCTTTCTCTCCCCGTGGAGAGATCGCGCCAACAATTAAATCGCAAAGTGCTCGCCGGAGTAATTGCACGCATATAATTATCCGCGACACATTGTCTCGGTCTCGGTCACGGTGCGCGCCACGACGATTCGCTGTGCTTCCGAAGCGAAGGCCGCTTCGTGGCATCCTTCGCGCGCCGATGTACCTCCTTTCGCGTCTACGCTTTTCATGCAATTTTATCCCGGAGAGGTAAGTGAATTATCCAGGCTCTCGGATATGCAATCAATTGCAAACAAAAGATAGCTGTAAATCCGAGAGGCGTAAAGTGTGAAACTCAGTCACGGAAAGAACAACTTCCTTGGTGTAACTGGATTTTCCGTTGCCTGCGGAGAATCAGGATCTCGATTGCAGAAGCAGAAAGATTTCTGCAGGAGCAGAATTAGCCCTAATTAGCTCCCTCCCAATCGCTCCCTCGGCTCTCTCAACCGAGTTCAGCTAGTTCAGTCTGACCGAAAGTGCTCAGACAAAATATTTTCGACAGAAATATATCATTTCTCGCCGCTGACTTTTCCTCCGATTACTACCACCGCTCCGTCACACGAGCTGAGCTTTCATTTTCCGCGCGTGAAGGAAAGACGCATTCTCTTGGTGTCAAATCGCGAGAAATAATCTATGAGGTCGGTGGACGTAGCTAAATTTTCTCTTCGCCGAGCTCGAACGTCCGAAAGACGTAAATCTTAAAGACCTCTGAGACAAGTAAAATATCTCCCCGACGTCTTTAAGTCTGCCTCTCAGTCACTTATGCCGTATGGATCCCGGAAGACCACCGCGGCGACCGCCGCGTCGGCAGCCGCGACGGGCAATCGCAATATTGTTATATAAATTTTCTGGGACGCACACACATCTCCCGCCGCGCGCTCGCGCACGCGGCTTTCACGGTTCTACACTTGAACCTGTCCGCTCGGCGACGTCGCTAAGACGTGGAAGATGCGTATCGTGTGACGGCATACCGTCGCGATGCACGGAGTCATCGTTTATCATCGACGCCGCTCGTCTTCCTCGTCGGGTTAGACAACACGCTTGAATGCGCGACGACCGAATGCACGGCTCGACGAGCGCGCGAGCGCGCGGCTCTCTTATTAATATTGCAAGTTTCACCGGCGGAAGCGACGCGACTCGTGTAGTCGTGAAAGCGCACATTGCAACGTGTGCGAACGGCGGAGCTTATTTGGACGGATGAGCGTGCACGAGGATTGCATCGACGGTTCTCGATCTGAGCCGCTAATTTCTTTCGGCGGAGGTATGAGACCAATTTGATGCGCGCGCACTCGCGCATCGAGGAGAAAATGACCTCTAATCCTTTCAGTATGGAATGTGCAATCATGTTATATCAGGCTGACGCGAAAGGCTTGTTGAAGGAAATGGAAGTCGGAATTATTCAATCTGGAAAAATTAATCGCCTTTGCGAACAAATGTACTACATCGACCAGTTATATATATTTTTTCAGAGATCTGACGAGGACCTTTCGTTTTCCTCTCGAATACTCGAAATTCTTTGTAGCAATTTGTTAATTTGTTTCAAAGCTGAAATTTTTAATATTCGATATATTATTACAGTAGTAATGAAATCAGGCTTGATTTATTGTATCTAAAAAGAAAACAAAGTAATTTGGTCTCTCTGTTCTTTCGAAGACTTTTGAGAATAAAAATCTTGAAATGTTAATTCAAAAACAAAATACATAATCTATTCGGTATTTCATACCGAGGATTAAACGAGAATAAAACTTTAGTTCTTAGACTTTATTCCTTTCCATATTCCCTTTCTATTTCCCGACTCGACAAAATCTTGTATTTTTCCGGGCAAGATTCTGTCGTTTGTCTTGAATTTATTCGGAGAAACGGTCCCGAGCTACGTCACAAACTATTTCCGTCCCACGGAGAAGCGGCGTCTCCAAAATCTCTCAGCCGATCGGGACCGGGAAAGTTACTGCGGAAAGTACCTGCGACGTATCTCAGCCGTCGTGATTGTCGGCGGCGAGCATTGAAAAATTTCGTCGTGGCAGACACGTGAGTGCACGTGGGACGTCCGCAGCGACGGAGCGTGGGTTCGTCTTCGAGGTATGTCAAGGAAAACGAGTGTGTGTGCCGGAATGATGCCGGACGATATTGGAAAACGTGGCGGAGGAGGCCTTCGCGGTAACGTGCCGTACAATGAGACGCACGCGTGTACATACGTGATCATAATGCCGAATGATCTCGCTGATTGCGAGCCTAGCGTGACACCTCGAGGACGCGAGGGCTTCTCGAGCACCGAAAACTGAGTGGAAATTAAAGTGAGACTCGTAGCTTCGGCGGTGTCTAATCGGCGAACCGCGCAAAAGTGCCGCGTGATATCGATGGAGTGAGAATTCGAAGAGGACTCGTTCATTTATCTTCACTCTCACGACTTTGTAATTTCATGACAACTTTTTCAGAATCCGTTTCAGTATCCGTTCTATTTAAAGAACAATTGGTTGGTCGAAAAGTTTCGTTGGACTTTCACTGGACGAATCATTTGTCTCCAACAATTCGAACCGAACTTTTTGATTGGACTGATTGACCCGATGGAAAATCCTACGTTTTTTTTTAATTATTATCTGTCTTGTAAGGTTTTTTTTTTTGCTTTGCTTATATTATTTTTTACGACTTCTATCTGCCTCGAGGACACATTTTGATACATCAAAGTCTGTCGAAGGTAAAGGATGCAAATCAACGAGGCCTTGTGAGGTCAAGTTTTCAAATGGGCTCTTCGAGGCTAAGGCTCGTCGCTAATTCATGGATTGTGAGACCGCCGAAGAATTTATTATTTGCGTTAAATTTTGCAAAGATGTTCAAGTTGTTAGATTTCAGCGATGCTGTTAAAAAAACAGACGGTCTCCTATAAAGGAATTTATTATTCACGTTAAATTTTGCAAACACGCTCACATAAGCTCAAGTTGAGACAAAGAGAGAGAGAGAGAGAGAGAGAGAGAGAGAGAGAGAGTCACATAGTTTCTTACATATGTATAGATTCTCTGTATGCGTAATAATCTCCGTTAATTCGCTTTCATTATATTCAAATAAAGTCAGATACTGAAAAATTCAACTGAACGTTTTCCTACCGAGAGAACGCAACAGCAGGAGCCTCGCGTGATGAGTAAAATCATTATTTACAGTGAAAGTATCACAAAGTCGCTACATGCTTCTGTGGAGCCGGCGACAACTGCCGCTACAAGAGCTGTTAATGACGTTACAAATGATCTTTCGTGATAGCAAACAGGATTTTAAAGAAGTTCGTTCGGGGCGATCGACGGTGGCCGAGACGCGTAGAAAGTGGTACATCTCTCCTTCTCTAATTTGTAAGCCGCCGGACGAAAATGAATTTGAGTTTGCTCAATGGGCACTCTCTCAATGGGAACTCAATTAGCCGGGGCGGCGGACGTTCCGTAGTTGGAGATGTTTGCGTTAGAGCGCTCCGTGCGGCGCACCCGGCGAAAAGCCGGATGTTGACCCTTCCGAGTTAAAAGAGAAATTCGTTGTGTGTGATTCGTGCCTGAGGACCGGCGAGACTTCTCTCTTCGCTCGATTCGACGTCCGGCTCGAGCAGATGCTGAGACAATCACGTGAGAGCACAAATGCACAAATCACGAGTCGTGACGGCTCGTAAACCGGCAAAAAGCGATCGCCGAGTTGTACTTCCTGACCTTATCGGCGCCTCTTAGGCCTTATAGTAGCAGCAGCTCCTTCACACAGTCCCTACAAATTCGCATAATAACTATGTTTTCACCGTGCAAAGCGCACCTCATCGTGGCGTCGCGATAAAGAATGCGAAGGGGAAACGCGAACGAGTCGCTCTCGCGTTTTCAGCACGGAGTCGCGCTGGAATAACGCGGAATCACGCGTTATTATTTCGTCGCCGAGCGGTCGCTGCGAACAAAAATTGCCATGAAATTACACGGTCGGCGCCGCGCGAGGGGAGGATTGAGGGTCGCGCGAGCGCGATTTGTCCCGGCTGCGATAATACCATGAGGCGCGAGTTAATACGCTATATTAGTCACGTGCTGCATTCAAGGAAACTGCAATTTCTCTCTTTCTCCGCGCGGTTTATGCGTTACTATGGGCCACACTTACCTACTGATCCATATTACTCGCGGCGATGCCTCATGCCGCTCGCGAGAAACCGAAAGGTCGGGACCTCTCAGACAAATACAGCCGAGAATCGGTGGTCCCCCGGTAATTTTCTCAATTTTAAGTATCTCCCGTGAGATACAGGAAAAGAGAGAGAGAGAGAGAGAGAGAGAGAGAGAAATAAAAATGGCCGGCGGCGGGGGGAAAAGAGGAATATCGCGTGTCTGTAATAACGATGTGTTTTCGATCGTCCGTCTCGGTGATTCGCGCACACCGTAAATCACCGCGTATCGCCGAGTGTACGCCGAACTGATAATCGATTCAAGGCGAAAGAGATCAAAGAGATTTCGTCGGCCAGAGAAACGTGGTATCTGCGGGCAGGATAGGACGTTACCACAGGTGTGCATCGCCGTCACTTAACCGATCGACTTTCACTGGCGGGTCTCTGAACTCTCCGCGGCCTCTCACGAACGTCTCTTCCGGCTCGGCCCGACCGGCCCGCGCGCGCGCGTTCGTGAACTTGAAAATTAAACCGGCTGCGAGCCGCGTCGGCGAAGTTTCGCGAATCCCCCGGAATTTCGTGATGAGAGACTCAAGCGCGGTCGGTGACTGAAATTCGAGACTTCGCGCGAAGTGCGTTTTGCGCTTTGGTGATTTTTCCGGAAAGGGACGATCGGGGGGGATTTCGAAGAGAGTCGAGGCTCTCTCATTTTCTCGATTCGTGCACAAGTAGCAGAGATTGAAAGAAGAGAGACGGAAAGTGACACGAGTCGATGCGAGAGCGGCCTCGTTTGGAGAAAAAGTTCGTTCATTCTTTTGTTTCGACTGTGCGCGCAGTTTATTGCAATTACAACGAGGCTCTCCAGCAGTCGTTGAGGGACACGGTCGCGCTAAATGTGCTTCGGCAATTAAACGAAAGCGTTGTTTCAGGAGAAAAAAGGCAGAAAGCCATGAGACGAGAGACCGGGAGGATCTTGACCAGAGAATTATAATATTTAAAAATTCAGAATAGCGGCGAGCCGAGAGAGACATGAGAAGCTGAATGTGCCTGCAGAATATAAATTATGTATTCTAAGAGTCGATAAATCCGAGAGATCTGAGGATCCGAGACACCGCAGGAATGAAATCAGCGTCGTTACGCCAGACGTTGAAAAACCGCGAAGAGCTCCGAACAATCTGGCAACTTGCGGAGATTCGTGAACGCGAGATGCATGAAAGCGCCAAGAGCCAAGTGCCAAGAAGCAAAGTGCGAGATACGAAGACCAAGAAAGTACCAAAAGGAGAAGAAACAGCGGAGATAAAAGCGCGACGGCCGGGTCCAGTCATCGTCCCGAATGTGCGAATCCTCTTCCGCGCGATGACTCGTGCAATTGGAGCGAGTGGAAGTGTCGCGTTACATTTTCGCGAGTTATCTTGCGTGGTGTAAATAAAAGTCGCTACATTAATTCATCGAGATACGTGAGAGCTCTCCTATTTGTCTCTCGACCGGTGACATGCGTTTTCGCGTACGGCGCTCTTGCGTGCCTGCCTCAATCAGTGGAATATTGGTGTTAATTTTAACAAACAAAATGTTAACAAAGAATGTCCTTCCATCAAAATACTTCGCGATAAAAGGCATACAAATTATGTACTTGTTTGCATCTGTTGGTCCCGACAAACAGTGTCTCTGACATTTGCATCGAGAACCGAAATCGGTTTAAAAATGCATTTAAATACTGGTCTTCTCTCTCTCTCTCTCTCTCTCTCTCTCTCTCTCTCTCTCTCTCTCTCTTCCCTCTCTTTCCCTCATCCTCTCACATATTCGTGAGAACGAAGAGCGCGAGGGAACGAAACGAAAAGAAGACAAGATTTTCTGCCGGTTAAGGCACAGTTTTCTCGCCGCCGCAGCGCCACGCCGCTCGCTCGCTAAATCTCGCACGGAAATCATCACCATCACCGTCGCCATCATCATCATCATCATCATCATCATCATCATCATCATCATCATCATCATCATCATCATTATTATCATCATCGTCGTCGTCGTCGCCGGTTATTGCGATCGCAATTACGGATGTAATTTGTAATCGACCGACAATCGCATCTGTAATTCGCGATTAGTAACGGGGCTGATTGCCGTTTCATCCGTTTCCCCGCGCGACGGCGCGGCTATTTCGCGAGAAGAGGAGGACCGGCCGGCCCCCGGAAGGACCGCGCGAGGACGTTTCGCGCCGCCACGGAAGAAGGCGAAGGCGGGCGCGAGAAGTAGGTCGGAGAGAAGTCGCGCTCCTACGTCGCTCCTACGTCGCTCGGGCGCACGAGGAGCCGCCGGCTGAGCGCCTCCGTCAGTCTCGCGAAGATATTCCGGGAGTCAACAGGTGCGCAGGAGCAGGCCCTCTCGGACGTCGGTCTTCTCTCTTCCGCTTCTCTCGCTCGCGCTGTCGCTCTTTCTTTCGGTCTTTTTCTCTCTCTTGCTCTCTCTGTCTCTCTCTCTCTCTCTCTCTCTCTCTCTCTCTCTCTCTCTCTCTCTTCTCCTTCTCGACACTCTCTCGCCATCGCTCTCGTATTCCTCTAATTCTTCGCCTTGAGAGAGAGATTCCTTCTTTTTTCTCTCTCTTTTTTTGAGAGGAGACCTCCCGGTAATCGCGACGTTCTTCCGAAGATTCGCTACGGGATCACTCTCGCGGCGATTTTCGCGGATCTTGCGGTCCTGAGAAGAGGACGAAGAAAAGGACGAAGAAGAAGAAGAAGAAGTAGTCTTCGCTGCTTTGGTGTCTTTGCACTTGGTGTCTTTTGCCGGTATTGGTCATTTCCTCTTGGAAACTGCTAGGAAGGAGATCTGGGGGACATGACGACGACGGGGAGATTCGAGGTAAGGTTTCCCGATTTTCGCGGACCGCTAATTATAAATGTGAAGCGTCGCGCGTTGGAAAGCATTGAAATGTGTTTTTTTATTGAAAATTGTGCGAATTTTTGATAACCGCTAGACGGGAAAATCTGGACCGCAAAACGGTCCAAATTTTTTGCTCGTCCTCGAACGTGATTATTGAACGTTCGGCGGTAATCGATGAATCGACACTCGCCGCGATGCGGAGGAAAAAGTTCGTTGAGGCCGAGTCGAAATTTTGATCGCTTTTTTGCGACCGAACTGCCTAATCGATTCTGAAGAATCAACGGGGATTTAATTTATAGAGAAACTGGAGTCGTATTCAGTGCCCTTAAATGGTAGAAAACGCTCGATTTGCCACCTGTAGGTTTCTGAGAGAATTTCTCGGTGAAACTGTGAGTTAAATGCAATAGAAAGAGGTTGATACAGGCTTCGGACTGTTAAATTAGCCTTAAAAGGAAGTTGTTAAGATCGATAATGAAATCAAAGTTTCAACTTTGCAATTAACACGAGAACGAAACGCGAGCCAGACGCGTCCTGGTCGAAGGAATCCAAAATTTTTGGTAGTTAGATTCGAATTTGGTTCGCAAGATGCAACAATTACGTTCACCTCGACGAAAACGTGTTTCATTTGTCCGTCGTCGCGTTAATTCAACCAATTTTTTTCTTCCGTGCACAGAAGAAAGAGCCGCCCGCCGGTCTCGCTCGGATCTCGTCTTCTGCTTCGACAAGCCGATGATACTTTTACTTCCACGGAACACCCACGGGACATTAATGATTTCACACATAATTTCTCTCTCTCTCTCTCTCTCTCTCTCTCTCTCCCCCTCTTTCGCGAGATTCATGAATGGGACTTTGGTAAAACCAAAGCGACGTGTGCTATGATTAATTAACTCGCGCGAAGTAACGGATTAGTCTTCGCGCTCGTGTTACGTCACACACACACACACACACACACACACACACACACACACACACACACTCTCACATACGTATACATTAATCGTCCTCGACTTGCCTTCGTTCACGATCATTGTATATGAATAACGAACCGTGAATGTGTGACTTTGTGCGCTCGATGTTATCGCGTGAAATCCAAAGGCCGTGCTTCGATCCGCGATCGATCGGCACGCGCGACGAGGACGATCGATCGATCGCGATCGGTCGGCGGCGAGGCTCGTGGGCGGTTTCCGGATGAGTCAACGTCGCGCATCGCCGGCGGATATTGGAAGGGAAAAGGGGCAGAAAGAGGAGAAAAAGAGGAACTAGATCGGCTTAATTGCCGTGCAATTAACGTCGACCCGCGAACTTTCTGGAGCGGAAACCGCAGGGTGACATGCATCGGTGCCACTCCATGTGCGCGCCTGTGTGCGATTCCGTGGCGCTTTAATGTAACGCATTGTCGTCCATCGGGCGAATTAACTCGCCGAGATCTATTATGCTGTCTGCAACAATGAGAATTCAGTCGAATCGGCTGTCGCCGCTACGCCACGCTGGCCTCTTTGTTCGGGAGTAATTCGGCGTTGTTTGATTATGGGAAGCTGCTTCTCGAACCCATCGATGAAAAGAGAGAGAAAAAGGGGGGAGGGGTAGGTAGAAGGGGGAGAAAGTGTGGGAGATATTAAATATACCATTTTACATAATAGCGTGCGATATGTATGACTGGAAAACAATACCGACTTGAATATTCACAAACTGACGATGATCTAACGCCGTTGTGAAAGATTCTTATTCAACGGCAGGATAATGAAATGATTTCTTACTTGTTAGAGATCTGTGAAAAAATATCATCCGACCGCTGGCGGATTTTATTGCCCCGAGGGATGAGTCATCTTGCAGACGCGGAGACTTTCCTGAAAGGCAGAAATTATCTGCAGAAAGTGATGGATAACGGTGTCGGCTATTTTGATTGTATACGGCACACATGTGCGGTTTCATTGCTATTAATAAAGGATACACGGCCAAAAAGTTGGACGGACTTTCGGACAAGTCCTCAATATTCTCTCCGTTGAATTGGACAATTTTGTCGTCTCTGGATTAATTCTTCGAAACCAAACTCATGTTGCTCTCTCCATCGACTATTTCTGAGAAAATATTATAAATAAACTGAAGTCTTTTCACGAATGTGAAAAAGATGTAGCATAATTAAAACACCAGACGTTCATACCTTCCAACAGAATCGACTTTGTGTATTTAAAACTCGCCTGTTATCAACTTATTAATTTATTTTCACAATGAGATTGTTTTCGGCCACCAATTGGCACATTCACCTTCTGACGATTGATTAATTTTCATCAATGCCGCCTGGAAATTTTTATGTCCACCATATATACGCACACATGTAATGCTCTTACCGTCTCTACGTCTTCCAATTCTAACCGAATTATTTATTAATGAATTTAATTTTTAATTACTACAAATAATTTAAATAATTAATTAATTTAATTAATTAATTTTTTTTTCTTTCCTTTTTTCTTTTTTTATTTTGTTTCTTTATCTTTGTATGAAAATCTTCTTACTCGTTATATTATTGTCTCAACTACTATGTATGAAAGGGGTCAGACCCGTATATTATTAACAATAAATAATAATAATAATTAAATTTGAAAATACTGCGGGCGTTGTTCAATTTCCACTGAAATCAGACAACTTTCCAACCGATCGTCCGACCGCGGTTGGTCGTCGTTGAAATTTCCTAACGAGTCGGGCACGCACGCGCGTACAAAAGGAGCGGCTGGCTGTTCGCTTCGTTATTGTGTCAGGCATCGATGATACGAGTAGTTGACAATCGGTGATCGAAAGTCACCGGGATGGAAAAAGTGGATCGTCTCGCACGCATACGCGCGTACAGGCAGAATACGCATCGCGGCCGAGTAGAGGAGTTAAAGAACGCGCGGTTGTGTGTTTCGCGCGAAACGCGCGCGCGGGGAAAGCATGTCGTTCCATTTCACTTGCCGGCGGAGCGTGCTCGCGGTCCAGCCACCTTTCACGATTTTATTTCAGTTTACCGGCTTTTCGTCCTAAAGCGTACAAGCGTACATAGCTAGTGAGCGATTAGAAAGTATTTTTTCCTCGTCGCGCGAGAGACACGAAGACGAGAGACGAGATGGAGAGACAGAGAGAGAGAAAGAGAGAGAGAGAGAGAGAGAGAGAGAGGGAGAGAGGGAGAGAGAGAGAGAGAGAGAGAGAGAGAGAGAGAGAGAGAGAGAGAGAGAGAGAGAGAGAGAGAGAGAGAGAGGGAAGGAGACGGACGAGTACACGACGCCGCGAATTTCTCGTTAATAGGCGCCTTGGGCGCTCCGATGTTCAAAGTTACGCACGAAAGTGCACGCTAATCGCGCGTGCATAATTCGAGAATTCGCACGACGCGCGAGGATCGCTCGCGTCGGCGTGGCGTCCGCGAGCGCGCGCACGTGGGAGAGGCGCGCGCGTAATTCCCATCAGGACTGATCGTCACTTTGGTAATAGAAAGTAACCCGTCGCCTCGGTTACTGCATTGCTATTTTCTAATCGCGGGAAAGAATGCCGACAATTTCCACGAGCTATTAAATTTCTCTCGTCGCGCGAGCGCCGCCGGCGTTGCCGCCGCTCCGATGACACGGCCGATTCGCTCGTCGTCACGGATAGCGTGCCGCTCTCGGCGAAAATCCGCGCCGTCGCGCGGCGCGGCGCGTCGCGTTGTCGTTTTCCTAGCGATTTTTGGTCGCCTGGAAGTGATTATGCGTTGACCTCTAACGGCCAGCGTTAGGTGGAGGGAGGCATGCGAATAAACTGAGAATGTATAAGCCTTCGGCTGATGTTACGACTGACGTTTCCTCTCGTTATTCCTCGCGACGTTAATTCCCGTTTAATTGAATGCTTGGGATTTTTCTGTCGTCGTGGTGTAAAAATAAATGGAGGCTAACGTTGGACGGAGGTATGCTCGTAAACGTTCCGATGGCAATTTGGACTCTCTTCTCGACGTGAATGAACAGAATTGAAATGTCAATTGGTCGTGTAAGCGCGGACACATGCACAGAGACGGAGCATAGGGACGTCACGAGTTTATAAAATTTGAAGAGCGAGAACGTATGTCGCAATGCACGATGCATCAGTCCGAGGCGCTTGCTTCTTGTTTTATTCGGCGTTCCTCGACTTTACGTCGCCTTTTGTAGGTTCGCTTATTTTAACTTTTTCATCGCGTATCACGCGACCTTTCTCTCTGTTTAACCTCTTCGCTACGGGTGTCAACCATAGCCATTCAGTGTTCACATGTCATTGATAAAGTGACTCGATATCTCGAAATAATCTTTCATCCGTCTGCTGACAGCAATTTTACACGTATCGATATCCAGCTACTTACAAGTGTCACGGATTTACCAAAATTGCAAGGCGAATCGTTTGCTGTAAATTGGCTTGCAATAAATTAGACCCGAGGAATTCTTCGTGTTCTTAGTTTACTTACATGTCCCGATCTAAAACGTTGGCTCCGGCTTACAGTTGCTACATTTTGATTGTGCATCGCGTCGTCTATTGAATTGATTTCTTCCGGATATTTTCGCTGTATGCGCAACATTTCTTCGCTCTCATCTTTTGCTCCATTATCCCCTCCTACCGTTGGTTCGCATTGCATATCCTTTCGCACGTCGCGAATGCAAATGCTTGCGCGATCGCGGGCGAGTTGCGTATTTCTAGAAACTCGTAAGGCCAACTTTCGAAAACCTTTTCAAGCTCATTCCGCATGCCGGGCGCCTACGCCGCGCTTCGATCGTCCAGGCGCAATCACGTACGTACGCAACATCGGATGCATGTGCACGCGCAAGAGTTACGACGCGTGTCGCCTCGTGTCGACGACGAAAGTTAGCCGCCCTCGGCCGGACTCGGGAATGCTTGCTTGGAAGTTCCTCGAAATGTCCAGATGGATCTCAATTCGCCTCGGTTTCAGGCGGTCTCGCTGCTGCTTCTCGCAATCACGGCGTTTGGCGCGTGCGATGGCGAGTTACCTAGGCCGAGCTACACCCGGACGATGCTGAAGGTCTCCCGAAGTCTGCCGGGCGAGACGGAGGAGCTGAAAGTTCGCACGAGCGAGGGCACCCTCGCCACCTTGATCGTGAAGCGGCGAGATAAGTCGTCAGTCAGCTTCGATGATTCCAAACCGACGCCGCAACTCCCTCAGGAAGAATCCAACGGCACTGCGGAGACCAATAGCAACTCCACGAGGCCCGATGACGACAAAAGCGACGCCGAGAAGAAGAACGAAGCCAGGAGGCTCGAGGAGGCGCAGGTGGAGCAGATCAAAGCGACGTTCTCCAAGTCCTCGGGAGCGAAGGATGTAAAACTCGACAGAAATCAACCTGATCGACCTGTCAGCCTGATCGACTACGGAAATTGGACGCCTCTGGACGCGGACGGCAGAGTTTTGAAGCAGGAACAGCCGAAGGAGGGACAGGATAAGGAGGTGGAGGAGTATCGAAATTGGAAGCCGTTGCAGACGAGCCCGGAGACCGCGGGCGAAGAGAGCCTTAACTACGACAGGTTCAACGAGGCCGGATTCACTGGCGGAATCCTGTTCGCCAGGCACTTCCAGGATCGGAGCCAGAGGAACCTTGAGCTTGAGGATCGTGACGACAAGAACGAGCGGGCACTTTATTACACATACGTGCCACGGCAGTCCCGGCCACTGACGAGAACGAACATCGGTGCGAACCTGTCGAAGAACCGCGATGGCAAGGCCGTGCCGCCGGAGGTGGTCATCAGGTCGGAGATCAACGTGAAGACGGTACCGAAGAGATCCACCTTATCGTTGGACAGCGACGGCACGCCGGTTATTCATGGCACGAGGGTGCCCGACGAGCCCATAGACAAGATACAGACCTGGAGGAACGCCCGGGTTATCAACAACAAACTGGTAGCCGAGGGCAGCCCGACGCCCGCCACCGAAGCCACCGTCGGGATCCCGTATTCCAATGACAACCTGGAGAAGAAGCTGCGCTTCGAGAAATTCTTCAAGGACGTCAATCGAAGGTGAGGTGGGAGACGATTGGACAAGCACGAGTGGGTCGAAATTAATATTTTGTCATTGTCAAAGTGCTCACACGTTAGTCTTGATGAGATTTGGCGTGTTGCAGATTTACTGAAGATGAGGGTGACGAGGGTGGAGAAAATGAGAGGTTAAGGATGGAGGAAAGTCCTCGAGAAGGACGTTTGATAAACTTCATTGTGAGCGAATAGCTTCGAAACTATGAGATATGCATGAGGAGATATCAATAAGAAAATGTTCCAAAGATTTTCTATGGTATCAACTCGATAATTACGAATATAATTATTAAATTTCTAAAAAAACTATAAAAAGGATCTTTATTTCTTTTAATTTCTTTTTATTGTTTTATTGCTCTCTATCTTTAAAACTTTTCCATGCCAGCACAGCTGGCATTTCGAGTTGCCGCAATAAGTGTTCATGCCAGCTGCGCTGGCATACCGAGTGCAAAGGGTTAATATATATTTTATATTCTTATTTCACACATTTTTAAATTACACATTTGTTTTTATGGTATCTAATATGTTTTATAGTATTTATTATGGTATTCAATATGTTAATTTGAAATGTAAATTTTTCAAAAAGAGATATAAAACTTTTTTGCGAGATATAAATGCTTTTCATTATCGGAAACTTCAAACATCAAAAAGTCTGGAATTTTTTTTCGTATATCTTATCTCGTCTCTCTCGATTTCGAAGACATTCAATGAAAACCAATCTTATTAGATTTCCTTCAAGGAGTTGCTTCAAGCTTTCAACGTGTGAAGAAATAAACATAAAAAATGCGTTTTTCGTGTTTACTTATTTGAAAAAGAATATGTATAAAATAAATATATCTTATTTATTTTACAATATATTCAATGCCCGTCACAATCACTTCCACATGTTTCCTCGTAGGACAAACGTGATTTCGCTTTTTTCTGCGCACTAGGTACGGCCGCAACTACGACGAAGAGGGCCGCAACGTATACTTCGAGTGGGACCCGAGAAACTACAAGAACGAGGCGCTGAAGGCCGAGGTGTACGAAACGCGCAACGACCAATATCGCGCGAGCGTTCACAAGCGGATGTTGCACCCGGACAGCGTCGCCAACTACCCCATCTCCCAGCGCTACACCCCGCCTAGCCAGACGATCGCGCCCATGACCTTGAAGCCGGGCGCACGAGCGCCAGTCCTTCAGTATGCCCACCCCGAGCTGGGCGTGCAGCCGGCCAAGATCGTGAAGAACGAGAAACGCCGGCCGGATAACTTCCCGGAGAACCAGCACTCCTTCACCGAGCAGCGCCACAAGAAGAAGTACGTGCTGAACGACAAGAACATCGTGGACAGCTACACCACGAAGAACTACTACCCGAACCAGCACTTCTACGGTCTCAAGCGGCCGAACGAGCCGCCCTTCTGGGTGAAGATCTCCGAGAATCTAAAGAACCAGTTCTCCACCGGCGTCGAGCGGGTCTCGCAGTTCACCAGGCCGGTGATCGACCCGCTGGTGGAGGCCACCCACAAGATCTCGCAGAATCTCGGCCTGTCCAAGGGCAAAGAGGCACAGGACAAGATCGGCACGGTCGCCTCGGGCACCAGCATCCTCATACCGGCTCTTGGTCTGGTCGCTTCCGGCGCCGCGCTTGGCATAGGCGCGGTGGCGGTCGGCCGATACCTTGACGTGGACGTGCTGAAGCGCTCCAACGCGGACGAGTTCGATCTCGAGCACAAACGAGCCTTGGAAGCGGCCGGGGACAACCTGAGGCTCGTCGCCGCAGACGGAAACGCAAAGTTGAACGAAGCCGCGCCCGGGACGCTCTACGTGCTGCGGAATGTCCCACCTCACGACGACAAGACAGACGAAGGCGCGAGTTCGGCGGAGAGCGATGGAGTCTTTTTGGTCCTCGAGGAGGACAGGCAGAACTCCGAGCGGGTGGAGAACCGAGAGAGCAAGCAGCTGGTGGACGAGAAGGACTACGTGGAGACCGGCGGGCGCAGGAGGAGGAGCCTCGACTACCTGAAAATCTTCAAGAAGGAGGCCGATATGAGGAACCTTGTACGTAGCAAGCGTTTCCAGCGGAAAGGCGCCGACCCCATCAGCGAGATCGTGGAGATTGACATGCCAGCCGAGGGACGCATCGATATCACCGAGTTCTTGTTCCCGAAGACGAAGAACGAACGGATTGCGAATAAGAACACGATCCTGGTCTTCGAAGGCGGTTCGACGAAGACCCCATCGGAGAACTTTGGCTTGAACCCGTCGGATCGGCAGGACAAGTCGGGCAACAGCGCGACGGTCGCTGGGAACGTCGTCAGCGACTCGCGAGACGCGACCTTGATGATCTCGTTGACGGAAGACGACGGAAGTCGACGAGCCGCAGGCCAAGAGACCAGCGACGCTCTTCCCACGCTGGGAGACGCATCGCGCATTCTCGACCGTGATCTCGCGGAGGCGAATAGCGGAGAGGTCGCGGAGGGGTCGAGCGGGACGACCGACGCGGGCAGCAGGCGGCGAAAGCGAAGCATTGAGAGCGATCAGGAGCTGGAGGACGCGCTGCAGAATCTGGAGAACGCGGAGGTAGCCGAGGTCGCTCACGTGCAAGGCGACTGGACGAATACACCTTGCGCCAAGAGGATATTCTGCGACACGATGATCCAGCGGGGCCCCGACGCCGTGGTGCTCATGGAGAAGAAGATGGCGGCGCTACTGAGACTGTGAGTATCTCGTCCGGGCCGTCCCAGGCTGGCTGGTCTCGTCAGCTTCGGCCGAGGGACCAGCCGAGATCTTCTCTCTGTTTCGTCTCGACTATCGGCCATCCCGCGAGTCGGCAACGCGCGATAACAGCCGGTCGGACGGAACTATAGCTAAACGCGGATAACTTTCTTCCAGCTTTCGCCGGCGACGTCCTACTGACTGATTCGACTTTTACCTCTTAGCACAGTTTCACTGTGCATGCACACGCTGCGCATAGCTTGCCTGCTATCGCGCTACCCACAAGAGCGCTAGAAGAAGAAAGAGCTGAAGAAAAAGAGCGGGGGTGGGGATCGGGATGAAAAACAAACGCGCTGCTGGAAAAAGGAAAACGGAGGGGGGGGGAACTCGCGCGCGCGGCCGACGTGATAATTCACTTAGCGCGCACAGCGCACAGCCTTTCCCGTTCTCTCTTTTAATCGTACGCGATTCCGGTTCACTCCGGCCGCCCCACCGAGCTTTTATCAGCGCCAGTCGGTTAGTCGAGCCAGACTGAAAGCTGGTCCCGCTCGAGGTGTGAATTATATTTGAATCTTCGGTTCTTCTTCGAGGCCTCGAGGCGTTGGATTCGAAGAACGAGGTAGTCGAAGGGTGAACATTCGAATGTCCGAACGATACTATCTGCGTAGAATCCTGTTCTTTGCGTTCTTGTGTAAAAATTAGTTTTCTAAAACATCTTGGATATATTTCAAATCTTCGAGTAGAGTTCGAAGACTCGAAGCTTTGAGCTTTTGCTTCGAATGTCGAATGTTGAACCGAAGCCTCGAATATATCGAGTGTATCAGTATACTACTTCCAGATTCCGGTTCTACGCGTCCTCTCCCTCTCCCTCTTTCTGCCTACGCCTCTCTATTAACGTCATAATCTGATGAGAGTCGCGATCTAACGCTTCTCTAACGTCGAGCAACGGCTCTCTTAGCGAGTCGCGGGTCTTTAGGTACGCCCTAAAGAAAGCGAGTTAATCGGAGCGAGAAATCGTTAATGGGACGCGCTGAGGAATGCCGGAGGATTAAAGAATTCACGAGCCAGTGAACACATAATTAGCAATTAGCCGCGTACGGTATCGATCATTCGTCGAAGTGTGTCTCCGGCTTTCCAACGACCCGCCCGGACTAATCCTTCCGCCAGCTAATCGCCGGCGCTTGCGCTTGCAGGATCCAGCCGGGGGCAGCCGTTCACGTGTCCAGCCACTTCGAGGAGGTCATGCACGCCATCAGGAGACACGACTGTTCCAGCTTCCTGTGTCCGCAGGCGAGACCGGGGAACATCTTCTTCTAGATGCCGTCGCGCTATTCAATTTAAACTGAACGAGGGAGGAAGGCGATCGGAGGTTTAGGCGGGCCAATGAGAGTGTGAGATGCAGCTACAAGTACGTGATGCGAATTGATAAACAATATAACGCTTCGTCACACAAGGCAATAAAGATTTCGAAACTAATTCGAATCCTCAGGGTCGAACGGATATTTTAAGATAATATCGACTCGTCTTTCGCGCGGCTTTCAGCAGAAACGTGAACGTTCCAATTAACGACCGAGCGACTCTATCAGGGAAATGAATTAATAAATTCACAATGTTAAGTACACAAAATTGATTTCGTCGGAGATTTTGAACATTTAGCGTTCTAATTTATCTGAATTTATTCATAATATTTTCCCAGAAATAACTGGAGGATCATATTTTTAGCGATGTAGCAGTTGATATTGTTTTTCGCAGCTTAGTTTTGAAGAAACTAAAATAATTAATGGACATTAATTATCAATTTTCAAGATATCTGGGTTTTTTTACCATGGCTTTGGACTTTATTCGAAACTTGTTATATTTTGTGACAATATATAAAATGTAGAGCGCAAAAACACATGTTTTTGGGTAAATATGAACTCATATTGACTGATTTATCAAAGAAAACATAAATAATTGTCATAAATTGAGACGTTCTTATCGTTTTAAATGTTTTAAATGTCTTATCGTTTTGAATGATACCGAAGGAGATCCGAATTAGAATCGAAGTGACCGTTGCCTCTTCGCGAATGACGAGCTCCGCTCTTCACTAATTACACTACGCGCTCGCAGCCGCGTCTCAGCCCTTCGGTCGGCTCGCGTAAGCTTTCGATTTCTACAACTTAGCTATTCAGGCATAAGTGTTTCATAGATGTTGAGACGATCGAGTCAAGACGAAAGACTTCCGCTCGAAATCCGAGCGAGCGCATTTCGATTTCGCGCCACGATTTCGCGACCACAGCACGTCCTCGTCGAGTCGGCGTCTGGCCGATACTGTACATACTTGCCATCGAGGCGACCTTATTTAATATGCACTCGTGTTACTTAGACGATTAAGCGTAGAGTTTAGGGGAGAAAGTGAGAATTTCGGCGGGAGGCCAGTCGGTACGCTCGCAAGTCTCGAGTTCGCCGTTTCGCACGATCGTCGGTGAACGCTTCCGCCGAATGCTTCACTTTGTGCTATTCTTGAACAACGTCGAGTTCCGACGTTTCCCCATCAGGTGTATCTTGCGCCTGTATGAGTTACACTCGGCCCCAGGACGGTTTGCACATGGTTTCCCCAGACGAGATCGCACTGCGGATTGTCGCAATTGAGAGATGCTGTTGACGCGTTCGCGCGCTGGATCGGTTGCGAGAGCAGCCGGGGCGGCGTTTTACACGGTGTAAATATTAAAATACCGCGTAAACTTATTGTACCTTTGCGTGGTATCGATGAAAGCACAATAAAAATGCTCATGTCCTTTAGCCGAATCCTCGCAGTTGCAGTCGCGGCGTCTCTCAATCGCGGTGGTCCGACGAGCATCTCACACTAGATTGCGTCGAGACCGTTTTGCAGCCAAGTGTACATGCAATTCGACTTGACGCTGGAAATTAGGAGCGATTGAAGTATTATTACGCGAAGCTTATTAATCCACAGGCGAAGCCGCCCCAGCGCGCTGGCTAGAGGAGGTATATTTATTTGTGTCCTTTTGTACGCACGTACGGCATCGTGTCTGTAAGTAATAAATCATATTTTTGTGAGAGAGACGCCAGACATTTCTTTCCGACGTGCCCTACCGTGCGCCACGTTGACCCCTGAATCTTTCTTAAATGCTCTATCATTCTTCGCGCGGTGCATCCCTTTTGGAAATCGATAAGAATAAAAGTCAGGGAATTCTGTTTATCCTCGAGTCGAAGACTGTTACTTGCACTCGTTAGTTACGTTAAGAAAAATGCTCGGTATTAGCAATTATAATTGCACAGTGAAAGAGAATTGTTTATGTAAAAATAAATTTTCAGCGAGCGTAATTTATCATTACCACGCGGGAAAAATATTGTGGTAAAAATCACATTGATGTTATATTCCTTTTTCCGATATTTTCTTTTTTTTCTCTTTTTTTTGCAAAACTGATCTGCAGCGATATTGCATGGATCGATCTTCTTAATCTTCTCAGTGCTTTTAGTCTTCTCAGTATATTTGTGTTATTTTTGTTGTATATGCAGATATATTATTTACGTTATTTCTTTGCGGACTTTCAGCCAGCCAGAGATACGCTCGACAGCGCCGTTACATATCTCTATTCATTAATTCAACGTTTTCTATACCGTAATATTTACGTCATATGTCATTTCGTGCTTTAATTTCTCCTTGACGATCAAACCATCGAGATGCGCGATCAAGACACGCAAGCTCCGCGATGACAGTCGCTTTCGGCCAATCGTCGACGTAAGCATATCGATTCGCATCTCGAGATCGACCGATATCGGATGAAAAAGAGACGACGATGAGATAACACACGTGGCTTTTTCGTGGCCGTTGGGTGTAATTCTTGTTACAATGAAGCTACATACAATTTTTAATTGTTGAAACTGCGTACGCGTTGTCCTTTTTGTTTTTATTTTATCTCACTTTTACTTTACTTTAACATTTTTATATTTGATTATGTCAACTTATCGTACAATAGCGTTGATAATTCGTCTTAACAGACGCCTGGAGTCAATATTGAGAGAGAGGTGACATGCTTTTTTGCGAGTGCAAAAATACGTCTTTTGTGGTCTTTAAGCGGTCTCTGACGAGTGTCGTCGCTTCATCAATGACATCTCTTCTGGCTCTGGATAGCAGCCATGAAGTGTCGTCGGTCGATATTAAGGAACGGGTATCTTCATCGAATCAGTTGGCTTGATCAACAGCAGGCTACATATCCGTAAAATTTGATTTAACGTTCTCTGGTTTGGCGATTGCGCGCCGCTCGTTTCGTTATCGATTGTTATTCGAAAGGGTTTGCAAACGTGCAGACAGATGGTAGCGATTGAGCCCTCTTCTTGCATTGAGCAAGCGCCGTTTGAATTGATTGTGACGGGCGACAGTCAAACAATAATTTCCGCTCCGCGAACCGTGCGATGAGTGCTAATGAAGGTAGAATCTATTCGAAAAAAATAAATAAATAAATAAAATAAAAGAAAGCGAGAAAGTTCCCGCCGCGAGATTCAATTAGAATCTCGCTCAATCGCATCGTGAAGTATGTGTAGTTCCGTAACGCAATGCGATACAAGGATTACGCGTCTATTTGTGAGAGAGAAATCACGTGTGTTGATAGAAATTGGTATTGTTCTTTTTGATTTGAACGTCGGTTAAGATAAATAATTAAAAATTACGATTCGCTTGATAAAAACGATATAATACGATAAATAAAAACGATAAATAAAAACGATAAAAAACGATAAATAAAAACGATATAAATTAACGGATTGTTTGCTTCCAATGTGACGTGCTATTCTTTGCATGAGGAAATATGTCTCGTTTCCGGTATTTTTCTTAATATGTTGTCAGTCATAAAATTCTGACACTTCAAATCAGCTCATACCGCAAAATTTTACGTTACATTACGTGATATTGACTTATTTGACTGTTACCTGACTGTTACCCTTTCTTTTATTAAGTCAATTGCACATCCAGAATCAGAAAAGATGCATTCAAGCAACACTCAGATACTATCATATTTGTATTAATCATAAAAATTTCTTTCTTTCATTACTTAAACATATTACACACACACACACACACACACACACACATACACAGAGAAAAACATTTGTTAAGCGAACAATTTCTCGTGTTATTTAATGTATTATTTGTTAAATATCCTCCAATTAAGAAAATACAAATAAAAATTATCTTCGTGCAATTGGCGATTACGATTATTGAGTAAAAAGGGTAATTTTCTCCTAATACATTGCTGTAAAAGTTCATAAAAGTATACTATTATAAACAATACATTATAAACGGTCTATAGATCTGCCGTAGAACTGTGTATCTCCACGACAGCCCGCAAGAGTTGCCGCAGAAAAGTTTATTTCAGTTTCGCGTGCTAGCAAAAAAATATTCGCTTTCGACGTAAAGGTTAACTAAATCGTTTTTGCATGGCAAAGTTCGACATGTTGCGGGAAATAAGCTAAACTGTGCCCGTGTGGCATGAATCGTTCTTTGTTTCTGTCCCTTTTCGACAGTGACTAAAAATAACACTCTGCAATTCCTAGAAAAGTGAAGAAATAACTAAACACGACAATCTTTTTTTCGGAAGATTAATTTGAGAAATTTTAGTTTCCAATTTTACAACTGTATGTCCGATTAAAGAACGTAATTGTGCAGACAAAAATAGACTTGGTAAAAGACAGTCTCAACTTCGAACGGCGTGCCGGACAGCACCGGTTTTAGAATAATCACACCACTCTTGCACTTTCTCTGTTATTTATCGACATTAATGTCTCCTCACCCGAGAATGAAAACCTGAAACAATACAAATAGATAAATAATTCTTCTTTCTAATAATTCAACTTTGTCAGATTTGAGTTACGCGTTCACCCTCAGTCGCCAGTGCCTGCGATTCCTAGGTGTGTGGCCCGATCCATATGTTCCCTTGAGTGAATTCCGTCGGCCGAACTTGAGATACATATTTGTTGTGTGCATTATAAGCTTTTATATGTTCATACCGCAAATAACGAATACATTTCGTGTGTGGGGTAATATGACTTTAATGGTGGAGCAAGTCGCTTCAGCGAACTTCAGTCTTATGGCATTCTGCAAGCTGGTCGTCACCCGGTATCATGGTGAAAGTAAGTCTTTTACTCTTTCTCTCTTTGTCTTTCACCGTTTCTCTCTTAGTGACAACAAAACTATACGAATAAATTAGCGATTATTTCTGATTATCGAGATGCTTCTGCGTCTCGTCTCTTCTAACAAAAATTTTTTATGTAAACACGACTTGAACATTTATGTAAATATTTTTTACGTCAATATGGGACATATTTATATACGTGTATGGTACGGACATTGATATTTTTATTGAAACACCACGTCTGATCTGAAAGCTCTGCGAACGCTAATGACATCGTTCAAGACCGACTGGATGACTTCAAAACGAAATTGGGAACGTAATACGATGTTGAAAGTAGCAAGAAGTGGCAGAAACATATCTTTCAGCTGTTACATAAGTCTCATATGCACGACCATCTTTTATATCTCTTTCAATCTCTTGAAATTGTACCGAAACATATCTCAGTCCGAACGGAAGTTGGTCTACCAGTTCGATTATCCCTATGACATGCAGAAGACTACATACTACGTGATTACCTATCTTGTTCAAATTTCGGCCGGCACGTACGCGGCAATGATCAACTCTACCGTCGACACCTTCGTCTCGATGCTCTTGCTGCACGTTTGCGCGCAGCTAATTAATCTACGAACGGCGCTCAACAACTTGGTCGAGAAGCTAGCCGAGAAATCTATATGTTCCGCTAAGTATAAGGAGGATATTAGCGCGACCGTCCTACGACACGAGAGTCTCATCAGGTACGTTGTAGAGATTTCGGAGTGTGATTTAACACCGTGAGGGATCATCGAATCATACGCATTTTCAAGGAACGCTAAGGCAATCGATAACTGCTACAGCACAGTTTTACTGGTGCACATGACGGCCGCTACTTTTCAGCTGTGTTTCCAAAGTTTTCAGGTTTACATGGTAAGTGAAACCGCGCATCTTACATTCAATTTTTACTGCATTACTGCACGCGGTAAAACAATCTCTGTCTGTGTAATTGAATAGAGGCCAGGCGAAAACTCGGTGAACACAAACTTCGTCACCATTACGGCAATCAAAACCGCAGCACTCGTACGAACACTCGGCCACTTTGAAATTCGGTCGAGATAGCAGAGGGCATAGGATTGAATAGAAACATTTCGCGGGGGGGAATCTTTCTGTTTCCACAATTGAGTTTCTCCGAGTCTAGAAACTATATTCTAGTCTTGAACTATTCTTTCTAGAGAAATCCGGTTAGACTTTAACAATAATGTTTCTTCCAAAAATTGTTCCTTTCCTTTAGCTTTACAAAATTACACTTGCTTTTGCGATATTTTTACGGGATTAGTTATTATGCTAAGTGCATCGATCGAAATGAGAGATTTTATTTCCAGAGAATAACGGACAAGAATCCGGATAGCTCTACTGTTAAAATGGCTTTCCTCATGTTTTATGTCATACTCTTGTTGATACACTTGTACGCGTATTGTTACTCAGCTGAGAAACTCTTAACAGAGGTAAGGAATGACGTACTAAACGATGCGATATATGCATTTACTTTTATTATTTATTATTTTTAGAGTACCGCAGTAGCGTATGGCGTGTATGAATGCAAGTGGTACGACATACCATCGAGAGACGCGAAAGATTTAATGTTTATCGTATATCGATCTATGATTTCACTCAGACTGACGGCTGGGAAATTTAGTACCTTTTCGATTGAAATGTTTGGGACGGTAAAGTATCTGAGAGAAAAATACACATATAATTCCATATTTAATTTTTACATAAATATACCCACTCCTTTAGATTATAAGGAAAACAACTTTTATTTTTTCTATATTCTTAATTATATTTGATTATTAAATAATTTACTTAATTATGTAATTGTTAATTTGCTTTAAGTAAAACGGATACAGGTGATCGTTTGTAAATATTTATCATTATCATATGCGGAAATTGAATTTGTGACATAACTATCTTGGTGTGTTTAGACGGTGAAGACGTCAATGGGATATTTATCAATGTTGATGGCGATAAACAATTAGAGGAAATAATATTAGAAGTGATTTCATGCTAATTCCGCATATAGCTAGCCACCATTCGTTTATGATTAAGTTAATTTTATTTACATCTACTGTATGCAATATAGTTCCTATATAAGAAATATACATTTCAATAGAAAAATATAAATTATCTATTACGAAAAACGACGAGAATTGTTAATTTTACCTTTTGATCATCAGGTTTGTCCGATATTATTACCAAACTTAAGGGAACAATTAAAAAGCATATTATAGAAGAATGAAAATAATTTTGTGATTAGTTAGAATAATTAGCAGTGAATTAGCAGTGAGTCACATTTTCAATAAAAAACTGTGATCGATTTGCCACATTTTCGCCTAAGCGGCAGTCTTTATAATATTTGACGACAGATAATAATGAAGGGTAAGAATAAATATGAATGAATGAGCAGCTTCATCGAATGTGTTTATTTACATCCAAAAAAGGCGTCGTACTCGCAATAACTGACTTAACGTATGACGATTGTGTGTCATGCATTTTGTTATCGATTGTTATTCGAAAGGGTTTACAGAGGTACTCACAGATGGTAGCCATTGTAACAACTGTCCGAACTGAGCAAGCGCAAAATCTCGGCTGCTGGACACGATTGCAAGTAGCAAGTCAGTCAAACAATAATTCTTCTTTCGTGAACTTCAATGAGTGTCAACGAAGGTAGAACAAATCTCTTTAAAACTAAGAAGTGAGAAAGTTATTTACCGTTCTGTTGAACGGTAAATGACTTTCTGTTGAATTTACATGATAATGCTATGAAATTCATACGAAATGCAAAGCAATCTGGTTTACATGACATCACGGAGTGTATTATATAACGGAACATTTTCTCCCTCGATTTGGGTCTCGATGAAGATGGAGCCATAAATTATTATAAATTATTTTCACGCGATGTCCATAACCGTAATAATAAACCAAATTAAAAAAGTATCTCTTTCTTCACACGATCCGTTATTCTTTGCGGCCGAAAATTTTTTTCGCGCGTCTTCAGTATTTTATTGATATTTTGCTAGGAACAAAAATTATTTTACATAACTTGTTTTTACTTGCTTGAAAATTATTGAAACGCAATATTTTCCAACGATTATGTTTTGTCTAATTATTTAGTATTATTCATCAATTATCTTCCGTCTGTTTAAAAAAGTCAAACGTAGACAAATGTCGTACGAAAATTAATGTTTGTGTTGAATAAAGAGAGGATTTGATCTCTCTTATAGCTTCGTCATAAATCACGCAAAACTCGTATCTCATTGCACGTTGACTATAGATTTGTTATGGAACTTTATGCTTCCATGATGAAAGTTTCCACAAGTTGGCATCGAAGTTTATTTCGGCTTTGTATACTAGCAAAAAATATTCGCTCTTATTCGAGGTAGAGATTCACTGAAGTGTTTTGGTGTGGTATAGTTCGACAACTAGCGAGAAATAAGCTACCGTTTGAAATGTTACCGTGAACGGATCGGTCTTTGTTTTCATCCAGTGCGATTAAATCAAGAATTGCGTAGTACTTCGAAGAATAGGGAAATAATCAACGTAGTAACTTTGTTTGTCTAAAATTAATTGAAAGTTTTACATAGTGATAACGATGAGAAATAATATAATTAGAAAAATATTTGATACATTGAAATATTTCAATCCTTATTTTGAAATAACGATATTATGTCTGTTTTCATATTCCGTTACATATCGGAATTAATTTTATTTACACGAGTGTAGCTCCACATTAACATAACAAAATGATGCTTTTTTCTCACATTTACCTTTGCTAGATTTGCATCATACTTTCTCCTTGTGCCGCCAATTCCTGCGATTAGTAGGCGTATGGCCCGATCCAGATACTCCTTTGAGCGACTTTCGGCCCTACTTAAGATTTTTTATTACAATGTGTATCTTGAGCATGTACGTTTACGTACCGCAACTCATGAATGCGATACGTTCTTGGGGTAATATGGATTTAGTGATACATTACACCGCCAGTGCTAACTACAGCTTTTTAGCATGTTGCAAGCTGGTCGTCACTCGGTATCACGGTGAAAGTAAGTAACTAATTTTTCTTTTTTTTCCACTCTTTCACTCGCAGTAGCAATGAAATTATACAAATAAATTAACAATCATTCCTATTTATCGGGAATCACGACTCGATGAGACGCTTTTCGCTTCGAACAAAATTTTTTTTGTGTAAACATAACTTAGTTTGAACATTTGTGTAAATTCTTTTTATGTAATTATGGGGCATATTTACATGGTTCGGAAATGATGTTTTTATTGAAATACCACGTTTGATTTGAAAGCCTTGCGAACGCTAATGACATCGTTCAGGACCGACTGGATGACATCAAAGCGAAACTGGGAACGTAATACGATGTTGAAAGTAGCAAGAACTGGCAGAAGCATATCTTTCTGTTGTTATATGAGTGTCATATGCGCGACCAGTGTTTACGTATATATGCACCTCTTGAAATTTTACCGAAATATATGTTTGTCCGAACGGAAGTTGGTTTATCCGTTCGATTATCCTTATGACATACAAAAAAGTCCATACTACGTAATTACTTACTTCACTCAAATGTGTGCTGGCCTGTGCGCGGCATATACCAACTCCACTGTAGACACCTTCGTCTCGCTGCTCTTGCTGCACGTTTGCGCGCAGCTGATTAATCTACGAACGATGCTCAACAACTTGGTCGAGAAGCTAGCCGAGAAATCTATACCATCCACAAAGTTTAAGGAGGGCATTACCGCCATCGTCCTACGACACGAGAGTCTCATCAGGTTCGTTATAGAAATTTCGGATTGCGATTTAATACCGTGAGGGATTATCGAATTATACGCATTTTCAAGGAACGCTAAGATGATCGATAATTGCTACAGCATGGTTTTGTTGGTACACATGATGGTCGCTACTTTTCAGCTGTGTTTTGAAAGTTTTGAAGTTTATACGGTAAGTGAATCCAAACGTCTTACATTTAATCTTTATGCATTACTGTATGCGGGGAAACAATTTTTGTCCGTGTAATTGAATAGAGGCCAGGCGAACATTCGGTAAACAAAAACCTTCGTCATCATTAGCAATCAAAACCGCTCCTACGAGCATTCGGTCACTTTGAATTTTGATCGAGACAGCTGAGAGCAACTGGTTGAATATAGAAACATTTTGCGGGGGAACATTTCTGTGTTTACAATTGAGTTTTCTCGAGTCTAGAATCTATTTTCTCCAGACAGGAGAAATCCGGTTAGACTCTAACAAAAATGTTTCTACCAAAAATTGTTTCTTTCATTTAGCTCTACAAAACACTGCACTTGCTCTTACGATATTTTTATGAAAATATCAAATAAAGTTTTTAATAAAATTAGTTATTATGACAAATTAGCTATTATGCCAAATGCATCTCTCATTTCGATCGATTTTATTTCCAGAAAATAACGCACAATAATTCAGATGGTACTACTGGCTCTAAAATGGGTTTTCTCGTATTTTACGTCATGCTCTTGTTGATACAGTTATACATGTATTGTTACTCAGCTGAGAAACTTTTAACAGAGGTAAGGAATGAACTAAACGATGCGATATATGTATAAATATTATATATATATTTTTTATTATTTGCTATTTTTAGAGTACTGCAATGGCATATGGCGTATACGAATGCAAGTGGTACGACATACCATCGAGAGACGCGAGAGATTTAATGTTTATCGTGTATCGATCTATGATTCCACTCAGACTGACAGCTGGGAAGTTTAGTACCTTTTCGATTGAAATGTTTGGAACGGTAAAGTATCTGCGAGAAAAATACATATACAGTTCCACATTTAATTTTTATACAAATATGTCCATTTCTTTAAATTAGAAAAAGGCCAACTTTTATTTTTTCTATATCCTTAATTACACTTGATAATTGACCAATTTATCCAATTATTACACATTGTTTTGATTAAAACGAACATAGGTGATGGTTTATGATTATTTATCATTATCATACTTTAATTTGTGTCATAATTATCTCGGTCTGTTTAGATGGTGAAGACGTCAATGGGATATTTATCAATGTTGCTGGCGATAAAGAATTAGAGGAAATATTATTAGAAGTGATTTCATATTAACCTCTCATATGACTAACCACCACTCGTTTATGATTAAGATAATTTTATTTATATACACTGTATGCGATATAGTTTCTATATAAAAAATGTACATTTCTGTAGATAAATATGAATTATTTCTTTCGAAAATCGACAAGACTTTATTTTCCCTTCTGATCGTCAGCTTTGTTCGATATTATTATCAAATGTAAGGGAACAATTAAAAAGCATATTATTGAAGAATGAGAATAATTTTGCGATTAGTTAGAATAATTACAGCTGAGTGAAATTTTCAATAAAAAATGTGACCGATTTGCCACATTCTCGCCTAAACGACATTTTCAATAATATTTGACAACAGCCAATAATGAGTAAATGTGAATGAACGAGCATCGAATTTGTTTGCTTACATCGAAAGAAAAATGCGTCGTGCTCGCAATAACTGGCTTAACGCATGACGATTACATGTCGTGCATCTTATTACCGACTATTATCCGAAAGGGTTCGCAGAGGTACTCATAGATGGTAGCCATTGTAACACCTGTTCGAACTGAGCAAGCGCAAATTACGGCTGCTGGACACAATAGTAAGTAGCAACTCAGTCAAACAATAATTCTCCTTTCGTGAACTTCAATGAGTGTCAACGAAGGTAGAACAAGTCGTTTTAAAACTAAAGTGCGAGAAAGTTGTTTACCGTGAAGTCCTGTTAAAATTACATAAGAATGCCGTAAAATTCTTACGTAATGCAAAGCAATATAGTTTACATGACATCACGGAATATATTATATATGTAACAGAAATATTTTTCCCTTATTATGGATTTTGAAGCAAATCAACTTATAAATAATGATTATAAATTATTTTTACGCGAAGTCAACAACCGTAAAAGTAAACTAAAATTTAAAAAAAATCAGTTATCGCATATTCTTTACACGACACGTTATTTTTTGCGGCCGAAAATGTTCCTCGCGCGTCTTCTATAGTATTAATATTTTGCTAGAAACGACATTTACTTTACGTAACTTGTTATTAATTGCTTGTAAAATATTGAAACGAACTATTTTGAGACGATCGTGTTTTGGATAATTATTTAATATTATTTATTAATTATTTTTCGTCTGTTTAAGAAGTCAAACGTAGATAAATGTCGTACGAAAAATAATGTTTGTGTTGTATAAAGAGAGGATTTGATCTCTCTTATAGCTTCGTCATAAATCACGCAAAACTCGTATCTCATTGCACGTTGACTATAGATTTGTTATGGAACTTTATGCTTCCATGATGAAAGTTTCCACAAGTTGGCATCGAAGTTCATTCCAGCTTTGTGTACAAAAAATATTCGCTCTTATTCGAGGTAGAAAAACTGAAGTGTTTTTGCGCGGTATAGTTCGACAAGTAGCGAGAAATAAGCTAACGTTTAAAGTGCTACCGTGAACAGATCGGTCTTTGTTTTCATCCAATGCGATTAAATCAAGAACTGTGTAAGACTTCGTAAAATGAAGAAATAATAAACATAGTAACTTCGATATTCTAAAATTAATTTTGAAATTGAATTTTAGCGATAACGATGATATCTACATGATAAAAAATAATATAATTAGAAAAATACTTAAAACATTGAAATATTTTAATCCTCATTTTGAAATAATGATATTATGTTTGGATTCATATTACTATAAAGTAATATAAGTAATTATATACCGGCGTTAATTTTATTTACGTGAATGTAGCTCCATATCGACATAACAGAATGATACTTTTTCCTGACATTTATCTCTGCCAGATTTGCATCATACTTTCCCTTTGTGCCGCCAATTGATGCGATTAGTAGGCGTATGGCCCGATCCAGATGCTCCTTTGAGTGACTTTGGTCGGCCCAATTTAAGATTTATAGTTACAGTGTGTATTTTGATCATGTACGTATACGTACCGCAGTTCATGAATGCAATACGTTCTTGGGGTAATGTGGAATTAATGATACAATACATCGCCAGTGTTAACTTCAGCTTTTTGGCATGTTGCAAGCTGATCGTCACCCGGTATCACGGTGAAAGTAAGTAACTAATTTTTCTCTTTTTTCCACTCTTTCACTCGCAATAGCAATGAAATTATACAAATAAATTACCAATCATTCCTATTTATCGGGAATCACGACTCGATGAGACACTTCGTGTGCCTCTTCGCTTCGAAAAAAACTTTTTTGTGTAAACACGACTTAGTTTGAACATTTATCAAATTATAAAAATTATATAAATTCTTTTTACATAAATATGTGACATATTTACATAAATGTTTCGGAAATTGATATTCTTATTGAAATACCACGTTTAATCTGAAAGCCTTGCGGACGCTAATGACATCGTATAGAACCGACTGGATCACTGCAAAGCGAAACTGGGAACGTAATACGATGCTGAAATTAGCAAGAACTGGCAGAAGCATATCATTCAGCTGTTACACGAGTCTCATATGCGCGATCAGTCTTTACGTATATATCAACCTCTTGAAATTCTACCGAAACATATCTCAGTCTGAACGGAAGTTAATCTATCAGTTCGATTATCCTTATGACATGCAGAAAACTTCATACTATGTGATTACTTATTTCATTCAAATTTCGGGCGGTATGTACGTGGCAATGATCAACTCCACCGTCGATATCTTTGTCGCGCTGCTTTTGCTTCACGTTTGTGCGCAGCTGATAAATTTACGAACGGCGCTCAACGACTTGGTCGAGAAGCTAGCCGAAAAATCGATACCTTCCGCAAAGTTTAAGGAAGGCATTACCGCCATCGTCCTACGACACGAGAGTCTCATCAGGTATGTTGTAGAGATTTCGGAGTGTGATTTAACACTCCGTGAGGGATCATCGAATCATACGCATTTTTAAGGAACGCTAAAACGATCGATAATTGCTACAGCACGGTTTTGTTGGTGCAAATGATGGCCGCTACTTTTCAGCTGTGTTTCGAAAGTTTTCAGGTTTACACGGTAAGTGAATCCACACGTCTTACATTCAATCTTTATGCATTACTACACGCGGAAAAAGAATTTTTGTTTGTATAATTGAATAGACGTCAGGCGAAAACTCGGTGAACAGAAACATCCGTCATCGCGATTAAAACCGCATTCACAAGTACATTCGACCACTTTAAAATTCGGTGAAGGTAGCGGATAGATATTGATTGAATAGAAACATTCCTTTTAGGAATCTTACTCTTTCCACAATTGGGTTCTTCTAAGTCGGAGAAATATTTTTTTTTGGCTAACTGGAAATTCAGTTACATTTTGACAGAATCGTTTCCTCCGTTATTTCATTTATCTTTACAAAATTAAACTTACCTTTATATATTTTTACAAAATTAATCACATATTAAGTGCATCGATCGAGATGGGAGACGTTATTTTCAGGGAATGATAGACAAGAATTCGGAGAGGTCGACAATTAAAATAGCTTTCCTTATATGCTATGTCACGCTCTTATTGTTAGACGCATACGTGTATTGCTATGCAGCTGAAAGACTTTTAATAGAGGTAGGGAATGACGAATTAATCGATGCGATTTATTTTTTTCTATTATTATTACAATACATCATATTATTATCATTGTGTATTTTTTATTATTTACTATTTCCAGAGTACCGCAATAGCATATGGTGCATACGAATGCAAGTGGTACGATATACCATCGAGAGACGCGAGGGATTTAATGTTTATCGTATATCGATCTATGATTCCATTAAAACTGACAGCTGGGAAGTTTGGTATCTTTTCCATTGAGATGTTTGGAATGGTAAGATATCTGCGAGAGGAATTCACATTCTGCTTTATATTCAATTTTTACACAAATATTAGATGTACGAATAAGTTCGGTGTCTTTATATTCAATCCATATTTGATGAGGTTTCAAAGGTGGTCTTTATTATGAGTTGCTCAAATCCGGTGGAACGATTACTTCTGAGCGTTACTTTCTGTACAACAAATTATTAATTGACATAATTGAACGCAAAAGACCTTTTATCAATGGAATCATGCAATGATTTTGTTGCACAACAATACGGCCTCGTGCAACAAAAGCAACCCTGGAAATTACCTCACCATCGTGCAACTTATTCACCACGCTTTGTTCCTCGGATTATCTGTTCCGGTCGCTGCAACATCACCTGATAGTTTCTCACTTAAAATTTCCCAAGAAGGTCGAGAAAAGCATAATTGATTTTATTGAATGAAAACCATCATCTCTTTATCAAAACGGAATTCGCTAGCTCCCCGAAAGATGGGAGATGTGTTTAAAAAATAATGGGGACTATTTCGAAAATTTACATGGTTTTTTGTAAATAAACATCAAGAATATGCCTATAAGACACCGAACATATTTATGCACCTAAAATATATTCACTTCTTTAGATTAGAAAAAGGATAACATTCTCCGCGACATTTTTTTTTAAATTATACTTGATTATCGTATAATTTACTCAATTATATACAATTATCAAGTTATTTTCATTAAAATTGATACAAGCGATAGTTTGTGACTATTTATCATTATATACGAGAAATGAAATTGTATCACAATTATTTTAATCTGTTTAGACAGTGAAGACATCAATGGGATATCTATCAATGTTACTAGCGATAAACAATTAGAGAAAATGATTTTATATTAGAAGTGATTTTATACTAATTCCGCATACGACTAACCACCACCGTTTATGATTAAGTTAACAATTTAGATTAATAACTTTATTTATATCCACTATATGCCATACAGTTCCTATATAAGAAATATACATTTCTGTAGAAAAATATAAAATATTTATTTCAAAGAAGAACGAGAATTGTTTATTCTACCTTTGATCGTCACGTCTATTCGATATTATTACCAAACGTAAGGAATAATTAAAATGCATATTACTGAAGAATGAGAATAATTAGCGATTAGTTAAAATAATTAGCAGTGAGCAATGAGTGAAATTTTTAATAAAAGGATGTGATCAATTTGCTATGTTTTCGACTGAGCGATATCCTCTCTAATATTTGACAACAGCCAATAATGAAGGGTAAGAGTAGATATGAATGAACGAGTAGCTCCATCGAATAAGTTTACTTACATTTGAAGAAAAAGGCGCTGCGTTCGCAACAATTGACTTAACGTATGATGATTGCATGTCGTGCATCTTGTTATCGATTGCTATCCGAAAGGGTTTACAGAGGTACTCACAGATGGTAGCAATACCGGTCCGAACTGAGCAAGCGCAAAATCACGGCTGTTTGACACGATCGCAAGTAGCAACTCAGTCAAACAATAATTCCCTTTTCGTGAACTTCAATGAGTATCAACGAAGGTAGAACAAGTTTCTTCAGAACTAAAGAGCGAGAAAGTTGTTTACCGTGACATTCCGTTAAAATTACATAATAGCGCCGCGAAATTCTTATGCGATGCAAAG
Organism: Harpegnathos saltator; assembly: GCF_003227715.2. Lineage (NCBI taxonomy): Eukaryota > Metazoa > Arthropoda > Insecta > Hymenoptera > Formicidae > Harpegnathos > Harpegnathos saltator. Next base: position 59,410 of record NW_020229954.1, on the reverse strand, counting down.
CAATGCAGTTTACATGACATCACAAAGTGTATTATATAACGAAAGTTTTTTTCCCTTGATATGGATATCGATGAAGATGCATCTATAAATTATTATTATATTATCTTCACGCGATGTTCACACAGTCGTAATAGTAAACCAAAATTAAAAGAAAACATCAATTATCGAATATTCTTCACATGACCCGTTATTCTCTGCGGCCGAAAATGTTCCTCTCTCTCGCGCGTCTTCAGTATTTTATTTGTATTTTGTTATAAAATAAAATTACTTTATGTCATTTATTATTATTATGTTTGAAAAGCATTGAAATGCGATATTTTCGATTATGTTTAGTGTAATTATTTAATATTATTTATCAATTATGCTTCGCCATTTTAAAAGAGCAAAGGTAGATAAATGTCGCACAAAAATTAATGTTTGTGTTGAACAAAGGGAGAATTTGATCTTATAGCTTCGTCGCGAAACCACGCGAAAATAATGTTTCATTGTAAGCGAACTATAGATCTGTTACAGAACTTTATGTATCCACAAAAGTTTGCACAAGTTGGCTTCAAAGTTTATTTCAGCTTTGTACACTAGCAAAAAATATTCGCTTTTAGTCGAGACAGAGGTCCAAGTGTTTTTGCATGGCAAAGTTCGACATGTCGGGAGAAATAAACGTTTGAAATCCTATCGTGTGTAAACGAATCAGCCTTTGTTACCATCCAGTGTAATTAAATCAAGAATTGTATAGTACTTCAAGAAGTGAAGGAACAATCAACGTAGTAAATTTTTTCTCTAAGATTAACTTGGAAAGTTTTATATAACGTTAACGATGATATTCACACGATGAGAAATAATGTAATTAGGATAATACTTGAAACATTGAAATATTTCAATCCCCGTTTTGAAATAATGATATTATGTTTGAAATCATATTCCGTTTGCATTAATATTTATCTACATAGAGTGTATAACTCTATATCGATAGAACGAGATGATGCTTTTTCTGAAAATTACCTCTAATAGATTTATATCGCACTTTCGCCGTGTGTCGCCGATTCTTACGATTAGTAGGCGCATGGCCTGATCCTGATGTCCCTTTGAGTGACTTTCGTCGGCCCAAGATAAGAATCATGATTTCAGTGTGTATTGTGTGCATATATGTGTACGTACCGCAATTGTCGAATGCAATACATTCTTGGGGCAACGTGAATCTAATGATACAACACATCGCCAGCGCTAATTACAGCTTTTTAGCATGTTGCAAGCTGATCGTCACCCGGTATCACGGTGAAAGTAAGTGATCAATTTTTTTCAAACAATTTCTCCCTTCTTCACTATTTCTCTCTCAGTGGCAATCTCTCGCAGTGAAATCATATAAATAAATTACCAATCATTTTTATTTATCGGGAACCACGACTCTAATTGAGACACTTCATGTGGCCTTTCGCTTTGAACAAAAATTTATTATACAAACACGACTTGGTTTAAATATTTATATAGATTTTTTCATGTAAATACGGGACATATTTACATACATGGTTCGGAAATTGATGTTTTTATTGAAATACCACGTTTGATCTGAAAGCCCTGCGAACGCTAATGACATCGTTGAAGACCGACTGGGTGACTTCAAAGCGAAACTGGGAACGTAATACGATGTTGAAAGTTGCAAGAACTGGGAGAAACATATCTTTCAGCTGTTACATGAGTTTCATATGCGTGGCCATCTTTTACGTCTATTTCAACCTTTTGAAATTCTACCGAAACATATGTCTGTCCGAACGGAAGTTGGTCTATCAGTTCGATTATCCTTATGATATGCAAAAGGTTCCATACTACGTGATTACTTATTTCATTCAAATTTGCGCCGGCATATGCGCAGCATTTATCAACTCTACTGTAGACACCTTCGTTTCTCTGCTCTTGCTGCACGTTTGCGCGCAGCTGATTAATCTACGAACGACACTTAACAACTTGGTCGAGAAGCTAGCCGAAAAATCTATACCTTCCGCTAAGTATAAGGAGGGCATTACCGCGATCGTTCTACGACATGAGAGTCTCATCAGGTATGTTGTAGAGATCTCAGAATGTGATATAACATGAAGGATTAACACAAAGGATCATACGCATTTTTAAGGAACGCTAAGATCATTGATAACTGCTACAGCTTGGTTTTACTGGTGCATATGATAGCCACTACTTTTCAACTGTGTTTCCAAACTTTTCAAGTTTATACGGTAAGTGAATCCGCACGTCTTATATTCAAATTTTATGCATTACTGCATGCGGGAAAACAATCTCCGTCTGGGTAACTGAATACAGGCCAGGAGAAAAGTTGCACCGCAATCAGACCCATATTCGGCCGTCTTAAAATTCAGCCGATATAATTGAGGACTATTGACTAATTGTAAATAGAAACACGTTTTCTGAAGGAATCTTTCTGTTTCGACAATTAAGTTTTCCCGAGTCTGGGAACTATTTTTTCCAATTACGAGAAATTCGGTTAGACTCTAACAGAATTGTTTCTTCCAAAAATTATCTCATATTTGTACTTTTACAAAGTGACACCTGCCTTTACGATATTTTTACAAAATTTTCCATATACTAAGTGCGAGTATCGAATGAAATGGTAGAAATTATTTTCAGAAAATAACGGACGAGAATTCGGATGGTTTGACTATTGGAATGGTATATCTTATGTTTTACGTTATGTTCGTGTTGACACACATATACATATATTGCTACTCAGCTGAGAAACTTTTATCGGAGGTAAGGAATGATGAATTAAACGACGCGATATACATATTTTTTTATTATTTACTATTTTTAGAGTATCGCTGTGGCGTATGGCGTGTACGAATGCAAGTGGTACGACATACCATCGAGAGACGCGAAAGATTTAATGTTCATCGTGTGTCGATCTATAATTCCACTCAGACTGACAGCTGGGAAATTTAGCACCTTTTCGATTGAGACGTTTGGAATGGTAAGATACTTGCGAGAAAAATACACACTCTTTTTCAAATTTGCTTTTTATATACACAAATATATCTATTTCTTTAAATTAGAAAAAGTACATTCGCTCTTACATCTTTGTATGTAATTATCATATTATATATGAATTTTCTTAATTATACACCATTGTCAAATTATGTTGGTTAAAATCGATGCAACTGATAGTTTGTGATTGAGTTTGTTATTATCATACACGGAAAATGGATTGTGTCATAATTATTTTGGTCTGTTTAGACAGTGAAAACGTCAATGGGATATTTATCAATGTTGCTGGCGATAAACAATTAGAAGAAATAATATTAGAGGTGATTTCATATTAATTCCGCATACGACTAACCACCATTTATTTACAATTAAATAAACAGTTTCATTTATATGCACTGTATACGATATTGTTCTAATAAAAGAAATACACATTTCTGTAGAACAATGTAAATTATTTATTTCTAAACAACGAGAACTGTTCTCCTCTTTGACCATTCATGGTTTGTCCTATGCACTGAGAGAAAAGTATATGATATTTGGAACTATAATGATATAGTAACTAAATTATAGTCCGAAATATCATATTTATAGTAAGTATTATCGTAATATCGGTAATAATTACGATATAGGCATAGTATAACCAACCATATAATATTTTTATTAAGAATTATAGTAAGTTAAACTAAAATTATTGTATGGATACAAATATAAAATGGTAGGTAAAGTAACTCTTTTATATAGTCAATATTACCCGAATATTTGCTAAATGATGACAGATGAATATGAATATGAATGACAAACTATATGAATATTAAATCTCACTATATTTGTGAATGAGAAATTACTATATATGTGGTAAAAGTAACTAAACAATTATTTAAGACAATCATTGGCTATATATTTGTGTTTATTCTACTATATTTTGCAGGTTCCACGAACTATAAAAATATGGTTGACACCAAAATGAACTATAAAATATAGTGAGATTATAGTTAATTCAACTATATTTTTCTATTAGTGTGTTATTACCAAACATAAGAAAACGGTTTAAAACCATATTATCGAAGAATAAGAATAATTAGTGATTAGTTAAAATAATTAGCAGTAAGTCAAATTTTCACTATAAAAACATGATCCACTTACACGTTTTTCGTCTAATCGATATCTCTTATAATTTTTGACAATATTTTATGATGAGAGTCGATATTAATGAATGAGCAGCGACATTAAATGAGCAGTTCGCTTATATTCGAAGAGTGGACACGCAAAAGCTAAGTGTTCGTAAAAACTGACTTAACGTATGACGATTGCATGTAATGTATCGATTATTATTCGAAGAGGTTTACAAAGGTGCTCACAGATGGTAGCCATTGTAAATCCTGTTGGCACTGAGCAAGCGCAAAATCACGGCTGTTTGACATGATCGCAAGTAGCGACTCAGTCAAATAATAATTCCCCTTTCGTGAGCTTCAACGAGTGTCAACGATGAAATGAGTGTCAACGAAGGTAGAACAAGTTTCTTCAGAACTAAAGAGAGAGAAAGTTGTTTATCGTGACGTCCGTTAAAATCACATAATCATGCCGTGAAATTCTTATGCAATACAAAACAAATACAGTTTACATGACATCACAAAGTGTATTATATATATAACGGGAATTTCTTTTCTCTCGATATTAGTCTCGATGAAGATTAACCTGTAAATTATTATAAATTATTTTCACTCGATGTTCGCAACCATAATAGCAAACCAAAATTTCCAAAATATCAATTATCGAATATCTTTCTTTACACGATACATTGTTCTTTGCGGCCGAAAATGTTTCTCGCACATTTTCAGCATTGTATTGGTATTTTGTTATAAAATAAAATATTTTATATCATTTAGTAATATTTGCTTGAAAAGCATTGGAACGTGATATTTTCAAACGATTATGTTTCATGTAATTATTTAATATTATTTATCAATTATGTTCCGTCATTTTAGAAAACCAAACATAGATAAAAGTAAAAAATTAATGTTTACGTTGAATAAAGAGAGCATTTGATCTTATAGCTTCGCCGTACGACCATGCGAAAATCGTGTTTCATTGCAAGCAGACTATAGATCTGTTATGAAACTTTATACATTCACAAAAGTTTTCATAATTGTCGGTATCGAAGTTTATTTCAGTTTTGTACATTAGCAAAAAATATTCGCTTTTATTCGAGATAGAGATTCATTGAAGAGTTTTTGCGTTCGCAAAGTTCGACATGTGGAGAGAAATAAACGTTTGAAATATGTGAACCATATGTGAACAAATCGGTCTTTGTCATCATTCAGTGCAATTAAATCAAGAATTGTGTAATATTTCGAAAAATGAAGAAATAATCAATGTAGTAATCCTTTTTTTCTAAAATTAACTTTAAAAATTTTGCATGACAATAACGATGATATCCGTACGACGAGAAACAATGTAATTAGAAAAATACTTGAAACATTGAAATATTTCAATCCTTATTTTAAAATAATGATATTATATTTAGACTTATATTTCGTTATACTGGCATTCATTTTAATTAAACGAGTGTAGCTCCATATCGATATAACAAGGTGATGTTTTTGTCTCACATTTATTTTTGCTAGATTTGCATCACACTTTCCCTTTGTGCCGTCAATTCCTGCGATTAGTAGGCGTATGGCCTGATCCAGACGCCCTTTTGAGTGACTTTCGTCGGTCGAAGATAAGATTCATAATTACAGTGTTTATCATGAGTATTTATGTGTGTGTACCGCAATTCATGAATGTGATACGTTCTTGGGGTAACATGGATTTAGTGATGCAACACATCGCCAGCGCTAATTACAGCTTTTTGGCATGTTGCAAGCTAGTTGTCGCTCGATATTACAATGAAAGTAAGTAATCATTGCCTTTCTGTCAGTAAATTAAATAGATATCTAATTCATTAATTAATTAATCGATGTTGTTTATTCCGTAAAATCATGTGAGACATCAGATTTTGCTTTAATTTACTTATGATACAATACTGAGTTATCTTATTGTGACTTTGAAATGTTGTAACATTCATGCACACACATTTAGCCCCGGTCTCAGTTTAACATTTTTTATAACTCATCTTTATTCGCCTAATGTTTAATATATCATCTCTTTACGAATATAACATTTCGAAAACTCATTAGATAAAATTGTAAGTATTTATCCTATTTTTTTTTATTTTCTTAGAACGATATTGCTCTATTAGTATACTTTATGCTTTATGCGATGTAAATTGCTGAAATTATAATTTATTACAGAACATAAATAACATTATTCGTGCTTTCGTGAGTATATGTATTTGCAGAAAAAGAGAATTAAATCATGAAATTTATGAAAGAAAAACATACGGTATATATATATGCGCGCGCGTGATTACGTGGCCTTTCCAGGATCCCCATGAAAGTTTTCGACTTCGTCTTCGTCTTTCGTTTTCGTCTTCAGCCCAAATTGACACATCACGAAATATTTGTTTTCGGTTTCGGTCGATATTCAAAGAAGGTTCTTTCGATCGGACTCTAATTGTCAGCAGATCGTGAAAAATCAGTATCTCTGTCTATAGGTGTACTATATAATACATAATATGTTATTTAATAAAAGTCGAGCCGAATTTATGACTGATCCAAAGCGTCATTTTTTATTTGAAAGCGCTTCGTACGCTGGTAACATCGATCACGGCCGACTGGGCGACTTCGAAGGAAACTTGGCAACGAAATACGATGTTGAAGATTGCGAGGCGCGGGAGAAGCCTATCTCTCAGATGTTACATGAGTTGTACGATCACAGTCATGTTTTACGTAATCTTCAACCTCATAAAGTTCCATCGAACCTTACATCAGCCTGAACGGAAGCTTATCTATCAATTCGCTTATCCCTATGACTATGAGAAAAGTCCAAACTACGAAATTACCTTTTTCATACAAATGTCTGGCGGCGCCTTTACGGCCATTGTGAATTCCAGTGTTGACAGCTTCGTCTCGATTCTCGTATTGCACGTGTGCGCACAGCTGATTAATTTACGAACAACGCTCAACGAAACGATCAATAGATTAGCTGAAAAATCTATATCTTCTTCGAAGTTTCGAAGAAGCCTGATCGCGATCGTCGTACGGCACGAGCATCTCATCAGGTACGTCGGCGAACTTCGGCGTGACTTGATCATCTCGGTACAGCGCGTACTTGCCACGTAAAGTTGTCCAACGGCAATGTTGGGTACTGAATAGTTGAAATATTGGTTAACTGAAATATAAAGATATAAAGATAAAGATTAACAGAGAATAAATGATGATTAATTGAACGATTGGCTTCAAACGATTACTTTGATCAGATTGGTCCTACATTGATTAACGAAAAATTTCATCAGTCGATTAAATTATTCATAATTGCATATAAGACAATTCATTAATGACTCATCGATTGTTTTAGGAAAATTTGCTATACTACGATTTTGATCAATTAAGGCCCAACATTGTCCAACCGCCGAGAGCGACAGTCACAGAAAGTACTTATGTAGCAGGCATTTTCATGTGCTGCACCTTCTGCAATAAAATAATTACACATTACCATAAATAATAAAAAATTCTATTACTATTGGTAAAAAGTGGAGGATTATTTTGGGATATCACTGATATTATTTCGGAAATCACTTTATTAATAATAGAATAAGGGAAAGTGAGCGCTGCGCGGCTCTCGACTCTTTACGGCGCAGTCGAGATCTGTACCGAATAAATGAATACCTTTAAAAAATGACTTATATGAATTTTCAAGGAACGTTGAAAGGATCAATGACTGCTACAGCACGGTATTATTTATACATATGATAGCTGCTACTTTTCAATTATGCTTTGAAACTTTTCAGATATTCACGGTAAATTTAATTTTTATATATTTTAATGACATATTATAAAAAAAAACATAGATAAGTATTAAAATTGTAGATTTTTAAGAATGTTGGAATTATAAAGTTTAAATTTTAAAGTATTAAAGATTATAATATAAAAAATATGGTATAAAAGATATAAAGTTATAGCAAAGTATAGATAAAAATTATGGCTATATGTATAGAGATATTTAAAAAATTGTATATTCTAATATTAAAATGTTATACTAAGATAATAATTGCGCTAGATTTCTACGAAACCGTTTAATGTTTATGTACATCCACCGAAATCGAAATTATGTTACTTCCAGATAATTACGGATAAAAGCGCGAACGTCTCTATCATAAAAATGGCTTTTCTCGTGTTTTATGTCACAGTTGTTTTGACGCACTTATATTTTTACTGCTACTCAGCTGAAACACTCTTGGCGGAGGTAAACGACAAGTTGTACTCTTCAATGGCGACTTGTGTAATGCGAAAATTTCATTTTTAGAGTACCAATATGGCATACGGCGTGTACGAATGCAAATGGTACGACATACCATCGAGAGACGCGAAGGATTTGATGTTCATCGCGCATCGATCTAAAATTCCGCTTAAACTGACAATTGGGAAATTCAGTACTTTTTCATTAGAGATGTTTGGAACTGTAAGATATCGGATATGTCATTTGTTCGTCGTTCTAAACGCGAGATTCTTTACGCGTTCTTTACGCAAAATTAAAAATACATTTACTCTTTGTTGCAGACGGTGAAATCGTCAATGGGATACCTATCTGCGTTTCTGTCAATGAGCGATTAGAGAGCGATTAGAGAGAATAATGATAATAACGTAATAATTCGACATAATTGACCACATTCTTCCTACGTTAAATGAATAAATTTGTTTGTATGCACTCTTTGTTTGCTACATGATTTGTACTGACAATACGACTCCTTTCTGTTCCAGTATAAATTGTCTATCCTTAAAAAAACGCAAGACTATTTAATTCTTTTCTTCTCGCCTTACCGTTGAAACAAGTTGACTCGGAAGGATAATATTTGATATTAATGAACGAGTATCTTTATCGAGTGAACGTTTTACTTACATTCGAAGAACGAGCTCGGCGAGTTCGCAACAACTGGCTTAACGTATGACGATTGCATGCCATGCATCGATTATTATCCGAAGAGGTTTACAAAGGTACTCACAGATGGTAGCCATTGTAAATCCTGTTAGTACTGAGCAAGCGCAAAATCACGGCTGTTTGACATGATCGCAAGTAGCGACTCAGTCAAACAATAATTCCCCTTTCGTGAGTTTCAATGAATGTCAAGGAAGGTAGAATAAGTCTCTTTAAAACTAAAAAGCGAGGAAGTTGTTTACCGTGACGTACCGTTAAAATTACATAATAGTGCCGCGAAATTCTTATACGATGCAAAGCAATGCAGTTTACACGACATCACGGAGTGTATTATATATGTAACGGAAATTTTTTCCCCTCGATGGATCTCGATAAAGATCAACCTATGATTATAATTATTATAAATTATTTTCAAGCGGTGTGTCTATAACCGTAATAGTAAACCGAAATAAAAAAAAATATTTATTGAATATCTTTTTGTTCATACGACTCGTTGTTCCTTGCGGCCGAAAATGTTTCTCGCGCGTTTTCAGTATTTTATTCGTATTTTGTTATAAAATAAAATTACTTTATGTCATTTATTATTATTACTTGCTTGAAAAGTATTGGAATGTGATATTTTCAAACGATTTTTTTTTCTTTATTTATTTAATATTAGCTATCAAGCATCAACCGCCTCTTTAAAAAGGCAAACGTAGATGAATGTCGTATGAAAATTAATGTTTATGTTGAATAAAGAGAGAATTTGATCTTATAGCTTCGCCATAAACTATGCGAAAATCGTGTTTCATTACAAGTGGACTATAGATCGGTTATGGAACTTTATGCATCTACAAAAGTTTCCACAATTGTCGGTATCGAAGTTTATTTCAGCTTTGTATACTAGCAAAAAAATATTCGCTTTTATTCGAGATAGAGATTCACTGAAGAGTTTTTGCGTTCGCAAAGTTCGAAGCACGTTGGGAGAAATAAATTGGGAGAAATAAACGTTTGAAATATGTGAACCATATGTGAACGAATCGGTCTTTGTCATCATTCAGTGCAATTAAATCAAGAATTGTGTAATATTTCGAAAAATGAAGAAATAATCAATGTAGTAATCTTTTTTTCTAAAATTAACTTTAAAAATTTTGCACGACAATAACGATAATATCCGTACGATGAAAAGCAATGTAATTAGAAAAATACTTGAAACATTGAAATGTTTCAATCCTTATCTTAAAATAATGATATTATATTTGGTCTTATATTTCGTTACATTGACATTCATTTTATTTGAACGAGTGTAGCTCCATATCGATATAACAAGATGATGCTTTTTTCTGACATTTATCTCTGATAGATTTACATCACACTTTCTCCTTGTGTCGTCAATTCTTGCGATTAGCAGGCGTATGGCCCGATCCAGATGCCTCTTTGAGTGACTTTCGTCGGTCGAAGTTAAGATTCATAATCATAGTGTGTATCTTGATCATGTACGTGTGTGTACCGCAATTCTCGAATGTGATACATTCTTGGGGTAACATGAATTTAGTGATACAACATATCGCCAGCGCTAATTACAGCTTTTTGGCATGTTGCAAGCTAGTTGTCGCGCGATATTACAATGAAAGTAAGTAATCATTGCCTTTCTATCAATAAATTAAATAGATATCTAATTCATTAATTAATTAACCGATGTTGTTTATTCCGTAAAATAATGTGGAACATCAGATTTTTCTTTAATTTACGTGTGATACAATACTGGCTTATGTTATCGTGATCGACTTTGGAATTTTGTAACATACATACATCCACGCACATACATTTAGCCCCAGTTTCACTTACGGTTAACATTTTTTATAACTCATCTTTCCTCGTCTAATGTTTAATATATCATTTCTTTACAAATATAACATCTCTAAAACTCGTCAGATAAAAGTGTACTTATTTTATTTTTTTTATTTTTTTAGAGCGATATTGTATTAGTATACTTTATGCTTTATGCGACATGAATTGCTTAAATTATAACTTATTACAGAGCAAAATAAATAATATTATTCTCGCTTTCATGAGTATATGAGTTTGTAGAAGGAAGAGCGGATAATTTGTAATATTGGGTTTGTGAAAATATGTATAAAATTATTATTTCAATAATTAAATCATGCTTTTATGAAAGAAAAACATACAGTATATATACCCGCGCATGTTTACGTGGCCTTTTTAGGATTCCCATGAATGCTTTCGACCTTGACTTCTCAAATAACAGCTCAAATTGACACACACGAAATATTTGTTTTCGGTTTCGGCCGGTATTCAAAGAAAGTTCTTTCGGTCGGACTCTCTAATTGTCAGCAAATTGTAAAAAATCAGCATCTTTATCTATATAGATATACTATATATATGTTATTTAATAAAAGTCGAGCCGAATTTATGACTGACCTAATGCATCACTTTTCTATCTGAAAGCACTTCGTACGCTGATAACATCAATCACGGTCGACTGGGCGACTTCGAAGGAAACCTGGCAACGAAATACGATGTTGAAGATCGCGAGGCGCGGAAGAAGTCTGTCTCTCAGATGTTACATGAGCTGTATGATCACGGTCATGTTTTACGTAATCTTCAACCTCATAAAGTTTCACCGAACCTTACATCAGCCTGAACGGAAGCTTATCTATCATTTCGCTTATCCCTATGACTACGAGAAAAGTCCAAACTACGAAATTACCTTTTTCATACAAATGTCTTGCGGCGCATTTACGGCCATTGTGAATTCCAGTGTCGACAGCTTCGTCTCGATACTCGTGTTGCACGTGTGCTCACAGCTGATTAATTTACGGACGACGCTTAACAAAACGATCGATAAATTAGCTGAGAAATCTATATCTTCTTCGAGGTTTCGGAGAAGCCTGACCGCGATCGTCGTACGGCACGAGCATCTCATTAGGTACATCGGTGAACTTCGGTGTGTGACTTGATCATCTCGGTACAGCGCGTACTTGCCACGTAAAGTTGTCCAACGGCAATGTTGGGCACTGAACGGTTGAAATGTTGATTGACTGAAATGATAAAGATTAACGGAGAATAAATGATGATTAAATCGAATGATTGCTTCAATCGATTACTTCGATCGGATTGGTTTTACACTGATCAATGAAAAATTTCATCAATCGATTAAATTATTCATAATTACATATATGACAATTGATTAATAACTTGTTGATTGTTTTAAGATAATTTACTATATTACGATTTTGACTGATTAACGCTCAACATTGCCTAACGACCGAGAGTGACAGCCACGAGAGTACTTATGTAAGAGTCATTTTCATGTGCTGCTTCTGCAATGAAATAATTACATATTAACATAAATAATAAAAATATTGCTATTGAAAAAAGTGGAGGATTACTTGGGATATCACTGATATCATTTCGGAAGTCATGTTATTAATAATAAGATAAGGGAATATGAGCGTTGAGCGGCTGTCGACTCTCGACGGCATAGTCGATGTTTCATAGTCGAATGAAAAAATGAATAGCGTTGAAAAATCAGTTATATGAATTTTCAAGGAGCGTTGAAAGGATCAATAACTGCTACAGTACGGTGTTATTCATACATATGATAGCTGCCACTTTTCAACTGTGCTTTGAAACTTTTCAGATATTCACGGTAAATTTAATTTTTATATATCTTAACGACGTATTGTCACGTGAATATAATGATAGATAGCGTTGAATTTTTCCGAGAAACTACTTTTAGCTTTACCCAGGAACAACGACGAGGACGTAGTAGCTTTCTGTTCCCTTCGGGGTGCTTGTTTTAGGTGAATCCCCTCGCCTCTCACCATCGGGGTGCTTGTTTTAGGTAAGTCCCCTCGCCTCTCACCATCGGGGTAGTTTCTCGGAAAAATTCAACGCTATCTATCATGAATGAAGAAAATTGTTTCCATAAAAACTTCACGTAAAATCTAATTCTGCAATGAAAAATGTGGGTTCTCATTTGAGATTTGAACGTTACCACCCACCCTACCCTGAAGGGATGAAAGGGAATAACTGTTATTATGTTTTTTAAAAATATTTTTAAAAATATTGAACAGGTATTTTTTTATTTTTCAATCCAATGATCATTTCTGGAGAATTGCAGAAAATTTAATGTTTTGCGATTACAGCGCCATCTATCACGAATAAAAAAAAAGTTTCGAACGAAACTTATGTATTTTGTGGAGTAGAATCCGAATCTGCAATAAAAAAATGGGGGTTCCCATTTAAGATTTCAAAGTTACCTCCCACCCCCACCTCCTGAAGTGGGGTGGGAGGTCGAGTTTAATATCATTGGATGTCCCCCTTCGAGACGAATAAATTTCATTACCCACTTTTCTTGATCCGACATGTAGTTTTCCAGATATTACTATTTGTCAGGTTAAATGGGACACCCTGTATAATTCAAATTTTAAAGTATCAAAAATTATGGTATAAAAAATATGGTACAAAACATATAAAGTTATAGTAAAGTATAGATAAAAATTATAGCTGTACGTATAGAAGTGTTAAAATATGATATATTTTAATATTAAAATATTATAGTAGAGAGATAATTGTGCTAAATCTCCATGAGACCGTTTAATATTTAATGTGCACCCACCGAGATCGAAATTATATTACTTCCAGATAATTACGGATAAAAATGCGAACGTCTCCATCATAAAAATGGCTTTTCTTGTATTTTATGTCACGATCGTTTTGACGCATTTATATTTTTACTGCTACTCAGCTGAAAGACTTTTGACGGAGGTAAGCAGCGAGCTCTATTTCTCAATAGCGACTTGTGTGACGCGAAAATTTCATTTTTAGAGTACCAATATAGCGTACGGCGTATACGAATGCAAATGGTACGACATACCATCGAGAGATGCAAAAGATTTGATGTTTATCGTATATCGATCTAAGATTCCACTGAAACTGACAGTTGGAAAATTCGGTATTTTTTCATTAGAGATGTTCGGAACGGTAAGATATCGGATGCGTTTGTCTGTCGTTCTGAATTTATGCGAGATTAAAAACAAAAATTTACTCTTTGTTGCAGACGGTGAAATCGTCAATGGGGTACCTGTCTGCGTTTCTATCAATGAGTGATTAGAGGGAATAATGATGATAACGTAATAATTCGACGTAATTGACCACTTTCTTCCTACGTTAAATGAATAAATTTATTTGTACGCACTCTTTGTATGCTACATGACTTGTACTGACGATATGACTCCTTTCTGTTCCAATATAAATTGTCTATCCTTAAAAAAACATAAGACTATTTAATTCTTTTCTTCTCGCCTTATCGCTGAAACAAGTTGACTCAGAAGGATAATATTTGATGTTAGTGAACGAGTATCCTCATCGAGTGAATGTTTTACTTACATTAGAAGAGCGAGCTCGATGTTCGCAAGAACTGATTTAACATATGACAATTGCGTGACGTGTATCTTATTATCGATTGTCATCCGAAAGGGTTTACAAAAGATATTCACAGTTGGTAGCTATTGTGAATTCTCTCGCAGTACTGAGCAAGCGCAAAATCACGGCGGTTTGACATGTTCGCGAGGTACGACTCAGTCAAACAATAATTTCCGCTACGCGAACTTCAATGAGTGTCAACGAAGGTAGAACAAGATTCTTTGGAACAAAAGAACGAGAAAGTTATCTACCGCGACATTCTGTTTAAAATTGCGTAATCGTATAGTGAAATTCTTACGTAATGCAACGCAGTTTATGTAACGTCATAGAGTGTTATAACTGAAATTTTTTTCCCAAGGTTTTCACTAATTTTTCGAATCTCGTAAGAAAGATCAATCTGTAAATTATTATAAATTTCTGTCACGTAATATCAAACGCAGAGAGCAAATCAAAAGAATACAATATCAAGTATCGAATATTTGACACTTCGTCAAACGTGCTGTTCTTTACGGCACTAAAGGTTTTATGTATTTTCAGTTCTTAGTATTTTTTTCCTCTGCTAAATTTGCATCATGTTTTCTTAATATTTCGTTGTTAACGGAAAGTTGCTTTGTGTAATTCATTTGTATTACTTGCTTGAGAAGTATTTTAATGCAATATTTCTAAGAAATCATATTTAATGTTATCAAACGTTGTTTGATTTCAATAAAGAAATGTAAATAAACATTATATAACTAATGGTTATGTTACATAAGGAGGAAATTTTATTTTATCATTTTGTTGTCAAACCTTGTTGTCAAACTTGCAAGAATCATGTTTTACATCGATAAATCCATAGGTCCGTCACAGAACTTTATGTTTCCACGAAAGTTTCCACAAATTGGTACCGAAGTTTATTCTAGCTTTGTACACTAACAAAAAATGTTCGCTTTTACTCGAGGTAGAGATTCACTGAAATGTTTTTGCGTAGCAAAGTTCGATACGTCGCGAGAAATAAGCTATCCGAAATGCTATCATGAACGAATCGATCTTTGTTTTCATCCAGTACAATTAAATCAAGAACTGTGTATCACTCCGAAAAATGAAGAAATAATCAACGTAGTAACCTTTTTTCCCTAAAACTAATTTCGAAAGTTTTACATAAAAATAATAACAATGATATCCGCGCGGCGAGAAATAATATAGTTAGAAAAATACGTGAAATATTGAAATATTTCAAACTTTATTTTGAAATAATGGTATATTATATTTGGACTCATATTCCGTTACTCGTTGACATTAATATTTATCTATACGTGTATAATTTTATATTGATATAACGAGAGATGATGCTTTTTCCTGAAATTTACCTCTACTAGATTTGCACCACACTTTCGCCTTGTGTCGCCAAGTCCTGCGATTACTAGGCATAGGGCCTGATCCAGGTGCCTCTTTGAATGATTTTCGTCGGCTCAATTTAAGATTCATGACTGCAGCGTGCCTCTTGAGCATTTTCGTGTTCCTACCGCAATTTATGAACGTGGTACGTCTTTTGGGTAACTTGACCTTATGGATGCAACACATTGCCGCTGCTAATTTTAGCTTTATGGCATTTTGCAAACTGGTCGTTACCTGGTATCACGGTAAAAGTAAGTAACAATTTTCTAACAGTAAAAATAGATGTATGGCCAATTAATCAATTAGGCGATATTATTTATTGACTAAAATCATATCAGATTTTTCAGGTTTCCATTTATCATATATGTAATATACATAGCACTTATATGTAATATAGCATTAACCTTTTTCGAAATCATCTCTCCAACGCGCGACGACAATTGTCCGAGAAATTTTTGTCCGAATCTGATGTATAATAGTTTGATGTAATTGATGTTTATATTAATAATCGATCAGTCAACAGATTCAGCTGAATTTTTTAATAAAATTTTACTTAATTGCATGCAGTTGCATGGCTATAGAATTGTATATTAAAGTTTACTTTTACAAGATATAATATATTGTACTGTAAATTTTATAGAAACATTATTATTATTATATAGTTTTTATTATTTCTCAAAAATATATTTTATTCGAATTTTATATTTATACATGTTTAAATTTCATTATATACAGTTATTCAAGTTATATATTCACATATGTTTAACTTTTATTACATAACATTTATTACATGAGATTACGGCCACGGCCAGAGAACAAATGTTTCCCTCGCGATAGCTAATCAAACGTATGACGATCGTGCGGTATTCTATCGGCTATCTACTCGTACGTAAAAGGGGTAGGTAAAAGTGGGGGTTGAACCCTTCATGCACCGAGCAAGCGCGAAATCACTATTCGGCGTGGTCGTGAGGAGCGATTCACAATCAATCAAACGATTATTTCCGTGAACTTCAATGTGTGTTGACAAAAGTAGAACAAATTTTGAAAAAAAGTGAAAATAGAAAGAAAATTTCACATCGCGATGTCCGATTAAAGTTTCATAATTGCGCCGTCAAATAATTATGCAATGAGAAGATATTTATGTGCGATTACAAAAATATGTTAAGTAAATTCTTTGATCTCGATGAAAAACGGTCATCACAAATTGTTATTCGCGGTGACATTAATCAGGGTAAAATATATGCAAATTGTCGAATAATTTACTCCACGTGCGGCGTTCATCCAAAGAAATGTGGAGCCCGTCTTTGCTATTTCCTTGATATCTCATTGTTAATCACAAAAATTTACCATATATTTCGCTTCACTCACGTAGCTGAAAAATATAAAGCTGAAAAACACAAAGGATAGTTCAATTTTTGTTTTGTCAATCGTTTAAAATACACTTTTTATTCAATATATTTTCTACAGAATAATAGGGAAAACAAATGAAATATAAATGAAATATTACATTTATATAACTGACGAATATATTAATTATGTACAAGGTGTAATTTGCACTTTATATTGTTGTTTATCATATGCCAGATATAACAGAAAGTAATGGCGATTACTTGGTAAAATAAATGAATAGTTTTTAATAAAATTGCTTTTTTTATCACGAAATCCAAAAATTTTGTACTCAATATAATTTATCCTAAAATTTTGTCCAATAATATATAATCTAGTTATTATATCATATTATATTACACTACACTAGCATGTTAAAATTCAGTGTAGATTCCAATTAAGCTTACGTTTATTAATTAAGCTTATTTCACAAAAATCTTAAGGCAGCGAAAGTGATAGTTATATCGCTGGCTGGCAATTAACGACACTCTATTGAATTTTTATTCGGATATACCTAATAAGTCGGTATTGTACGGCATGCGAATAATGTAGGAATTTTGAAGGAATACGAAAAGACAATCGATAACTGCTACAGTGCGGTGCACTGTTTGTGCACATAGTAGCCGCTACTTTTCAGCTGTGTTTCGAAATATTTCAGATTTTCACGGTAAGTGAAACAGCTCGCGCGTATATTCTCTCGCTTTTGATCTTCGCGTGTGCTTCATAATTGACATAATTTCTTAACAAAGGTAGCTATTTAAATGTACAAGGTGTTCAAAAAAAGGCCCTATACTCTTACAAGGTAGATAGTACTCATTGAAAGTACTAAATAAAAGAGCTCACTGAGCACAAGTCGAAATATCGACCTCTCCAAGAGTTACAAATGTTTTTCGATTTTGATAACGCAAGTTATTTGTATGTACGACTCGTTAAGTTGTTACTTGTACGAAGAACACATCAAGCTTGCGTTTTACGTTACATTCGACGTGACTGTCTCTGCCATTATTACAGTGTACGACAATAAAAATTATTTCACTTGGTGAATTTAACTCCTTTTAGGTGGTGAAGAGGTCAATGGGATCTGCTTTGCTGGCAATGAGAGATTGATGGATATAATTCAAAATGGAAACAATGCGAACACGAATATCTGTCAAGCACAATGATTGTCAAGCGACTTTCACGATTAACGAATAAGTTGTTTTTATATACGCGTAACATTCTTTACTTTAACAAATATACACTTCCTGTGCGAGAATACAAGCTATTTATTTATCTCCGCTTAACGACAACGTAATTTCTTTACCCAAATTATGTCGCTTCGTTATTAAGCGATCAAACGATAACGTTCGTCTGTCGATGTGCGTTTACTTGCGCGCGATCAGAATTTCACGCACTTTGTCGAGCAGGCATAAATAAGTTTTCAGCCGACAGATCGATTCAGAAGCGTCGTCGCACAAAGTGGCATCTTCCTGCGGCTTAACTTTAGAGCACACGCAGGGTAACTTCACTTTCCGCATCGGAGCATGCGTGATCCTGAGAGAAGGGGAATGGAAAAACGACGGCAAAATTATTATGTCAGTCGTTGCGCCGTCGACATCCGTTAAGTATCAATGAATGCTGATCAAGGTACGCGCGGTGGAGAACGGACTTATAGCTGTGCTTATGCGCTTCGTGTAAATCGTTTTGCGAAATTATACGAAACTGTAATTTTTCGCGGTTATGTATAGAGTGTTCGAAAAAAAAGTTCTAAACTTTTAGAATAGGTAGCACTCATCATATTGAGTAAAAAGTATTTGGTAAACATAGGTAAAAAAATCAAGCCATTAGAATTACGTTACCATTACAAACGTTTTTACGAACAAATATATTTTGTTATTGTTTTGTTTAATAAATGGTGTCCTCCTTTCATTTCTACACACATGCAACTGGTCCACCTCGTCCAATTCATCTTTCGAAGAATGTTCTATTCAAATGCTGTCACGCAGACAGTATCTTTTGTAAACGCCGAAGTAATAAATGGTGAGAATACTCGTTCGTGTATGTGATCGATGGAACGCACACGAATAATTTGCGTCACCAAGGCCGAGGAACATTTGTAACACTTATAAAAGGGTTAATTTTTCGGCCTATGTTTGCCAGATATATATTTTCACTTATTGTTAGTACAATGAGTACTATTTACCCTTTAAGTTTGGAACTCTTTTTCTGAACATCCTGTATATTTTATATATCTGAAATCGAGACATACGTCAGTTCTCACGATACATACGTCATGCGTATATCGAAAACTTACTTTTCTTTACCGAATCTTTAAGCAAGTTCCATTTGCGTAGACTTGAGTTTCGCGATCGGATGGAATCGGTTGAATTTGGGCCTCGTCGGCATTTGGCCTGACCCGCTGCAGGGTCCTGGCCAAAGTGGCGGGCTCTCCAGATGTCGATTTCTCATAGCCAGCTTCCTCATGTTGGGTTTCATATGTATACCGCAATCGGTGAATCTCTTTTTCATTTGGGGCAACGCTGAAATGATGACTGAGAACTTGGCGACCGCGAACATTCCGGTCACGAACGCCTTCATGAAAGCCTTCACCATGTGGCATCACAGAAAAGGTACGAAGGTGAAGAGTATTATTAGCAAATATAGCGATGTTTCGTAAGATCTGGATAATAATGGAATACCAGAGAAGAGGTCTTCGTCGAAAAGGTTTCGTCACCGTTTATACATAATTTTGCAATGTATCATCTCGAGTTTTATTAGTTATTATTACTTATTCGCTAATTTTTTATTAGTTATTAGTTGTTATTTATTAGTCCTTAGTCGTTAGCTGTCAGCTACTAGTTTTTAGATTCCGTGTTTATTTTCTGAGCAGTTTCAGCTACCTGTTAGGATTTATATTATAGGATTATGTGAGTTATTTCTTATTTTATTGCTTAATATTCATCAAGCACCGGGATGTGTGGGATCAGAAACGAGACCATGGCGATCGAATCAGGTTGAGTGGTTCGGGGAGAAATTGGTGTTTTCGAAGGCAATAAGAAAGCCCGTGTTTTCATCCAGACATGCAAAATGAAATATTTTCCCGAAGCCCTGAAGCCGTTGGTCGACTTCTTCTACCAAGATTGGCATGCGTCGAAGACGTTGTACGAGAAGGTGGTCATGCTGAGGAGTGCATCGGTCGCCCGGAAAATATCCATCTGGTGCACGGTACTTACGCAGACCATGGTGACTCTTTACATCGTGCTTAGAATTTCAGTCATCGTCAGGTTGCAGCGGAACGACCCTGCCCGTCCCTTGATATACACGGCCTATTTTCCTTTCGACGTCAGTCGAAGCCCGATTTTCGAGCTGGTCTGCTTGGGTCAGATCCTGTCGGCCTACAGCAGTACTGCGTCCTACACCGGCACCGTCAGTTTCATTTCCATGCTGGTGCTTCACGTCTGCGGTCAGTTTCTCTCTCTGCGAGAGAGACTGAAGAACATCGCCGACGGAGTGAAAACGGTCGAGGAGTTCAGGGACGAGCTGGCGCAAATCGTGAAGAGGCACGAGCATCTGAATTGGTTCGTAATTTCAGACTGACGGAGCAAAAACGGATGTTTCTTGCCCTTTGTTTGTGCCGTCACCGCCCTTCTCATCACTGATCAGCGAATATGTCAATGATTTAAGGTTTGCGAAAACGATCGAGGATTCCTTCAATATGGTGCTCTTGATGCAAATATTTTCATGTACCGTTCAGTTGTGCTTTCAAGGTTTCCAGGTCTTTAATGTGAGTGAAAATTTGAGGCACCTTCAGTTTTCATAGTTCGCTTTTTACACTTATCATCGCATTTTGATACTTTAGTATTTTTCTTATCGCATCCGTCGTTCGATCCGCATTGGCCCTCTTATTTTTTTAATTAGTTGTATTTGAATTAAATTTTCTGCCTATTGTTAATTAGATATCTTATGAGCGATATGAAGGAATAAATATTTTTTTCTCCAGTCGTACGGATCTTTTACAAGTGTTAGCCTTGTGTTCTTTTATTCTCTAATTATCAGCTTTCCATCTGCTTTGTCGTAGCGAAGCAGAATAGTACAATTAATAGCAGAAATATTTCAGATAATAATCAACGGCAGAGACGAATCATTAACCTTCCAGTTAATCTTTCTAGCCATGTTTGTAGCCTTCATTTTAATTCACTTGTACGTTTATTGTTACATCGGCGAGATGTTGCTCGTGCAGGTAAGATGCACAAGTAGTATATCGTACATTTGAGTAATGCTATTTTCTATTTATTTATTTGAGTAATGCGATCTTGCACCGCTCATCGCGGGTAAAAAAGAAAAATCGAATAAAAAAATTCGATCCTCGATCATCAGAGTCTACTGAACTCAATTTTAGTTTCTCACTTTCACTTTTGAGGGATTGTAATTATTTGTGAAGATTAATATATTTCACAACTTTTATTCTTTCTCAAAAGTTTTTTTAAAGAGCAACAAAAGTTTACTTATTCTTCTTCAGAATAGAATAAATCGAGTATTTAATTCAATTAATATCACGATGATAGACTAAGGCTTAAAGAACGTTTCGTTAAATAATATCGAACGACGAAGAGTGAGATCAATAATAATCAATCGAAATCGGATGAAGTTCGCAAGCGCGACGCGTTCAAGCGATATCTTCTATGCAAGTCTTTCGAGGATCAATATTTTTAGTCGCCTTTCCTCGTGCGTGTGTATATGAACATGATAATTATCGATCGATTTAGTGCGATAATAGAACGTAACGGAACAAACAACGCACATACCTACGCGAGATGAAAACATAAATCCAGAATGTAATAATTTCTTTAATTTACCAATTAATAATTGCGATATTATTTTTGTTTTTTTAAACAAGGATACTGATTTGTTAATATTTATGCGTTAAATATTGAACACTGAATCGATCATAAAGAAATCGATTTGGTTCTTTAATTGAAGTTAACTTTACTGCATTTTCCACGGAAACAAATGACTCGTCAATTGAGAAATTCTCATCGTTGCGCGGAAGAGTTGCTTTGTCACAAAGTGTGACCGATTTATACTGATTCGGTGATTCGAGAAAGATCCATAGAAAATCGAAAAATTGTATACTTTATAATTGATTCGATTGTGACATTTAAGAGCACCGAGATAGGATTCTCCGCGTACGAATCCAACTGGTTCAATGTACCAGGGAAGGAAGCGAGAAACCTTTTGCTGATCATGCACAGATCGACGATGCCGCTTTGTTTAACCGCCGGGAAATTCGGCGTGTTCTCCTTGCAGATGTTCAGTAAGGTAAATACCGAGTCAAAATTTATAAAAACAAAAACGATCGCGTGCAATTTTCACGATCGTGACGTGCAAACAGTCCGTTAAACCACATCTCGACGTCCTCCTCCGAAAATCATAAATTTGTAAAACTTACTTGTCAAGCTTTTGATCAATTTTGAAAAACGTCGCTTTTAGTACATTTTCTCAATTAATTTTCCGATAGCAAGATATCGTAAGCGTCGTGCGCTCCAACACACTTTTTGTATTGTATTATATTAGGTGTGTGAATTAATTCGGTCCATCTGGTGGTCAATTGCTGTACTATATAACTTTATAACCTCTAATGTCTGCAAAAGGCTTTATTTTTTAGTTTTGATATCTGGCAGTAATATTCAGTTGATAAATGTTTGGATTTGTAACAATAACATTGTGTTTATCTGATTCGAAAATGTCGAAATTCGAGCCAAAAAAGCATCATTTTCGGGAAGTTCTCATTTTCTGTTTTCATTTGAAGAAAACAGCCGTTGAAGCTCATCGAATGCTCGTAGAAGCTTATGATGAAAGTGCTCCCACCGATAAATCATGCAGAGAATGGTTTCGACGTTTCAAAAATGATGATTCCAGTGTCGATGACAAACCTCGTCCGGGTCAGCAAAAGAAGTTCGAGGACGAGGAATTGCAGGCGCTAATCGATGAAGATCCGTGTCAATCGCAACATGAGCTCGCGCAATTGTTGAATGTTGATCGATCAACAATTTCTGTGCGTTTGGCAGCCATGGGAAAGATTTACAAAGAAGGAAGATGGGTGCCATACGAAAGAACTGAAAGAAAGAGGCATCGAGAGGCGAAAAGTCATGTCTGAAATCTTGTTTGCCAGGCAAAAAACAAAAGGTTTTTTGCATCGTATTGTGACTGGAGACGAAAAGTGGATATATTTCGATAATCCCAAACGAAGGAAATCCATTAGCGACCCAGGAAAACCATCCACATCGATACCACAAAGCGGAATATTCACGGCAAGAAAGTAATGCTCTGTATATGGAGGGACTAGAAGGGTGTAGTGTATCATGAACTTAAAACTTAAAACAGAGCCAAACCATCACTGCCGAATTTTATCAACAACAATTGATCCGTTTAAACAACGCATTGAAGAATAAGCGGCCGGAATATGCAAAGAGACACGACAAAGTGATCTTCCAGCACGATAACACTCGGCCACATGTTGGAAAGATTGTGAAGGCCACCTTGGAAGCACTTGGCTGGGACGTTTTATCTCACCCGCCGTATTCACCAGACATTGCTCCATCCGATTATCACTTGTTCGGATCGATGGCACACGGGCTTTCGGACCAGCACTTCAACAATTATGAAGAAATAGAGAAATGGCTCAATGAATGCATCGCTTCGAAGGACGAGTCGTTTTTCCGTCACGGAATGCAACAATTGCCAGACAGATGGGAAAAAATAATAGCAAGCGATGGCAAATACTTTGATTAGTGTACTTTTTTATGTTTTTTCATACTAAAGTCTTTTTTTGGAAGAAAAAAAACGGACCGAATTAATTCACGCACTTAATATTTCGCTTCCTTTCTTTTCGTCGCATCGAATTTTATCATCTCATTCTAGATCGTGAGAAGCTCACTCGGTTACCTGTCGGTGCTGCTGACCGTAACCAATAGCAAAGAGTAACTCCAGCCGGATAATATCGATCGTGATTACGACGACGATCGTCACGCATGATTGTCGTGGTTGAGCAGTTTTGATCCGCCGCATGTCGCAACGTGTTGGATGTTTTCCAGATGCGCTTAGATATTTTCCTCGAAATGTACGTCAACATCACGCTGTTATAAATGCAATAAATGCGGATGCAAACAACACACGAGAGGTCGCCTCGCCGATTCAGGGATTTCAGTCGCTTGTTTCCTCAGAGAACGCAATCGCTACAGCCGGAGGACACGGCCCTCTCGTCCGCATGTGCAGTGTCTAAATTATTCCGCCGGGCTGGATCGACGATTGAAACTTTACCGCTAGCGATCTTGGCGTTCTTTCTCGTATCGTCGACGAGCATGCATAATGAGCAACCCTTTGGGGCGATTTCGAAGGGAACGGTCAGTCGTCGAAACGACGAGGTTGCGGCGGTACCTAAAAAAGAAAAAAACAACAACGTTGAGCTACCTGTCCGTTGCTTTTTTTTACCGAGCGCATAGTCGGCGAAGTTTATCTTCGCGATATTCGTCGACGTTTCTGGCGCTTGCGCGTTTGCCGTTTTGCCGAGGAAGATCGGGCTTCAGCAACCCTCGCTTAAACGTTCCAACGTTCCAACATTCGCAACTCTGTCCTGCTGATTTTCTCGCTATTTTTCTTTTCCCGTTCTTGTCATTGACGTCAGAAATAATTAATACCGGAAGCTAATATATCATATCAAGCATATGTATATTGATGTACACTCAGTGATGAAGTGATCGTTGGCAGTCAAAACGCGAAGCTACAAGATCGAGGATCGCGACAGGTCGTTGAAATTGAGCTTTGAGCTCTGATTCGCCGAGGATGGATTTGATGAAGATCGAGTTGGGTTGGAACAAGTACAATATGTGGATGTTAGGCGTCTGGCCCGAGCCGACCAAGACTTCACGAGCAAAGCAGCACCTCTCGAAGCTGATCTTTTGGTCGACGTCCACCATCGCGTTGCTGTTCGTGTGCCTGCCAATGAACGCGCACTTGTTCATCGTGCCCACAAATCTGAACGAAGTGATACATAATCTGTCGGTGAACGTGCCGACTTTCTTGGCTTTCGTCAAACAGCTGTTCTTGCGATATCACGGGGAAGGTATTTGCATGCGTTTTAATTTCGTGTCCTTCTAGTCAAAGCAGTCCCTTGATTGGCGGAAACGTAAAAGTGCGTCTTAGTAATTCTGGTAGTTCAACATCTTTAAAATTGAGTGTTTCAAGATTCTCCGGTTCTCTCTATTCAATGGTGAATTTTTTAATTCAAAATTCAAGATGATGAATACAATATAGCTGAGCTAAAATCGAAAAAATGTTGAAGTTTTAGAAAAATTTTGAAATATCGTACGTTGAGGTTTTCAAAATCGCTCTTGAATGAAGAATTTTTTAAATAAAATCTCGAAATGGCGAGTTCTCAAACCAATGTAGACGGCTAAAATGAAATGTTATCCACATATTATATAACTTGTCGTTATAAGCTTTGTTTACTCGTTATTTCGATATTTTGTAGATTTTATAGATAAAAATTTTGTATGTTTTCAGTGTTTATCTTTTGTCATAACACATCCAGTTTTATCTTGCTGAGATAAATTACGATTTTATTTGGGTCCACCATTTTGAATCTGAAAAATTTTGTCTTCACTCGTAAATAGTGAGCTCAAAAATATCTAGACACAAAAGTTTTATGACACTGCTTAACTTTTAAAAATCCGTTTTTCGCCAGTCTGAACACTTTTGAAAAGTTCAATTTGCCAGTCGAGGGGTTAATCTCAATGTCACACAAATATCGCGGATTGTTGTAAGCGGCAGGCCGAAGTGTATCGAACAGAGATCTGTCCCAAGCTCTGACGCTGCTGGTTCGTCAGATACTGGACGACTGGACGCGGCCGATACCGAAAGTGGAGAGGCAAGCGATGCTGATAAGCGCCAAGAGAAGCCGCTGGATATCCATTCTGAGCTCTACATTCACGTACCTCTTGCTGATCACCTTCACCACGATGTCGGTTTGGAACAATATGCAGCACTCATTCGAGGTGAAACTGTACGGTATGCCGTTTCCGACGATCTTCCCCTACAACTGCAATAAGAGCCCGAATTTCGAGCTCACGTGGCTCGGCGAGACCATAGGCGCGATCATCGTAGCTAACGGTTACTCGTGCTTCGACACGTTCTTGGCGATGCTGACGCTGCACCTGTGCGGCCAATTGGCGGTGCTGAACATTAACATGAGGAACCTGGTGGACGCGACCCGGCACGACGACTTCGTCAACTTTCAAGAGAGACTGGGCTTGATCGTACACAGGCACGAAGAGCTTCACAGGTTGGCGACATCGAATCTTTCTTGTTGCGCACAGTCCTGCAGGGAGAACATATCGCGATGGGAATCACGCTAAAATCATATTTCTTTCTTTTCTATATCACTTTTTGCGATAATTCGTAAAGCTGCGTTATACCGATGCGTACTGTAACATGCATTACCGTAGAGATAGTGAACTCGACGAACTCGACAGTCGAGGACGAGTTGAGTCCGTTACCTATGACTTGATTCAAGGTATGCTACCGTCGTCGAGGATTACTTCAATATCGCTCTGCTCGCGCAAACGTTGGTCGGCACAGTGACGTTCTGTATAAGTGTGTACCGCTTGATTACAGTGAGTCAGACAGAATAAATCGCTTGATCTTTGGAGAATATCCGTGTCTGGATGTCCGCTTCAGTACACGTGTGTCGTGACACTTTGTGATTGTAGAACCGAGACCAGGGGGTGGCTGATTTGATGTACTTCGTTATACAAGTACTGTACACGACGATACACTTCTTCTTTTACTGTTATATCGGCGAGCAGCTTCTCGCTGAAGTAAGTGCACGAACGATGTCTCTTTGGTGCGAACAATGGTTGCGTTCAACAGAGAGAAAGCTGCTTTGCAACTGTTGTAAAATTCGTGAATCTAATTGGCGTGTGCTCTTAAATTTGGCTGAATCTAAAAACATGCACCAATTAGATTAACGAATTTTACAACAGTTACAAAGCAGCTTTCTCTGCTGAACGTATCCAATGTCTCGCGAGCTTTGATCCATCTTCGGAATCGAATCGTTCTCTTCGGACGTTCTCTTCAAGATTGAATCCTGCCTTGAGAAAATTTCAAAAGGCGCGCGCCGACGTCTCGCTCCTCCACAACTTTGCTACGGGCTTGCGAGAATTGTCATCGACGAAAGCTCCATTCTCGCGAGAATCAGCGGCGGATAATCGCTCGATTTTTCTGTCTCTCACTGTTCTCCCGCGCTCATCCTGATCCTTTTTTTTATACAGAGCACAAACGTGGCGCAATCAGCGTTCGATTGCGAGTGGTATGACTTACCGCCGAGGAAGGCGATCTCCTTGACAATCATCATAATGCGAGCGAATACATCGTTCAAATTAACGGCGGGAAAGTTCAGCCCGTTCTCCTTCGAACTGTTTAGTACCGTAAGTTTTATTCGAAGACACTTTGCTTAATAATTAAGTCTGTTCTTTCTTTGGTTGTGTCAGCTTGCGTTTTCTTCTTTTAAAGCGCGATTAATATACCGGGTGTCTAGAGCAATACGTACAGCCGTTTGTGTGCAAATACAGCCGATCAAACTGGACGAAAACAAGTTCTTTACTATTTCGCAACTCTGATTACTTTAACTTTGATTGAGTTTTGAAATAATCGATGATAATCAACGTGGCAGTCGGTGTGTTAATAAATAAAAAAATGTTCAAAATATCGACGCTTTTTAGGATTTTTCTCTCTTTCTTTCCTTTCAATTTAATCTGTAATTTACTTACACTTATAAATATCATTTAATTTTTCCAAAAGTCTCATCCGGTTTCTTTTCAGATCTTGAAAACGTCTGCCGGTTATGTATCGGTGCTATTGGCGATGAACGACAAAGTGACCGAACAGTAATAATGTTACAAGTTGCATCTAGGATTGACGAGATGCACTGCCGTTAAACTGTGTTACGTAGTAATAATAATATTTCTCGATCGATATGTATGTCCCAGACGAATCCAAGAGATGGCATTAGTGTATTAGCGTATCTGCAACGCAATTAACGCGGCAATAATAACAATATGTTGTCAGAAATTTGATGAATATTGTTTTTCTTTTTCTTTTTTTAACGTCGGTCGATAGTCGCAAAACACACGCAGTGACCGCGTGAGTCCCGTGCGCTGTTGGCTTTCACTTGTTGACTTCTCCGATAGAGGGAACCTTCTCACTATAAAATCATTCTCGATAAAATATAGGCTATAGTATAGAATGATAAATTGTTACTCTTTTTGTTTGCATAATCAGCGAGAAAAAGTTGCGATGCATCTCTTCGAAGTATTTTCGAAAAGGAAATTGTTCTTGTAACTTTTCACGCACGATTTTCACCTACTTTGAAAACCCATCAAGTTGAAGGGTGTTGCAACTTTCTGGTCATTAGCATTCATTAATTAGCAACAAGAATGAT
Organism: Harpegnathos saltator; assembly: GCF_003227715.2. Classification (NCBI taxonomy): domain Eukaryota; kingdom Metazoa; phylum Arthropoda; class Insecta; order Hymenoptera; family Formicidae; genus Harpegnathos; species Harpegnathos saltator. The sequence continues at coordinate 30,720 of NW_020229954.1, read as the reverse complement.
CTTTAATCTATTCTTGAATAATGATTCTGGTAACCCATCATATTATCACAATGAGCAAATACGTTTCTTCTTTTGATTTTTTTGCTCAAGGATTTTTATTGCTTCGTATATGCTTGTGCAAATTACATTATTTTTATTATTTATTATAACTATTGCATTATAATAACTTAATAAAAATTATATTACAATCGTTATAATAGTTATAATAGAACGTTACAATAGAAGCATTATCAAATCTTATTTCGCGTTACGTTTGAAAGATACATTCGAAATGATATTGGTACACACAAATTTACACAACAATACTTCTCAAAGCGCACAATATACAAAGTGTCTGAAAATGTCATGTAAATGAAAATACCATGAAGAAAATACTCATGTACGTATAGATCAAAGCAAACAAAAAAAGTTACCTTGCGAAAAAGAAAAAAAATATGTAAAACTCCGAGTTATTAATTAAAGAAGATTGGTACATAATTATACGCAATCATTCATAAATATTCTTTAATTAGTAATTCAAAATTTCACGTGGTTGTTTGCAAAATGATAGAATAAATTTTTATTCAGTTTGCTCCAATTTACACATACACGAGAGCTTTGTGTGCGATCGTCAGACACCCTGTACACTCGACGAGCATGCGTCACGGAGGATCGCATGCGCTTCGAGAATTGGATTCTGCCAGTTACTTGAACGTTGCTGTCGTGACAACTTTCATGGATATCAATCGAGGTCGGTTGTTCTCTCAGCATAGATACATCGTTTTTGTCTATGGATTACCTAACGTTCAGATATACCGGTGCAGCGCTAGGACATCGCGAGAGCTAACATTTGGCATTTGTTCAAAAAAAGATAGACTTGGACTACTCGTACGGCTGGAATCGCCATACCATGACGTTCATGGGACTCTGGCCGGAGGAAAGGAACTTCAGCCAAGCTTCGAGTTACAGAGTGTTAGCTCCTGTTATATCGATGCTCTGCTTCATATGTGTGCCTCAGTCGATCAATTTGTTTTTCATCTGGGGCGATTTCGACCTGATGCTAGAAAACCTGTCCATGGCGAACATAACGATCACAATCTCGCTACTGAAGACCGTTGCGTTCTGGTCTAAGGGTAGACGTAAATATCCTAGTTGTTACGACGATAAAATTTCAATTCTCGCTTCAAACTTCAAGCCTCGCTTTTTTTTCTTCATGTAAAATTCTGTCCCATCTCAGCCGTAAATATGGAGTACCGTCTATCGAAAACGTATTCCATACTTTCGGCCACAGCGAAGCGACTTGATCTCTCGAGTAGCGATTACCAGAGTAAAGAAATCGCGAGTCGAGGAAATCGGCTATATAAACGTGTAAAATTGCCGCTTCAATCTTCCTCAACATTCCATGACAGCCCTGAAGTCACTCGTGACGAGCATGTCGAGGGATTGGAACACGATCGTGAGTAAGCAAGACCGCAGTACGATGTTAGATATCGCGTGCACCAGCAGAAGTCTGTCCAGAAACAGCGTGCTGTTGGTTCAGTTTGTGGTGGTGATGTACATCACGTTGCGATTCTTCATGATCCGGCATAACGGCCGCCAATTGTTCTTCCCCGCGTACTTCCCTTACAATTGGACCAACAGCCCTTCCTACGAGCTGACCTTTCTGGCACAGTTCGTGGCCACTATGTACGCGGCGAACACATACACGGCGGTGGATACCTTCATCGCCATGCTGGTGCTCCACACGTGCGGCCAGCTGTCGAATCTGCGCCGGGAACTGACGGGCCTACAGGCCGTCAGGAGGGCGGAATTTCGAGGGAAATTAGGGAATATCGTGAGGAAGCACGAATATCTAAACAGGTGAGGAAGAATGCGATCGGGGATCGGGACAAGTATTGGGTTGATTCATAATTTCGTGTGGATTTTTGTCCAGTTGGTATCCGCATGTTGTTATCGGCAGAATAGTTCCACACAGTCGGTTATGCTTTGGTGATTTTTGCCAGTTTTTTATTTCGAGTGATAGTGTTTAAAAGACGGTAACAACTGCAGTTAAAAGTATAGTTGTTTCCGTTGCGGCTTGAAAATGTAGGAAGGCAGTAATGAGTTTTCCCGATGCTTTGTGCTTTTTACTGCGAAGTCGTAAAGGGGAGAAGAGCCAGAAGTGGTTTCCGAAATTTCAAAGCGGGTGTCCGAGATGCTTCTTGCTCTGGTAGGTGGTCGATAACCATGGATCTCCAGCAAATAATCACTTGAATCGATTCTGATCGACACGTCACAACTGGGAACGTTGCGGTGAAGTTGAACATTGATCAATCAATAGTTTCGAGATACTTAAATTAAATCGGAATGGTGAAAAAGTTGTTGTTGTTGCATGCTGCACCATTTGACGGAACGACATTTAATGGATCATATTCGTCTGCAATTCACTTTGCAGGTGCAAGGAAACCGAACCGGTTTTTAAACTAATGGTGACGACGGGAGGCGAGAAGTTAATTTTTTACGTTAATGAAAACGGTCATAGAATAAGCGAAGTAAACTTTTATCATCTGTTTCTAAGCCAAGTTTGTATCCAAAAATATCATGTTTTCCATTTGGTGGCACCAAAAAGGAATTTATATATTATGAATTGCTACCCAACAACCAAACTTGGATAAATACTGCACCTAATTGGATACGTTGAAGACGAAAATTGCCAGAAAACAAATTAACCAATCAGAAAGGTATCGTCTTCCAGCACGCAAGACAATGCAAGACCTCAAATGTCGTTGTAGGTCCGACAAAAACTGACAGAATTTGGCTAGGACGTTTTACGTCATCTGTTTCGCACATTACGAAATTCTCTGACGGTATAAATTTCACTTCTTTAGATGTGAATAATCACTTGGGACGTTTCTTCATTGGACAAGCAGAAGAATTTTACGAGAAGGAAATTATGAAACTGCGTGAAAGGTAGTAAAAGATTGTCCAACAGAATTGTACATGTACACTGAGAAAAAATTGTATTAAAATTAAACAAATATTTGTTCGAATACGACTGTGAATACATTTACTTAAATTAAGCAATTATTTTCTAAAATTCAAGGAAAAAGTTTACATTCAGAACCTCTTTCATTTCATTTTAGAAATTAGTCGCTTAATTTGAATAAATCCACTCACAGTTGTATTCGAACAAATATTTGTTTAATTTTAATGCAATTTTTTCTCAGTGTATTGTCGATTAAAATTGTCTTGTTTTTAACAAAAATAAAATTCATTCCAATTTCGTCTAAAAATCCGCATAAACTTATGGATCAACCTGCAATAGCGGAAAAGTTAAGTGGGGAAGCTTTTGACCTTTTCGTTGCGGCAGATACTTTTGTTGCAAAACATTATTTTAGACGCAATGAAATTGTCTGCTTTGAACGTTCAGCTAACATCTTCAAAATTAAAATGTGAGTCGGATGACTCGAGATTGTGCGATGCTTTTCTTCGATGAGTTTTACGATTCTATATCCAATAAGGAAATGTATCGCTAAAAACTCGAAGTTTCTTATTGGATATGGGATGCTTTACGAAGCTTAAGTAAAGTGAAAGGCTCGAGAAGTGGCGTTTCATGTCTGTCGACTGTAATCGACGCTCGTACCGGAAAGGTTAACAATACGCTAATAATTAGCGGTATATCTTATGTTCCTCGCGAACAAGTACAAGACTTAAAGCTAAGGTATTTTTTATTGTCTCCGCCATAGTATCTTCCATAAGGTTTGCAGGAACGATTGAAGACTCCTTCAACAAGATGTTGCTCATGCAAATGTTGGGATGCTCATTGCAAGTTTGCGTCCAGTGTCTTCAGGCGCTGACGGTGAGTTACGAAGAAAGAACAATTAAGTTGTGACCGAAATGGAAGAGACGGGTGAAGGGAGAAAAGAGACGAATCGACATGCTCACACGACTCTTCGCTGTTTCACAGTCGGTAATCGATGAAGCGAATGAACTCGTCATCTTTCAATTCATCTTCCTGGTGTTTTACGTGATCTACATATTGCTGCAGTTATACTTATATTGTTACATCGGCGAGAGGCTACTTATTGAGGTAATGGAACGAGAATATCGATATCTCACGATTATCGATTCGGATCACTATCGATCAGCATGTTCTTAAAAACTAATAACGTCAATAAAATTCCCCGTATACTGCCGGGTTATCTTGCGACTTATCCGAGTACTTGAAGTACCACGATCTTGTTTCGGATAATATTCGAATATTCGAGTAGTATCCGCACGAATTCGAATCGGATACTCGGTACTCGCATGTAAAAACAGTCCGATTTATATGGACTACACTAGGCGAAACCGTCTTGTCTCAAACGACAAATCATATAGGTCTGAAAATGCTGAACGCTTTTCTAGAAAGTGAAATCGGTTTGTCACGACGCGACGGCTGGCCGTGGTATGAAATAATGCAGTCATTAAACACGCTTTCCTATTAAGGCGATACACGTAACGCTTTGCATGCTAACAAACGAGACTGAGATACGTCGTTACACGATTTCTCTCTCCTGATATATGATATTTTGTATGTTGTCTCTGTGGTATCAAGCAGTCGAACTAGTTCTAAACATATATAATCCAAATTGAAAATCGACTGGGGTTTATCATCGCGCAAATATTGTTATGCTTCATGTTTAAATCAGCTGAACAAATAAATGCTCAAACGTTTTGGTTCAATATGGCGCGTGATAATAATAGCGTACGGATTTCTATCGATTTCCACTTCAATTGTAGATCCTGAGAGATCCTTTTTTCCTTTCATATATAAATCGTTAAAGAATGCCGACTTTTACAGTTTTAAGTTTTTTTCCTTGATAACTTTTTCAATAAACCTTGACTCAATGACCTTACAAATTTACAACATACTTTATTCATACTTTAATTCATTGAAATCGATGAATTGATGAAATCTTACAACGAATAATTAGAAATATTAGAAAAGAAATAAATGGTGATGAATAGCTTGCTAAGTGAGAAATCACGTACACATTTGAATGAAGTTCAAAATTTGTCTCAATGAAATGTCAAAAAAATGGGAATGTTATGTAATTCTTTCAGAGCACGAAAATTGGGTATGCTGCGTATGATTGCAATTGGTACAATCTGTCGCCGCACGAAGCGAGATCGTTGATGATCATCATGTGTCGAACTCGGTCGCCATTGCACATCAGCGCCGGCGGGTTCTGTTCTTTCAATCGAGAGCTTTACAGCGAGGTAATTATGACATATTGCGATCTAGATGAAATCTCACCATTTCCCTTTCTGTGTTATCTTAAATCTGTTCGTATGTTTCTTTTTTACCTATAAACACGCATTCTTAACACTTTTTATTTATTTATTCGTTATGGTAATATTGATTGAAGAGATCGGGTATGAGAAAATATACGCCCAAAATTTCTATAAAATATAATCAAGTAAAAAATCATATTCTTAAATGACACGCGACCAATCGAGCAGATTTGTAAAATACTCCGAAAATTTTCCTTTTACTTCGATTACTGATCGATAAATAATTGTAAAACTAATGTTACAAAATTGTGTAGTTAGAAGGTAGATTATATATCATATTAATTTTCTAGTTATAAATTGATTATCAGAACAAAGGACAGAAATAAATTTGTTCGATCGATCGCAAATATCATTTCATAAATATATCTTTTCATTTTAATTTACTTTTCTCCCTTACAAAAATTTGGCATATTTTTTGCTTTTGACGTCATGAATTATTAAAACAGTCGCGGCGAGAGAGCAAGGAAGGAGGGAGGAATTATCAATTGTCTGATAGAAAATCGATTCCTTTTGATATCTCATTAATATCTCGACTAATATGGGAAATCTCATCGTGTCAATCAGAAACAATGTGTTCTTGCACGTGTAATTTTCAAGAATCTAGTTCGAAAGGTGAAAACGAATTGGCGTATCGATTTTAGATCCTGAAGAGGTCCGTGGCTTATATGTCGTGCATCTACGCGGTGAAATAAATTGTTCTCGACCGAAGGCTAAAACCTCGATCGAAATAAGTTCGACATCTGCATCGATTATCCGACAGGAGGATCGATTTCATCGATTGTTATAAAGGCAAAATATATTTTCGAGACATATGAAATGAAGAGTATCATCGCATCTTTTATCATCGCATTTGTGTTTCGCAATCTAAAATTCCCAGTTACCGTCGTTAAGCATCGGCGTACAATCGATCCAAATACAATTATCTCATAACGACTCCTAGTATCGTAAAAAAAAAAAAAGAGAAAAAAAAGTTTTTTTTCGCGGTAAGACGTTTAATTTCCGCGGCTGCTCGGAAGATCGCGCCGAATAAATAATGTAGGAGATGCGCGTTACGCGGAAGGTGGAGACGGGGGCATGACGAAGACAAGGCGAAACGAAAATAGAGCGACGGGGCGCAGCAACTATTTAATGAGGTCTCAGTAGTCGGCTCCCACATTAGGTATGCAGCGGAAACTCGGCGAGCACGTTTTTCCCTCGCTTCCCTTTTTTCCTTTTCGTCGGCTTGTTTTTCCGCCCGGTCGAGCCGGCGCGTGCATATTCGAGCAGCTTCATCCACGCGAACAAATTGCTCGCGCAAGTGCACCCCCGCGATCCATATTTGATGAGGTAGTCTATAGACCTGCGATTAGGACGACTCTCGGTTACGGGCTGATCAAGTATTCCGCCTACTACGACTGTGGAAGACAGCGTTCCGGACGGGGGCTTCGCGCTCGCGTTTCGCGAATATATTAAAATAAAATTTCGATGATGGGAGGAAGAGAGAGAGGGAAGCACGGGCGAGTCTACTAGCGCCGCGATCGATAATCCGCAGTTTCGCGAGATCACTCGTGCGATCGTTTACTTCGCTGTTTAGCCACATTGGCCAGAATTTCGCTCGAGGAAACTCGCCCTCGACGTTCCGGACGCTCGACGCTCAGCGAGGATGAAGTGGAAAGTGTCGTCGCGGAGCGGTGTGTCGTGCGAACTTCTCTTTTCTGCGATGGAACCACGCTTCGCGGAACGGAAGTGGCGCCGATAATGAGGGTCCTCGTAAACGAAGGAGCTCTCGAACGAGTTCGCGTGAGCGCGTCGTTCGATTCCGCCGACGCGTCGGCAATTTTCATTCGCGAATCGGGTAAAAGTTCGCAAGCGGCGCGCTTTCACCGCTTATTTCCGTCAACCCGCGAAGAAAGTCCGGCGGAGGGCACCGCGACGGGGAGCCGGACTAATGAGTGTCATTAATGGTTGCGTGGTCTATCGTCACAATGGTGAAAAGCAAAGGATGACAACTGCCGACCGCCGACTCAGATGGACATAGATAAAACGAACGGCTTCACGCTTTGTCGCGGGAGAGAGAGAGACAGAGAGAGAGAGAGAGACAGAGAGAGAGAGAGAGAGAGAGAGAGAGAGAGAGAGAGAGACGCGCTTTCGTATAAAAGCATGTTGTGACATTGGAACATTACTTCGACTTGGAACATTCCGGCAACGTGCAGCGATTGTTCGAGCTTCGCTGAGTGTTACTTCGCGAAAGACATTACCCTTTTACCAGGCTTTTACCAGGTTTGCAAGAGATTCGATATCTCGTGAGAGAAGCAGAGAGAGAAAGAGAGAGAGAGATTAATTTGCCTACGATTCATTCACGCGACAAATCGCAGAAAATGATCTGAACTATATTATTGAGATTCATTGAGATCTCTTTGCTTCGCTGATTACGCACGTTTGCGTAATAATAAAAAAGAATGTTAATTAACGCGAGAGTGTTTGTGGTCGTCGCATTGGCAATATGCGTCGTGCGCGCCCGCAATACCGAGAGTCGAGATGCTTTTAAGGAGACCAGTGATAAGAAGTACGGTGGCTCCATGTTGGCTGAGATAGCAAAGGAGTTCGTGCAAAGATCGACGTCCAGCAGCCAGGTGATCAGAATTATATATTATATATCCTAATTATATTATATATAATTATATATTATTTATAAGTACATATATCGTTTTTGCTTACTTTTTCTCTCTGAATTTTAATATATTGTCGTCGATTAGTTCCTCGTTGCATTAAAAATATTAATAAATTATTTCAATTTTTCTTGTAAAAATGTTAATAAGATCTTTAGAAGTGTAAATTTTTTCTACAGCAATTTTAATGAAAGTTTTTGATTGTCTTACTGCAAAGATAAGTGAAATTAACCCTTAAAGAATAATAATGACTTTACAGGTGCTCAATTTAAATCTATCGAATCTACTGCTACTTCTGGTACTTAAAGCGGTCGTATTCGGCGCCAGCTATCTAGGAAATCACGGTTACAAGGGTCGTGAGCTACAGGATGGTAATTTCAACAACTGTAAAACACGTTTTTTGTTAACACATCGACACATCATCAGAATCAATTGCACTGCATTTCAGTTTTTGAGTTTTTGCTTTGAACAATCCTAATTATTTAAAAACGTTGATATTTTATAACTCTTTTATACTTTAATACGGTCTCCTAAAGAAAAAAGGAAAAAAATTCATCTTTTTTTATCTCTATTAAATAAAATCTATTTTTCAAATTAATCTTTGTTAATGTCATTCAATGCCAATAAAGTTAAAAAAATGTCTTCACGAAAGAACACAGAAATAAAATAAACAGTATAGTTAATAGTTCCAATTCAAAATCCAATTGAGAATTTCACAATCAATAGCAATGCGTCCAGTCGACCCACCGTGTATAATCAGATGATTAAACGTTGCACTTCTTTCTTTGATGAGCTTTGCGACGTATGTTCGATACGAGAAGCGGTTTTTCAGCAGTTCTCAGGAGGTTCATTTTTCCATTGAATACAAAATTTCTTGAGATGAAAATGTCGTAACCGCTAATCATCTGACTTTTTGAGGGTCGATATTTCTTGTTGTCTTTCATTTCTTCTCAGTTCGACGCAATCGCGACGATATAACGGAACAAAGAACGTTAATAATAATCGTCTCATTGCCATTGCATTACGTCCGATCGTCCAATGTCTCGGTTGCGCCGTAAAGTAGGAGCCTGACGAATATGAGTGCGGCTGTGGTTAAGTTACGAGGGTCGCAGTTATAAAAGTTTCTTCGTCAATTCCAGAGAACATCGTGTCGGAGGGTGAGATTGCGCTGGCTCTTGGATATCTAATCGGAGATACCTGCTTATACAGAGCAGCTTGCGAAGAGCCGTACGTCGCGACGGAATATCTCGGAGCGGCGGAGATGCTATTGCAAACTATGAAATTGATGCCACAGTACGTATGGAAAAAAGTATTCGTGCAAGATCATATTGGAAAAGTAATGCGGTGAAAAACAGAAACAGCCAGTTTTGCGTGTAAATAAGTTACGCGTTAAAGCTTTGGCATACTGCTGTCAAAACGGCGAAGCTTGATATGCAAATCTTGTATTTCCACAGAAGCTTGCCCGTGGAACACGATTATGATAAGACGATCACCGAGTTGCGGAAAGCAATCGAGTATGGAAGTGCTGAGCAATGCCCGTCGGAATATAGTTGCAAGAAGGAAAATATAAATAATTTCTTCCAGAACGAAAAGAGATAATGTGAACATTTGCACTGCGTTTGCAAAATACCACAATCTCGTGTATTTCTTCATTTTTCTATTGAGCCGTAAAAATAGCTGTTAGAATAAATTGTAAATCTTTTTCCAAAATTATTAGTATTGATTTATTTTCGGACGAATTGGTAATCACATTATAAAAGAACAGCTGAATGTAAAATATGTCTCATGATCTTAAAATAAAACAGATATTATGTGATAAATGAGGAAATATAAAAATTTTTTTAATTCAACACCGTATGTTCGATAATCTCATTTTTATGGAAAACTGTATATGAAAGATACGATATACTATTATATGAAAGATATGTAGGTGATCTTTCACCCCGATAAGTATGTAATAAATTAATAATAAAATTTATTAGAACAATTCGTGACAAGGGATATTGACATTTTTTTAATTTGCCTATGACTTTGAAGTGAATAAAACAAAGGAAAAAAACCAGTGTGTCAACGAACGAAGAGGAAAATAAAAATTTTATTAAGGAAAATTAAGTCGTGAGATTTCGTAATAAGATAGTTCGCATCGATTTAACGCTGGATTTACAAATTATTTTAACATTATAAGTTACAAAAATAAACCTTTAATTGCATGCTGCTCATTGCCACGAGAACGAGTATCCATTATAACAGATGCTGAAATAACAATATATGAGATATCCGATACTATGATTGTAACGGAGGATTCAGCAAAAACGTAAGTATTGTATAATTAAGAGTGGAGCCTAAGAACGAATACTTACTTATACGATTATATTACGAATACTTATATATTTCATGGTATATAAGTATTTATTTACTTTTTTTAAACCGTATTCCTCTATTTTATGATATTCCACTTTCTAAAAGTTAATTAAAAGTAGAAAAGCAGAATTCATATTGGTTTACGTCTCTTACATATATTGCAAAAAAAATAAATCGTATTATCGAAAGGTTTCTTAGGAAATTCTATGAGTGTTAATTTCTCTCAATATGAGCTATAGATGCGATTGTCGGTGGTGAGCAATTGGTGGTCAGCAATTTATGTTCAGCATCTATAGACCAGCAATGTCTATGCAACAGGTTGTGCTTTAAGATTCACCTAATGATCATCACAATAGTTGTTGCAGAGTTGCGGATTAATCTGTCGGCGACAAATAAAACGCGATTTTGCGTGCACAAACAACTATAATTCGCAACTTTAAATTACGTGCTATACCTATTTGGATTAGCTATATAAATATTTTCTACGATACTTCCTACTTTTCTCAGTTAACAAGACGGCTGGAGTTCCACTTTGATTTTTCTATAATTTTTTTTGTAAATATGCAGGCGCTCTTCTTGATGTGTCGCTTTATGCTGATCTGTAATAATAAAAAATCATGCAGCATCGATAACGTGGTATTAGTTTGTCTTCATTTCGCTGTTTGCAAATGTAACGAATATTCGAATTGAAAAACTGATCGTAACAAATTTTTCATATCGAATTCGGTAAATTTGAGCAGTTTACTACTCAACGATACATCGCAACGATACATTTATTGTTATAATTGTGACGTATAAGTGCCTGATTTGTAATATAAGTACACAAATAATATTGGAAGTTCGGTACCTCAGCAGAGATAACAAAATTCTGCATACGATTTTAAGAGGCATGTTAAGTCGGTGATAGCTTTAAAAATAACGTTTATTAATTACATAAAAAAATAACAATGTTTTATATAAATATATTGTTTTATATAAATATATTGTTAAATATATTGTTATGATTTTCCTTTAAATACATATGTATGCTCACAAATATTGAGCACGCAACATACATATGCAATGAAATAAATAATTGTGAAATAATTAATTCGGACAGACAAACAGTTAGACTCTAAAAGCATTATAATAATAGATACAATTTCTTCTTCTTTTGTAAAGAATAAAACAATATAAAAAATAGATAAACCTGTCTGCGCTGTGCGATCGTATTTAACGATCGCTAGTAAAATTCTAACATCAAATGCGCAATAAACATTAAACTATCGCACGTATTATATATTTATTGAAGAATATTGCATATTTTTGGAGAAAAAAGGAAGAAAACATTTATTTGCCGTTTAATACGAGGTTTTCTTTAGAAATTCTTGATTAACCTTACAAGTATCTATGTGTAATTTATAATAAAGTTATCAAACTGTACCGCAATCATATATTGCATCAGTTTTAATCTTTCATTGAGTTGCTTATGTAATTCATAATTATATAATCGTGATATGAAGCAGGTTCGTTTTGAACATAAAACTTCTGACAATGTATGGAGCATTTGTTACAGAGGTTGTCGTATTCACTTGACTCGAAGATTATTTCTGGCTTGATCATTACAACATACAGTTTCTTTATATTATGAAAGAGATGTAGGAGAAGTTCTCAAGCTTTTAAGCTTTTTACATCTACGATACTTGCGTCTATAATATGGACGGTAAATTCTTCAACATTCTTTAGTAAATGTAATAAATTGAATTTCTTCCATGCATAGTATAGTGTTAACGGATCTGATATAATCCGTATATACGTAATTTTCCATGTTCCAAGAGAAGGCATCATTTACACAATAATCTTTATTTTTTATAGCTATTGTGGTCGTGTATTTATCGACAAATGCAACCATGTCATTAAAAGGATGCCCATATCAACAAAATAGGGGAGCTTCAAATTGTCTAGAAATGAATCACAAATTCTATTATATACCCTCGCGATATTTATATTCAGAAATATCAACAACTTCTTGCAGCAAAACATGTGTTGCTTTTGAAAGCTTCGTTTATGATCATTACAATAGTTGGCGGAATAGCAGGTGTTGCAAGTTTGCAGATTGACTTGTTGGTGACAAATGATACATGATTTTGCGTACAAGCACATCTCTACTTCGTATGGTTCTAAATAACGTGATATCTCCAGTTGAATCAGTTGCGTAAGTTCCTTCTGCGATGCTATCCATTCTTCGAAATGTAACACTTAGTTGCTGTAACACTTAGTGTCCCAGTCCAGATCCTTTATTATTACCTTTAACTGTGCATACCGGCAGGTGTGTTTTTTCATGTATCTTCATGTGCTCGTCGTTATAGTAAAAGATCATGAAGCACCGATAACATGGTATTAATTTGCCTCCGTTTAGCGATTTGCAGACATGACAAATGTTCGGATTGAAAAACTGATCGTAACTATTCTCTGCTACCGATCTAGTTAACTTATAAGTATACAATTTTTTACTTGCACTCATTATAATATGCCTGTATAATTGTTGACACATTTACAAATATATTATATTTATAATATTAACTTAGAAGTATAGCACAAAAATTGGCATCTTTACCTGACGTAAAGATAATTAAATACAAATTTAACATTCACCGGGTGGTAGTTCGAATGAGACTGATAACGGATATAAATTTATTTACATATGAGTGTCGAAGTAATTGTTGACACTTTAAACTGTAACGGGATGATATTATAAACTGTAAATATTTGCTACTATGATGTAAGTATTATACACATAGGGTGAGGCATCTAAAACAGGCCACTTGAATAACTTTGAAAATATGCAAGATAGAAAAAAGTTGTGGAAATTTGTTGGTAAAAAGGATTGGTAAAAAAAGATAATATAATGAAAAATAGGGGTTTCCATTTAAAAAAAGTGATCTTCTCGATCTCAAAAATGGTGCTTATAAACAAAATGATATATCACTGTCTTATGTCCCCCTTCAAACTAAACAACTATTGTCTAAAACATTTTTTCATCCGACCACTTTCTGCGATGTTAATCGGGATGCATAATTAAAATGGGACATTCTTTATATAAAATGTGTTGTACAAGTATTTTAAATTGCTATGTAATTTGGACAATTTGCTAAAAAAAGTAATATAACTGCGCTTAGGAATGCATATACTAGCCATAAAAAATGTATGTTTTATTCATATATAATAATAATCCATGATCATCTCTCGTCAATGTTCTATCACTTATTTTTTTTCTTTTAAATTAAATGTGACGTTTTTAACTGTAATATTTTTTGACATTACTTTATAATTATTTAAATATTAAAAATATTTGAATGCAATTTTATGCATGTGAAAAAATGTATTTAAAAAAAAAATTATTACAATATAAACAAGTAAATAGGTAGAGATTACTGGATAATTGTAATTAGAGAATTGTTTCAAAACTTACATAAAAAATAATGGATATAACGGATTATAAAATTATCACAGATTAATTGCTAAAATATCATGATTTATAGCATAATAGTTATAATATGAAAAAAAAAATATAAATAACACTTTAACTTTAAATACTTAATAATACATACCTTTTTCTAGTAATAAGAAATCTAGACATTTTATTTTAGATTATTTAGACTATTTTATATAAATACTATTAGAATACATGTATATAATTTATTCTTTATATAATCTATTTCAATTCTATTACACAATTTGGTAAGGCTTCTTCAAGTTCTTTCCTGAGCAAGGTTTTATCATCCAAATATGGCATACCAGCTAGCTTCAACATCTTCAGATTTCTAGAAAACAAATACAAAATTTAATATCCAACTATAGTATATTTTTATATGAGAAAATGTAGAAAATAACCTATAAGTATATCGTAAAATTGATATAAAATATATACTTCAAATTCTTTAAGCTGCGCACTCCATCATCGGTTACACTCTTGCAATCTCTGATCTCAAGAGTAGTTAAAGTATTCTTTACTATTGACAATAATGGTAAAGCAGTGTTATTTATATAAACACAACGTATAAGTTTTATCTCATCGATATATTTGCAACCCTCTGCAAAGTTTTACAAATATATATATTGCAAGATCTTTTTATAATATACCTATATTATAATCTACAGAAAATTAAACATTATATATAAGTAAATTTTAAGTAAGCAGTGGGAAAACAGAATAATTTCTGATAATCTTAGTTATATAGTATAAAATATAATTTATACTTTTAGTTAATGCCAAATATTTGAATAAACTTTTAACTAATAAAGATTTTCATTAACATATTATCTCAAATTGAATCATCATACATATAACTTTATAATTGTATGCTTCTTTGCAATATATTATTAAAAAATAAAGTATAATTTTTTGTTAAGATACTAACCAAAATGTGGAAATCCTACATCAGTAATTCCAGAATCTGTAGCATCTACACCTTGTATATAGCATCGAGTATCTTCTGTAGGCAAATTATTATAATCACTTAGATATTCTGTGAAACCTTTCCATCGGACACTGGCACCATTCCTTAAAAGCCATTCAGCACAGGCACGGTCTGGACCAACTAACTTAACTCTTTTTCTGTCAACACTGAAAATAATAATTACCTTGCACATTATGTATAGCAAACTAGTAACATTACAATCAACATGTCTATAACAAGGTATAAAAATATCACTCAATACTTATTGAATATTATTGTTAGCCAATAGAAAAGTCCTCTACCGGGAGGTTTCCTATAGTGATTAGTAGTGGCCAACAGCCTATTTAATATCTGTAACAATATATTTATATAACCTAATGTAAAAATAAAAAACGCAATTTAGATCAAACTTTTGCAAATGATATACTAAAAGGTAACATAACACATGACATATAATGAGAAATAACAAGTCCCACAATAATAACATACGTGTAACGTCATCGTGTATTTGTTTTGAAACGTAATTTCCCAATTAGAAGTGATATTTTATATGTACACTGCACGTTTTATATATACACGCATAGCCATAAAGGTGGATATTTTCAATGGATGGGTCTGTTCTTTTTAACTGAACTAAGTTGTACTTTTGTCTTCAGAGTGCACGAATTCTTTTTCTTTTTCAATAGATGACTCGGTGCATACAATAGATGCTTCGATGCCATTCACACAATCGAATGCACGCATACAGAAACCTGAGAGCAGTCATTGGACTGTCGCTGGATTCCGACAAGCGACGTATTTCTCGACGTCCCCTCTGAGAAAGTGCATACAAACTAGGGATGGACGATACAGTATCGATATTTTAAAATATCGATACTTTTGGATCTAAATATCGATATTTTTCTTTTCAATATTACTGTGTATCGATATTTCAAGAGCAATATCGGACTTCCGATACAGCTGGAAAATGGCGTGTGGACGTACCTCAATTTGTCCGAAGCCATATATTGAACTGAACTGAACTGAACTTCCGATACAGTTCAATACGAATCATTAGTATTCTATTAGGCAAAAATTTTAGCGTACCGAAACTTTCGGAACTAGCGTTACCAACTACAGCTATTCTCAGTTCCGTTTGCGTTTGAATTGTCGCAAACCGTTGCAAATTAATGGCGAATTTGATTGACATGTATTTGCTCCGTCCCAGTGCTTAGTAACTTTTTGTTATTAGGCGCACTTGTTCGGAGTGTGTACTTTTATGCTAACTTGAATACGGGTAATTTAAGGAGCTTTCTGAATTTGCGTACGGTCGCGGACATAACCTAGACAGCACATAATCTCCTGGGGACGTCCTATGGACGTCCTGAGGATGAAGAAACGTCCCCAGGACGTCCTTAAAACGTACTCTGGACGTCCTCTGAACATCTGTGCTGTTAGGGGAAGGTTGTCACTTTTTTTTTAATGACTTTCGGGACGCATCCCGACTCGAGAAAGATGAGAGCTGCTGCTCCGCCTGCGTAGCACGCCTGTGCTGCGATTCTGTAACTCGTTATTGGAGTTAACGACAGTTTCGTTATTGTTGCGCAGCTTTTCTACGGTATACAAAAACTGCGCAACGATAACGAAAGTGTCGTTAACTCCAATAACGAGTTACAGAATCGCGGTACTGCGCAGTAACTCACAACGAAAGGCGAGAAATGAAATATACGTGGTATGACATAAGTATGTCAATCCAATAAGTATGACAATCATTGCGTTTAGTGGAGAAAACCGCTCAATGAGCGATTAGTGACTATTGGTCCTTACTGTTAGATCCTTACATTCAGACCAATAACGTTGACAAATTATTCAACAGTTGCTCAACCGTTGAGTGTCGTGAAAGCGCCCAATTCTTACATTTTGAAAAATCAGCAGCGGAGGGATAGATACATAGTGCAAATCACTCAAGTGGGAATGCGTCTTTTGCAAGGTCTTAAACAGGTATGTATATTAAATTTTAAGTGAAATCGTATCTTTTTAGTCACTAATCGCTCACTGAGCGGTTTTCTCCGCTGAACGCAATGATTGTTGACATACTTATGTCATACCACATATATTTCTCGCATTTCGTTGTGAGTTACTGCGCAGGCGTGCTGAGCAGCTCTCATCTTTCTCGAGTCGGGATGCGTCCCGAAAGTCATTAAGAAAAAAGTGACAACCTTTATGTCCGCGACCATACACTCGCGGACATAATAGTAAGTACCCGTTTTTTGCAACTTTCGGAACGCATCCCGACTCGAGAAGTATGAAAGTCACTGCTCCGTCTGCGGAGCACGCCTGCGCATCAGGGTTGGGTAATATGCGCGGCAGGGAGGTATTATGCACAATTCTGCGCATAATACGCATAAAATGCAGAAAACGCGCAGAATACGCAGAAAACATGCAGAAAACGCAGAAAACGCAGAAAACCCATGTGATGCCCATTCTAAGGGCGAATTCATACCTTGGAAGAAAAGCGGAAAGCAGAAAGGCAGCAGTCAATGGGTGCGTTCAACGAACTCAATAATTGCACAACAGTTGAGGAATTCGTCGACGTAATTAGTCTAGATTTCGAGATCTAAAAGTAAGGACCAATAATCGCTAATTGTTCACTGAGCGCTTTTTTCGCTGAACGCGCCCAATCAGAACTCGCGCTGGTTTCTGCTTTCTTTTACTATATTACCAGCGCGAGTTCTGATTGGCTGCTGCCTTTCTGCTTTCCGCTTTTCTGCCAAAATGTGAATCCGCCCTAACTCTACAATCCTATTTACCGCGAATTAGATTCATTACCATATCCAGATATCATCTGGATATAGAAAGAAATTAAAAAATGGGAGACAGCGAAGAACTATATTCCCAATTTCATGTTTTTCATGATCATGGGCAAATGTTTGTGCTTTGTCTCATATGCCAAACGGTTATAAAAAGTGATGGTGAGAGATTACAGAAGCATAGGTTTGTATATATCCTGTATATAATTATATTATATTTAAAATTGTATTATATTTTTATTGTAGAGGAGACCGGGGCTGGTTGATACAATTTTTTTCTGTGATTGTTTTACACGAAACTAACAAATGGAATACAAAAATATGTAGCCTGAAATAACTTGCAACATCACCGCAATGTTTTTGCGAAAATACTATATTTTTATGCACTATTATCTTTTGTCGTTTTGCAATAATGTTAAATATAACAACGTGTCCCGTGTATCATTTAATCCCGGTCTCCCCTATTTTTACATTTCAAAACTATTTGAATCATCTCTTATGTTTAGTTATACTTAAACCAAAAAATATATGAAATATTTTAACTTTCAGGATGGTTTGTAATGATAATAAACAAGCAAGTAATAATAAGGCTAAAAAACGGAAAGTCACCAAGAGCAATACAACTAATGTAAGTCAACTCATATATTTCAAATTAGGCTTTAACTACAATCTAAATATTAAATTTCAAATGAAATATGTTTATGCCTTTTTGTAAATGCACTCATCACTCAACGATTCAGCTCAGACTGCGTCGGATAATGTGCAAAAATCTTCTAACGACGGCCTCAATACTATTGACGAAGCATTGGCCAAATTTTTTTTCGGTTGTAATATATCGTTTTCTGTCATAGAATCGGTACATTTTAAAAATTTTATATCTATTTTAAATCCGACTTATAAACTGCCGACAAGGAAGACTTTATCTACAAGTATCTTGGATAAATTTCATACAAAGATGATGGCCGCTAGAAAAGAGTCTTTGAAGAATACAGAATCAGTACTTTTAATTGATGGCTGGAAAAATTCCCCTGCCAATACAAAAAATATTGTTTGCGTTTTATACAATGCGAGCAAAAAGCAACAAGTTTTTCTAGAGTCCTACGACTTTTCTGGCCTCCAAGAAACTGCAATAGCTTTAAAAAAGATAGTTAACGAAGTAACTGAACTATGGACTATGGAAGCTATGGACTTGTATGGCACGACTATATACGCTGTTGTTTCTGATAATGTCTCGTCAATGATTGCCATGGGAAAGTCTATTGACTTATGGCATACCACTTGCAATAGTCACAGTGCCAATCTTTTAGCTAAATCTGTAGTACAGAAGAGCTTCGCAATTAAAGTTAATGCTTTATTAAAAGAAATTAAAAATCCGAATTTAGAAGTCGAACTAATAAAGAGGGGTGGATCAAAAATTGTTTTAGCATGTGAAACACGCTGGTGTAGTCATCGTGATTCGTTCAAATGTGCATTGAAAAATTTAGATATTATGCGAACAGTCGTACAAGAGAAGCAAATAAAGTTTAACACGAAACGAGTTTAACACGAACAACGAAAGTGATGCATTGCTTCAGAGTTCAGAATTTGAAACAAATCTACAGGATTATATTTTGATATTCGATCCAGTTTGTGAATTGGTAAACAAATGTCAAAGATCATCATCGAATATTGCTGATGCAGTTGAGCATTGGCTAACGCTAAATCTTTCTACTAATAATGATAATTATAACACACTTCTAGAAGCTCGCATACAAAAAGCGACAAAACCCATTTGTTTTGCAGCTAACTTCTTACATCCAGTGTATCAAGGCCAAAGATTATCATATGATCAACGTGAATGGGCAATTAATTTTATTAAAGTACATTCAAATGAAATAGGTGTAAAAGAATTAGAAACATTCCAGGCTAAAACAGGATTTTTTGAAAAAATATTTACTAAGAATATAAAAGATCCACATATATTTTGGTCCACATCAAAAAACCATGTCCCTCATTTATCTAAACTGGCAATTAAATTATTCGACATACCGGCATCAACCGCAGAATTAGAACGTTTGTTTTCATATTGGGGATACGTACACTCAGAGATAAGAAATCGGTTGACAGCAAAACGTTCCAAAGCTTTAGTTGATATACAGGGTGCACGATTTATCTGAAGACATTGAAATATCTCGAGAACTATGCATTGGATAAAAAAAAGTGGTTAATAAAAGTTGTTAGTCTCGAAGGGGGACATTCAATGATACTAAACTCGACCTCCCACCCCACCCCCTGGAGGTGGGGGTTGGGGGCAACTTTGAAATCTTAAATGGAAACCCCCATTTTTTATTGCAGATGCGGATTCTACGCTACAAAATACGTAAATTTTGTTCGAAACTTTTTTTTTTATTCGTGATAGATGGCGCTGTAATCGCAAAAAAATTATATTTTCCGCAATTCTCCAGAAATGATCATTGGATTGAGAAATAAAAAATACCTGTTCAATATTTTTAAAGAACATAATAAAAGTTATTCCCCCCCCCCATCCTCTCGGGGTAGGGTGGGTGATAACGTTCAAATCTCAAATGGGGACCCACATTTTTCATTGCAGAATTAGATTGTACGTGAAATTTTTATTGAAACAATTTTTTTCATTCGTGATAGATAGCGTTGAATTTTTCCGAGAAACTACTTTTAGCGCTACACAGGAACAACGACGAGGACGTAGTAGTTTTATGTTCCCTTCAGGTGCTTTTTTAATGTGAGTCCCCTTGCCTCTCACTGTTCAATTAATTAGAGTAAGTGTTCGAAATTTTTACCTTCAACTTCAATACACTTATTGTCCTTTTTTCAAATGACTGTACACAGGATAGAAGCATATCTGCGCGAGTTTCAGCGCAAGCGTTTCTTATGCGTTCTACCATGTTTTCACGAGTTGTTGGCACTTGTTGATAAACCTTATCTTTTAGGTAACCCCACAGAAAGAAATCCGGCGATGTCAAATCAGGCGACCTAGCAGGCCAATTAATCGAGCCACCTCTGCCAATCCACCGACCATTGTAATCACGGTCTAATACTTCCCGTGCTGCTATTGAGTTATGCGCTGGGCAACCGCCATGCAGATTTGAACGTTACCACCCACCCTACCCCGAGAGGATGGGGGGGAATAACTTTTATTATGTTCTTTAAAAATATTGAACAGGTATTTTTTATTTCTCAACCCAATGATCATTTCTGGAGAATTGCAGAAAATATAATTTTTTGCGATTATAGCGCCATCTATCACGAATCAAAAAAAAGTTTCGGACAAAATTTACGTATTTTGTGGCGTAGAATCCGTATTTGCAATAAAAAATGAGGGTTTCCATTTAAGATTTCAAAGTTGTCCCCAACCCCCACCCCCAGGGGGTGGGGTAGGAGGTCGAGTTTGGTATCATTGGATGTCCCCCTTCGAGACTAACAACTTTCATTAACCACTTTTTTTTATCCAATGCATAGTTCTCGAGATATTTCAATGTCTTCAGATAAATCGTGCACCCTGTATAACGTTCTTAAAAACATAGCGTCATGACGGAAGTTGAAGAAGTGCATTAGAAAAGTTTAAAGGTGTGATATTCATTTATGAGCTCATTGTCTATTCGATTCTGTGAAAATGTTTAATTAATGAGTCTAACGTACATCACACCTTGATTTATAACGTGACAAACCAGAAAAGTTCTGAATATATTAAAATAACTAATTCTGTTCTATCTACTTTATGCGACTGAATGTACAAATTTCAATTTCCGCGATACTTTTATGCGATGTAGACAGAGACAGTATAGAAGAGAAATAGGTAATTCTTTTATCTGTTACGTCCTGCGGACTCCGCGTACTCTAAATTCTTTTTATAAGTAAAGCGAATTAATTTTATATTACTCATTATACGTTCAAATGTTCTTACTTAACAAACACGTTCCCACGATTCCTCAAGCATGAGGAATGAGTGGGATGAGAGATAACGTTATATACCGATTTCTCTTTTTTTGTCCTTCCTTCTGGAAGCGTAATTGCTGAGTTTCTCTAATTTCCTCCAGAAGTTCTACCGAGTTATTTTAGCCAGGCGTTTCCCTTCCAAAATTTTTAATAACTTCCTTCTTCAGAACAACAATTTTCTTTGAAGATGGACCGACCGGTCAATCTCTCATACTGTTACATGACGTGACTAGCCTTTGATTTTCAAGAATTCATGCCTTTTCCGCGTCCCTTCATAAATTTTATTGCGCACCAACTCTAACTAAACCTAACGAAACTTTGAAATCTTTTTACTGTCACATGTATCCCATCTCTTACAATATTTATTTTTGAGATACTGCAACGCACTATTGAAATCCCACTTCAAAAAATCATTGCAACAAAGTCCTATGACCATATTTGGATATAAACCTTAGATCCCTGATCAACTTCCAAAATCCTATCCTCTCAACTGAGGTGACGATTTGAGTAAAAAAAAGGCTATGTCACTTTCCGTCAGACCAGCAGCCAAGACAGATCAGAAGCTCCTCTTCAGCACTCCTTCAGGGTCTCTCTAACAATTTAGCCTACTAGTGGCTTAGACAGATTAGTGTTTCTCCAGTCATTGATTATTCTGTGTAACGCTCTCGCGTACTATTGGACCATTGTGAGTAATCCAGCTGAAACGAGCCCCTGATTCTCGGCGCAGAACTTGGGTCATCCACCCCCACAGACCCGCAGCAATTACTCTCTTCATCTCCAACAAATACCATAGAAGCAGCAATAAGTTTTATTTTTTACACTCTTATTTATATTTCCGTTTTAATCTTCTTTGGATCCACTTTTCTCCCTTTTTCTTACTTCTTCTTCCTCTCTTCTTTGCCTCCTGAGTATATCCCTCACACACATATACGTATAATGCACACATACAATTTTCCTTATTCGATATGAAATTAAATCGCGTCCTTGTAAATTGTATCTTGTAAATCGCGCCGTTGATAAATCTCTGTAGTTTTATTCCCATTCTGTTTGTTACCGTAATTTTAATAAATTTTGTTAATTGTTCATTTTCCATAATTGATTTAAAAATCAGCTCTCTAGCCCACTTCTCTCAACTGTTGCTCACGATCCTATCCCAGGTAAAGGGATTCGGTCCCCTGACTTAAATAAAGGACCAGCGACGTACGTCCATGCCAGATAAAGGAGTCATTTCGATATTTGATCTGCACCGCAGACTTCCTAGTACATCGGAGCTGGCGAAAGCAAGCATCCAGTTACGTTCCTCCTCCTCCTCAGGACGTATCTATCAAATTACATTTTCCCTTTTCTTTTAGAACGTAGAAACAACAAATTCAGAACTTAAACATCACTTGTTTAACTGTTTGAGCCGAATAATAGTAAATTATAAAATTAACGCTTGTTATAATGTTATAAGCATTTAGATATTTATACATATATTGAACGATCCGTAATGGTTAGTGATTATATCACACTTTAATACAAGTCCTGTGAACAAAGTTAGAGAAACATCGATGGGTGATTCGTTTTCGAAATTCAGACAAGGTTTTGTCGGGACGCTTTTAGTTCGAAAATTCAATACGTATAGTGCATAATAGCAGGATAAAAATATCACATAAATTTGAGAATGCTAGAATAGAGAGAGAGAGAGAGAGAGAGAGAGAGAGAGAGAGAGAGAGAGAGAGAGAGAGAGAGAGAGAGAGAGAGAGAGAGAAAGGGGAGGAGGGAGGGAAGGAAGAGAGAGAGAGGGAGAGAGGGAGAGAGGGAGAGGGAGAAAGAGAGGAGACTGCACCAAGATCTATATCGAGCTTAAACTTATTTAATATTGGATTGGCAAATAAGTTCGTTCGGTTTTTTAGAATAGAATAAAACACAATTTTTTGATACACAAGATAAATTTTAATCAATTGTATATTGGCCAACTTTATCGATGACCTCTAGTCATCTTTCCACCAACTTCATTATGCCGCGTTCATAAAACATTTGAGGCTTATCGGCGAAAAACCAATCCAGGTGGTTTTTAACGGCCTCTTCATCCTTGAAGATTTTCCCGTTCACAAAGTTCTGCAGCGACCGGAATAAATGATAATCGGAAGGGGCAAGATCTGGTGAATACGGAGGATGAGGCAAAACATCCCAGCCAAGCTGAAGCAATTTGTTCCGAGTGGTATAGACGTATGAGGTTTGACATTGTCGTGGTGGAAGACGACACCCTTGCGATTTGCCAATTCTGGACGTTTTGTGCGGATTGCTTGGTTCAATTTCGTCAATTGCGAACAGTATACAGTTGAATCAATTGCTTTGCCTGACGGTAACAGTTCATAATAAATAACAGCCTTGAAATCCCACCATACGAAGAGCATTATTTTCTTCGGATGCAATCCCGTTTTCGAGGTTGCTTGCGGTGGCTCGTTGCTGTGCCCCCATGATCTTTTACGTATTACATTATCGTAGACGACCCATTTTTCGTTACCCATCACTATTCGTTTCAAAAATTGGATCGTTTTCTTGGCATTTCCGTAGAGAATCGCAAATGGATATGCGTGTGATCAAGTTAGTCTCGGTTAATTAATGCGGCACCCAAACATTAAGCCGAGAAATGTATCCCAGCTGGCGCAAATGCTTTTCTACGCTTGTGTGGGATGTATTCAATGTCGTAGCAATCTCTCGTACCGATTGGGATGGATTTAGTTCGATTATAGCCTTAATGTCAGATAGTAATGGCGGATTTCCCCACCGTGATAAAAAAAAGGTATTGCGGAAATTAAACTTTGTACTTTGTTTTAATCGCGCAAAGTAGATAGAGTAGAATTAGTTATTTAAATATATTCAGAACTTTTTTAATTCGTCATGTTATAAATTAAGATGTAGTACAAAGTACGTTAGACTCATTAACTAAACATTTTCGCAGAATCGAATAGACAATGAGTTCATAAAGGAATATCGCACCTTTAACCTTTTCTAATGCACTTCTTCAATTTCTGTCATGACGCTATGTTTTTAAGAACGTATATAAGATGTGCGTGCAATATGAGTTTAAGAACATTCTGTCGCGAGTGTTTCGTGACAATGGTTTTATAATCATATCGGTTGGCTTTTCACGTCTTCTGATATCATCGTTGAAAACAATATTCATCGTAAGTATATACGCTTGATTATATCAAATAAATTATCGTAATAAAAATGTCTATATAAAATATAAAAGCCTAAAAGACTGACTTGTAATAGACTTCCGTTATACAGAGTATTAAAAACAGAAATAATACTTGTAACATTTTGCTACTTCATTTCTTTCCTGCTTTCCTTAAAATCTATCGCGCTGCCAAGCGATTAGTCGATTCGATGACATCTATATTTTTATATTTTTTGCAATTTGTAAAAAAGAAATCTGAAGCTAATGTTTGAGATTTTTATCGTAAACATGAAAGATTATCTATTGCAAAAAATCGCATTTGAGAAACACGGTCCACTTCTGATATTCCCCTTGCGAGTAAAAAGTCCTTAGTAAACACAAGCTAAAAAATCAACTACAATGTTAAGAACTACAAACGTTTTTCGATTTTGGTAACGCGAGTTATATGAGTGCTTCTATTGATTGCACGCGATGAATAAACAAACGAATATTTTATCATATCATTAATACTATTTTATTATTACTTTATTTCCAATAATTGTTCCATGTGTCCTTCTATTTTTACACTGCGTATTCGAACGTTTTTTTTTCATACGTAGAAGCGTGCAATCAGCTGAAGCTTTTTTACACGTTTCTCGTCATCTTATCAAGGGTAATGCAAAAATTTTCATAGTTTTTGATAATGTTCTTTATTTAGTATTATCATAAATGATATAGTATCTTTAACCAAATATTTTCCAGCATTATTTATTACTTTTTGCCATCTTTCAGGCAAAAGGTGAATGCCACGATAAATGAAGTCTGTTCTTAGAATGAATAAATTTATGGACTAATTGTTGCATTTTATCAACATTGCGAAATCGTGTGCCAAAAAGACTGAGCTACATAGAACGAAGTGAGTAAAAATCCGATGGGGTAATATCTGGAGAATATGCCGGGTGTGGTAAAACTTCCCATTGCAAATTACATTCCCATTGCATTAACACTAGTAAGACCGAGGCAGCTAATTTGGCTTCTCGCGAAATTCAAACTGCTATAACTTTTTTCAACTTTGTCTCCACGTGATATCCTTTTGTGACTTTTCATCATTTATCATATTCTTAATCTTGGTATAAAAACTTTTCAATTATGTAAGATGGTTAAATTTTTATTTAATTGTTTACCTAAAAAGACTGTTAGAGCCAGTTTGATTCTCTTACATTTGATATTGCATTCTCACATGTTTTATGAGTTTATTTATAAGTTTTATGATTTTAAATAGATAAATAAATATTTTTATGTGCACCTATCAATTTGTTCGTTTGAAAAACAATTATATAGATACATATGTACACATAGATATACATCTCGCCGTTGGCCAGTTCAGAGATTTTACAATATTTTGTTGCTATAAGTGCATGGATTATCTAATGTTAATAGGCACGAACATTATCTAGAAGGACCGTTGGAACCAATTTGGCTCTCTTATATCTAATGTTGCATTCTCACATGTTTTATGGATTTATTTATGTTTTATGACTTTAAATAGATAAATCAATATTTTCATATGTATCTATCTATTTGTTCGCTTGAAAAACAATTATATAATACATACATATGTACACATAGATATGTATATATAACATCTCGCCGTTGGCCAGTTCATATTTTTTATAATATTGGTTATAATAGTTTGGATTTTGTTGTTATAAATGCATGGATTATATACAAAGAAGTTATGTATAAAACAAATCAAGAAGAATCTTTTTACAAAATCTCGCGGAAGAGTTAAATGCGCCATATGTTGCCCAAAGACGAAAGTCCTAAAATTTTAATACAACTGGAGAAGAAACTGAATCCGACGATGCTTCAGGCAAACGACCATTTTGTCAGATAAAAAACTGCAAAATAAACCATAAAGTTGGAAAATGTTATTCGCGTAAAAAATTTGTATGCGGTAAATGTACGAAGAAAATTATGTACAAATGCCTTTTCTGTAGTACATAACGGCGTTGTACTTCACGTTTAGTTTTTCACTAAAGACTAAAAAAAATTCAATATAACTAACAATTTTTTGTTCAATAAGTTAATGATATTACTGTTAAAACTTTAAATTTTATAATTACCTATATGTTTAATTTCTTTCTATTTGTAATTTACGAAAAGGTATGCTTGGAGCCAAATTGGCTCTTACGATCTTTCTAAAGGAATCGTCAAATCCGGTCCTTCTAATGTTAAAGTTTACTAATGTTAAAGTTTACACTATTGCGCTAAAGTTTACTAATGTTAAAGTTTACACTATTGCGCTATAACACTCAATAAACGATTGAAACGCGATTTGGTGTACACACTCTTCGCGCGTTATCGACTGCAAGCGTTACTAGTACGTACCTTCTTGTGTTAGAAATTGGAAAAGGACAATTCCGACGACGACAACGTTTTTTATTAAGAAGTTTCACATTTTTCACTGTGCATCGTAATAATTCTGATCCTAGGATACGTAGCGCAAAAATAAAACTACTTTCATTATATAATTCGTCCCCAAGCTATCGATTAAGCTTAATGTGAAATCAATCCATTCAGCCGTTATTGAAATCCGATATCGGCGATATTTCCCAATTTAGACACGTCGCGTATAAATACATCCGCCTCGCCGTTGCTGCGCATGAACTTGGCGCGAGATACGACCGTGTCTCTGATTAACCCATTTGCATCCGCAAGCGGAATAATCCGCGCATAATGATCGTCACTTATTACTAGCTGCGGAATATTCCGCGAGCCACGACGTTCACTTATCAGCAACCGCGGAACAATACGTTCACGACGACGTTCACTCTTCGTCAATGATGTGCGTTAATACGCGAAGATACAGGCCGACTGTCAGTTGAACGTTTCAGATTTCTGAAGTTAGTTGCGTATTTAGAGCTGTGATGCAAATGGGTTAAATAAAATTCTTTCACGCGGGAAGATTGCTTGTAGATTGTAGATGGTAGATTCACTCAACACCTCTTTTGATCGTTATATTTGTTTCTGTCCGAAGAAGTAGAAAACATTTTGCACTCCGTCTTCTGTACGAAAAGATCTGTTAGTGGGACGAAAGTATGGAGGCTAGCGGAAGATATAACTCATATGTAAAAGTTCCTCCGAGTGAAGAAATTGTGATTTCCGGTATCGCTGGTCGGTTTCCTGAAACAAACAATATGAAGGAGTTGCAAGAAAATCTCTTGAACAAAGTGGATTTCGGTTCGGACGACAATCGACGGTGGAGTAATGGTAACCACACGAATTATAATACATACTACGCAAAAGGCAAAAAGAAAAAATAATCGAAATTCAGCAGATTATATTCTTAGTACAGAACATG
This sequence comes from Harpegnathos saltator, assembly GCF_003227715.2. Classification (NCBI taxonomy): domain Eukaryota; kingdom Metazoa; phylum Arthropoda; class Insecta; order Hymenoptera; family Formicidae; genus Harpegnathos; species Harpegnathos saltator. The sequence goes on along the minus strand of NW_020229954.1, from coordinate 2,722 downwards.
AACGTTTGGAATTTTTATAGTTTATTATGATATGCCAACTCGAATGGGGAAAGTTAATAATGCAGACAAGTTCGACGCGCAATACTTTGATATTTCACCTGAGGAGGCGCATGTTACCGATCCCATGTGCAGGATGTTGCTCGAGCACACCTACGAAGCGATTATCGACGCTGGAGTAAATCCTAAAGAATTGCGAGGGACAAAAACTGGTGTCTTCATAGGATCATGTTACTCTGAAGCGACCAACGAGATCCTTTATTACAAGACTGAAGTATAATACTTTATGATATTAAGGATATGAAAGCAGTTTTTAAACAGCCGAATATTACGGAAAAGAAACTTTTCGGAATAATAATATTACAAATAAACGTAATAATATTACAAATAAATGTTGTACCGTTCTCTTTCAAATATATATTTCTTGAAATATTATAACGGTAACTGTGGTCTTAGTTCCGAAATATTTGATCATGCCGGAACTTATTAAATATCCAATATAGAGAAATGATAAGAACGTTGCAAACATTAAACACTAGATAGTGTTACACGATTAGACGAGGCTATGAAAACAGTTAATTCACATTGACACACACATTGTTTGAGACTCTTTTGTATTATAACTAATAAAAAGTTTAATTTTACATATACATAAGCACGAACATATACATGTAGGGGGTAAGGAAAGTAAAGAAATAAGAGATAAAGACTAATATGAACGTAATTTACTTCCAATTAGGCAGCTGGATACCCAATTATTGGCTGCAGTAAATACTGGTTGGCGAACAGCATTTCTCACTGGCTCGGCCTTACCGCACCATCTTATACCGTGGACACAGCCTGCAGTTCAAGCCACTTCGCTATTGCAGAAGCTTACAGAATGATACGAAATGGAGAATGTGATGCCAGCTATCGTGGGTGGTGTCAACCTATGTCTTCATCCTTATACATCGCTTCAGTTTTTTCAGCTCGGTAAGTGCTTGAACTTGAAAATATGATCATTCATTGTGAAGAGATTTGTGGCTTAAGTGCTATTCTCTCTAAATCTGAAACAGTGAATAGTCGTTGATTGTCTGTAAGTATTCACTAAATGCATTATTAGTGTCAGTATGTATTCGGTTGGCAACTAAGTAATTGCGGATTTTACTGACAAATGACGATAGTCGAATTTTTAGGTATATCTACGTATCCAAAAAGTCAAACCCATATTGCTGTTTGATAGTTGGTATTTCAATTAGCATTCAATAAAAAAATTCGATATCGATCGGTTGTGTAGTTTTTGTTTGGCTGAAAAATTGTTCGGTTGAAAAATGGGAAAAAAAACGAGCATTTTCGTCATATTTTCTTTTTTATTTTCGCAAAAGAAAAAACGCAACGCAAGCTCAAAAAAAGTTATATGCTGTGTATAGTGACAAAAAGCCTTAAAAGAAACGATAGTATACAACATTGGTTTGCTAAATTTCGTCAAATTTCAGTCTATTTTTCACTCAAAGGTCCCAGTGTAAGAAGGACAAGGATATGAAGCAATACGCTTTCTGAAGTACTGTGCCAGGCGAAGCCCGTTTCGATGTAGACCGAATCACAACGCCCACAGAGTAATCGACTGTGTCAAGTGCCGGTACTGGTATAGCACCAAACACGTGAGATACAGAGAGCTTGGATGATATACTAGTAACTTGCAATTGAAAAGTGTTTAAAATATACTTGTTATGTAGAAAACAATGTTTTAAGGTTTCCCTAGAATTATAAAGAAATTTCTCACACTAACACAAGTAAATCGTGCGATTTGCTATATGATACGTAACGAAAATGCGCATTTTTGCAATACGATTGATAACTGGGCGACTGAAAAAGTCTAGATTTAAAATGTCATCGAAAAAAGATCGTCGGGAGACATTTTGTTGGACATTTTTTACCCCGCAAAACCAATACGAACCTAGTTCCAGATTGCGAATGCCTATGACATTCCAACAACTAACCAAACTGAAGCAATCAAGAAAAAAGCCGACCAGAAAGCTGCACAGATCGAGAAAAAGTATGATTGTATCCCACCATGACATCCAAATGTCGGCAACCCCAACGATACTACTCTGGTGTACTCCGGCTAAAAATTAGCTCGGCAGGCTATGGTTGGAATGTGTTGCCATATCCATCATATAGTTTTGACTTTGCACCATCAGATTGTTATTATTTCGTTATTTGCGAAACTTCTTGAAATGTAAAACATTCAGATAATGATTTCGTATTCATAATTCGCTTGGTTCAGTTTTTTACGTATACAAAGCCAGAAATTTAGAACCGTGGACATTATGCTGTCCTGACAGAATGACAAAAATCATTGATAGGAAAATGACGACAAACATACACTGCATTAAAGTTTATTTCAAGTTCCAGAAGAAAATTGCTCCTTTTAATCCTCTTTCTCATTACCCAAAAAAACCGCAATTGACCTAATTGCCAAACCTAAATACTATCTGAAAATCAGATTAAATTCTAGCATTGGTAAAATAGTGAAACTTTCGAATGCTGACATGAACTGTCAGCCCGACACGCAGTATATTGATTCAATCAAAGTACACAAGTCTACCTTATTGATTAGTGTAGAATTATCGCCGCGAACTAAAAGAATAACATCTGCAAAGATTTTGTTTGCGAGATTATGATAATTAAGGTCATTCTAATATAGCGAGAGCTATAGCTCTTATAATAAATCTAGCAAATGATA